>NC_072430.2:27521153-27825000 GCF_028878055.3 Symphalangus syndactylus
CCATCTTGGCCAGGCTGGTCTTGAACTCCTGACCTCATGATCCATCCGCCTCGGCCTCCCAAAGTGCTGGGATTACAGGCATTAGCCACCACACCCGGCCTAGTTTCTTTCTTATATTTCACTCTTATCACTCTTGACATGTGAAAGTCTGCCCCCACACCACCTGACAGTACTTGCTTCACAGTTCCAATGTGGATCAGAACATGCCACCCCAAAATATGTCTCTTCGACTTACTGATTATTTTGAGCTGAAGGCAGTTGAGAAACAGCAGTTGCAGGGTAGGGCTCTCTGTCCTGCCCCTTTTTACCTAAAAGCAAGGCATAAATTTGCCATGAGAAAGATGGCCTCCCCGTACCGGGAAGAGGAGAACATTCCTATCATTGGAGATAGGGAGCAGATGCTGAGATGAGCCTGTACAAACACACCTTACTAGAATAACTCTTATCTTCCATGGGTTTCCCTCATATATTTCCCACAATTTTCTGCCCCTAGCCCAAACCCTCTTTTCCTTTGTCTTGTCCAATCTCCACAATTTACTTCTCTTTGTTAAAATGGTATATTTAACTGCTTCCTTGTGGTTTTCACGTCTTTCTATAAAGCCCCTCTCCCTACCCTATGCCGTGTAAAAATGTTAACATCAAATAATTATTTGTATGCATTTTCTACTTATCTTTCATCGGTTCAATTCACAAGTCCCAGGCATAGAACCTAGAGAAAAAGTCCCTTCCCCTTCAGTTCCCAAGCTGCTGGTCATACTGCCCCTCACTATGTCTTCATGTCCTGCTCTGGAGGGCCACAGAGAAAGTCATTTGTTGTAGGGAAAGAGCTGAGAACAGGGGTGTGCGCTCTGAGAAAGCAGCAACCTGTCCTTTTTGCCTCTAAGGGTCCATACTTATGGTTTGGCCATGTCCCCACCCAAATCTCATCTTGAATTGTAGTTCCCATAATCCCCACGCATCATAAGAGGGACTAGGTGGAGATAAGTGAGTCAGGGGCAGTTTGCCCCATCCTGTTCTCATGATAGTGAGTTCTCATGAGATCTGGTGGTTTTATAAGAGGCTTCCTCCTTTGCTGGGCACTTATTCTTCTTGTTCCTGCCATTATGTGAAGAAGGACCTGTTTGCTTCACCTTCCACCATGACTGTAAGTTTCCTGAGGCCTCCCCAGCCCTGCAGAACTGTGAGTCAGTTAAACTTCTTTTCTTTATAAATTACCCAGTCTCAGGTATGTCCTTTTAGCAGTGTGAGAATGGACTAATACAATACTCTTCATATCAGGACTGCAAAAACCTCACTGAGCACAGGTTAATTCAGGTGCAGTCCTGTAGGGGGTAACCTCAAGGCTTCAGGGCAAATTGGTCTTGGAGTGAATGTGAGTTATAATGTGAGTTATAAACCAGGCAGGTCGGCTGGATGCAGTGGCTGGAGCCTGTGAGACCAGCCTGGGCAACACAGTGAAACCCTATCTCTACAAAAAAGTTTTTAAAGTTAGCGGAGTGTAGTAGTGCACGCCTGTAGTCCTAGCTACTCAGGGGGCTTAGGTGGGAGGATTGCTTGAGCCCAGAGGTTGAGGCTGCAGTGAGCCTTGATTATACCATTGCACTGTAGCCTAAGCAACAGAGAGAGACTGTCTCAAAAACAAACAAACAAACAAACAAACAAACAAAAAAAACAAAAAAAAAAGAAAGAAATACACCAAGCAGGTCTTTTGAGATGATTGGAATACGAGTTGGGGAATCTTCTGGACACTCATGAATGCCTGTATTGGTCAGGCATACACTTTTGTGGAACAGGAGAAGAAGCCTTTTGGAAGAGGCAGGGGGTGATGAATTTGGTTACTGTTTTCTTTTTTTTTTTAAGATGGAGTCTCACTCTCACAAAGGCTGGAGTGCAGTGGTGCGATCTCAGCTCACTGCAACTTCTGCCTCCCGGGTTCAAGTGATTCTCATGCCTCAGCCACTCAAGTAGCTGGGATTTACAGGTGCACACCACCACGCTTGGCTAATTTTTGTATTTTTAGTAGGGCCGGGGTTTCACCATGTTGGCCAGGATGGTATTGAACTCTTGACCTCAAGTGATCCGCTGGCCTCGGCCTCCCAAAGTGCTGGGATTACGGTGTGAGCCACTGCGCCCAGTCTGAGTAGTCTTTTCAGCCTGTAATCTGTGAACTCTGACAATGTCCTGTTGCTCTGAGTGTGACTGTGCTTATGGTTCCTCTGAGAGTCGAGGTGGAGTTACCCACCTCCTCCCCACACTGGTCTCATGTGTGAATGGAGCTGTGTGCTGGGGAGATGCACAGTCAAGTTAGAGGGCAGCTTGGGTCCTGGAGTTGCAATGGACACACACCCCTCTCTGCTTAGCTGTGGCTGCCCTCAGTGCATATGCAGGGCTGGCTCCCTGGAAGATCTGACTTCCTCTGGTTCTATAGCTGTTATAAGATTTATTCAGAATCCCTCTTATGAGTTTTGGAGCTGAAGCTATTCTCAAACCAGTCACAGATTCTGCTTGTTAAGAGAAGCAATGTACACAGAATATTGGCAGTTAGGAGGCATGCGTGGGTTCCAGTCCCAGCCCTACCACTCACTGGCAGTGAGACCCTGTGCAAGCCACTCAACCTCCCTGTGAGCCTCAGGGTCTTCATGTGCACCATGGAGGAATTCTCCTTCCTGCCTCCTGCTTTTCTCAAATCTTCCCCCATGGTGAGAGGCCTCTGCCAGGAGGAGGTCTGCCTGCTGATTTCCATCCGCCTCTCATCCATGTGGGTTCTATGGGGAGGAAGGGGGAATCCCATTAAGCTGACTGTTGAATGAGAGCTAGGAAACGTGGGGAATGCCCTTTTCCATGACGTCCATACTTGCATGACAGGATAAAACTGGATCATTTTGAAATCTCAAAGAAGTCGTTTCTTCAGATTAAGACTATTTATATCAAATGTAAGCAAACAATTCATTGGTGTCCTTGAGGATGATGGTTGGCACTTTACAGTTTTCATTAAAAGTTAAACTCTTCATTCAGCAAATATTTCACTGCCCATTATGTGTCCTGTACTGGGATACAGCAGGGAACGAGACAGACCAGATCCTTGCCCTTTTGGGGCTGGCATCCTCGTGGGGAGGTGGACAATGAGTGAAATAAATAATGTATATAGGCTGGGCATGGTGGTTCATGCCTGTAATCCCAGCACTTTGGAAGGCTGAGGCGGGCAGATCACCTGTGGTTAGGAGTTCGAGACCAACTCGGCCAACATGGCGAAATCCTGTTTCTACAAAAAATATAAAAATAAGCCAGGCGTGGTGGCGGGCACCTGTAATCCCACCTATTTGGGAAGCTGAGTCAGGAGAATCACTTGAACCCAGGAGGTGGAGGTTGCAGTGAGCTGAGATCATGCCACTGCACTCCATCCTGGGCAGTAGAACAAGACTCCATCTTAAAAAAACAAGCAAACAAAAAACAACAAAAAAACTGTACATAATTTGCAAATAGTGGTAAGTGCTATGGATAAAGATGAAGCAGGCAACAAGGTCCAGGAGATGCAAGCGTGGGTGCTGCAACTTTGACCCAGAGGGCAGGGCAGATTCCCTCACTGATGGAGGGGAGGGAAAGTGGCGGGTTGATGCTCAGCCAGTCTGGAGGTGCTGATGGGGACCTGGTCCAGTCCAAGACTATCAGGGAGGTCAGGGTGGGTGGAATGGAGTGAGAGGGAGGCAAGTAGGAGATGAGCTCAGAGCAATATCAGTGGGGGTGGGGCGGGGGCTGGGGGTGGATAGCAGGTGATGTAAAACTGGTGGGAGTGTGTCCAGGGAGGTGATATGACATCCCTCCATAGGGCCAATCCATAGCTATTGTTTTATTCTTTGCTACATGCAAAGCCTGTCATGTGGAAGGCAGGAATGGCCTAAAATCATAAGGGCACAGTGGTGCTGTTCCAGATCCTGTTTCTCAGTGCGTGGGCCCAGGGCCAGCAGCACTGGCATCCCCTGAGTGCTTGTTAGAAATGCAGAATCTCAGCCCTACCGCACACCTGCTGGATCAGAACCTGCATCTCACAGGGCCTGCAGGTGATCCCTGGCCCACGAACGTTGGAGAAGCAATGGTCTGGAGTCTTCTGTGACTTTGGGCATCAGAAGCCCTGGGGGCTGCTCAAAACATGTCTACTTCATTGCCTGCTGGCCTCAGTTTTCTTGTAGTTTCACCTGCAAGGAGATGAGAATGATGCTGATGTTATCTGCTCTGCCCAAGCTCTTCTGCTTTTCTGAGCAAGTGCCACTTTCAACACCGCCTTCCCCATCCATCAGACCAATCTCTCTCTGGGGTGGTGTAGACTGGGAAGGTGCCTCTGGGAGCTGATACTCTGGCTGTGTGGAATTTCTAGGCTGTCTTTCTTCAATGTGCTCAGAGAAGATGTTCTTTCCTCATAGTAGAGTATTACAAATGTACAAAGTCTATATTGTGACAGGGAACGGTGCTGCCTTCTCTATGTGCACATAATGCCACTCCTCCATTCAGCAGGGCGTATGCTTTGAGCTGAGCCACAAGCCTGGTGATTCACCTATAGGCCAAATTCCCATCATTTATTGCCAGGTCCCTTATGGGCCCAGTGGTTCCAGATGCGGAAGGCTGGTTGCCTTCGAGGGTAGACGGAAATGCCTGTTTTCATGACAAGCACAGATGTTGCATTGTATTGACTGGTTTATGCTAGGATCGGGCATCATATAGTCAGCCCACCCTCCCAAAACAAAACACACAGCCGTGTGGCCTGGGTACTGAGCCTGAAGTTTCCAGGTCTAACTATTTGGCTTAACGATTATTAACTCCTGAGGGACTTTGGGTGGATCACTTTCCATGCGTGAATATCAGGCTGCGTATTGATAAAACAGTTACAATCATTTCTACTTCACAAGTTATTGAGGCTTCATTATCTAAATGCTTTTGGGAGCTGTCCTTAAATGTGTGATTTCCAGGCTTACGTCACTACATACTAGAGTACCTTTTTTTTTTTTTTTTTTTTTTTTAATGAGTGTGAAATCGTCTCCCTCCTTCTGTTCATTTAGACTGCAGCATTGATGAGCAGGTAGTGGCAAATACCTCTTCATGTTACTCACAGATTACTGTGGGTTAAGAAATAAACTGGGCATTGACCTTTCCTTGCTGTTTCTGAATTAGTCACACACTTCTCATTGTTTGTGTATGTCAGCAGCATGACCTAAATAAAGTTAGAGTTGATCTCTTTCAGAATATATTTTGGATTTCTCCTTACAACAAAATTAAGGCAAGTTGATGTATGGTTTGCAATCAAATAGAAAGACCTTTTCAGCAAAGCCCTGGCTCAACGGTGGAGTGATTATTGAACACTGGTTTCTAGTTGTGTCCAAATTCTCAAATTTCTCAAGTGTTACCTGGCCTGCTAAGGACTCTAATAGAAAGCAGTCTCCATTTGTCACTGCCATTTTCCATTGGTGGGGCAACTCGATAGCTCCGATTGCCTGCATCTTACCTTACCACCTTGGAATTCCAGATTAGCCCAATGCTTACTGTTTTCAGGTCTCTGCCATTATGCTGTTAGGTGGCTTTCTAGGCTAAACTGATCGACTGCTTAATCAGCTGCTGTCCATGCTGTGTAGAGCGGATGGGTTCAGGGACAGTGTTTCATTAGCTGTGTAATGTTAGGCAACCTACAGACTAAAGCAAATAACTATACAACAATAACAACAACAACAACAACTAAAACTCCCTCAGTCATGCTGCATCTCTGATCTAGTTTAGGCTGCAGAGGTAAGATTTGACCATCATAACTCAGCTAGGCCGAAACCACATGGGGAACTAATTCACGGAGCATGCATCTTTTTCAATCCTTTATCCCACCATATGTTGTATTTCGCTGACCCGGATGGAGATCATTCTCATTCTGCATCTCTGGGATGCATGAAGTTCTGTTGGGGAAGAAAGTACTCATGACAAGCTTCATGAGTGAGTGGGGAATGGATCCAAGACCTCTGGGCGTCGGGTCTCCAGACAGGACTAACTGGGGTTGGGGAAGTGGTAACAGCTGGTCCTGTGGGCCGTGGTTGCTGTTAGAGGGAGTTGCGTTTGGTAATCGTGGTAAGATTGTGATGTGTCATCTTACAAGAAGTCTATACCAAGAAGAGTGTCTTTGCTAACCACTGTGAAGCCACTCCTCAGAGATTCTCCTAGATTTGTAGCTTTGATTAGGGTTAAAATCTGGACTTCGTTGGTGGGGAAGTGGTAGAGACTTAGGTGCCTGGAATGGGCTGTTCTGGACACTCTCCTCCTGCAGGGCTGTGGTTCTGGGCCTTACTGTGACCTTCTCTAATGCCCCTAGGAAGAACACAGCTCTACACAAACTGGGGCAGATTGAAGAATTAGTCCATTGGGAATTATTGCCAGTATGGATCCAGAAGAAAGGCTATTGTTTTGTTCTCCCATCTCACCAACAAGGAGGTAAAAGATTGCTCACTTCTCTCACAAGCCTTGCCATCCACTTCCCATTTCCAAATACATAGAAATAAAAACATTCAGTGTTTGGATTTACCCCATGGCAATGCAGCCATCCTGCAAACACATGGGTTGGATTCCTGACACGTGCCTGGGAAAGTGAGCTAGCATAATGCTATGGATTTTGGTCTTCTGGGGGTTGGTGTCCCCTGAATGCACATGAGTGGATTAGCAATGCACGTGACTATTTGCTTTGTATATTCTCTGGCTGAGTGACCCAGTTCCTGGCCCAGGAACAGGATGAGCAAAGCTAACTGGGTACCGTCAGGGAACCCTCCCAGCTGGGGCATGGGGGCACCTGCCTTCCTAGTCCAGGGTGCAAACAAGTGTCAGAGCAAGGTGAGGAGAAGAGTCTCTGCTGTCCATTTGGCTCTAGTCATTTCCTTTGTAGCTATGTAGATAAATAGAAGTAAGGGGCAAATCCGATGGGCTTGATATTAGAGCCTGTTTCATGGCGTCGCATCTGTCTTTGGAAGCAGCCATTGTGTGTGATCCTCTGACTTTTCCTCCAGTTGCTAACCATCTTGAATATTTTAGAAACCCTCTTATGTGTTAATATGCCTGGTGAGACAAGCATCATGATTTCTCCTTCACCAGTGACCAAACAGAGCTGCGGAGTTGTCAAGTGATGTAGTGAAAAAATCACACACTTGTAACCGAGCCAGGCTGTGCCAGAAGCCCAGTCCCTGACTCGGTCCTACTGTTGTCTCTCAGATGGGGAAGTGGCTCTATCTGTAAAACGTGTGGTTGCTATGAATTACCGGTGTTGGTAAGGAGAATTGGAAGCATTCTCATTTCTAGATTACCTTTCAAATATTCAAATTCATGCACCAGTAGCATATGGCTAGAACTTTTATTTTTTCACTCAGATGTCTTCCAATGTGCTTCATTGAATCTGAAATCCACACCAGGTTTGAATTTTGAAAATGCCAACTGTATACTAACTGAATGTGAGAAATGAAGAAAACTTTCATAAATGTTTTTTTAAAAATAAATGGTGATTTATTTTTCTGTGTTCAGATAAACCAGCTGTATGGGGTTTTTTTTTTCTTCATTTTGGTTGATTTGCATTCTTGATAATTCTAGAAGGAACAATGTTTCCAGTGTATTCTTAGCTAATTTTCTGCAAAAGAGTTTGCAGTAGCACATATCAGACATTAAAGAAAAATGGGTCATGGAGTTTCTTTGGGCCACCTCTGCTGGCCAGGAGCTTTGGGTGGAGGGAGGAGCATTTGTCGTCTTCAAATGGCTGTGTCTGCTGTGTCCACTCAGCAAAATTCTGATTCAGAAATGATCTGATTCCTTTTTCTTCCCTCTTGGGGCTGAGTTTAGTTTGTAGGTGCCATTTAATGCTTTTGTTTCTCACCAGGTAAGAGATTTTCAAGTACTTCAGAACTCAGAAAAGAGGGCTTTTATCTGCTTGGTTTTCCTCAGTTGCAGAGAAAATAAGTCTGAAAGTTTGTGTTTTGCATGACGTCTGTCAGAGAGACACCAACATAGAGTGGAAAGAACATTGGCCTGGAAGTCAGAAACTGCCCCATAACGGGTGGCCCAGGAGCCCTTTCCCTAAAGTCATCTGCAGCTCTAAGAGCTTCACAGTCCTTGGGGTGACCTCTTGTGAGACACTTTCTTCTTCTTTCCCCCCAACACATATTAAAATACACCATACTCCCCATGAAATATAATTTATACACTGTACATCTTCAAATCTAAGTCACCATCAGTTGTAAACTATATCATAATTTTATGTACCACTAAGAAGAAAAAATGCTGCCTAATAGATGCACTCATTTCAGAGGATTCCTATGTAGAAAAACTGCAGTTTATAATTGGTGAAATATATGATGAGGTCAGTTGCAATTGGGTAGTTGAGATAATGCCAAATGTTGTCAATTTTTTATAAAAATGATCTATTTCTAACATGGACAGAGCTAAAATACCCGAGTACCTGCTACCCAACTTTGGCAGAGCTCAACATTTGCTTCAAATACTTTTTTAAAAATAAAATAAAACATTGAAGACATAATTGAAGACCCCGGTCCTTCCCTAATCCTGCACCTTGTCTCTCCTTCGGGCTCCCATGGAAACTCCATCTTGAGTTTGGTGCCTGTCATTCCCATGCATGTTTGTAAATTTTGACTGTATGTCTTTATATCCATTAAACACATACATTTAGTGTTTTTATTTTTTATTTTTATTTTTTTGTGGTGGAGTCTTGCTTTGTCGCCCAGGCTGGAGTGTGGGATCTAGGCTCACTGCAACCTCTGCCTCCTAGGTTCAAGCGATTCCCCTGCTCAGGCCTCCCGCGTAGCTGGGATTACAGGCTCATGCCACCACGTCTGGCTATTTTTTTTTAATTTTTAGGAGAGATGGGGTTTCGCCATGTTGGTCAGGCTGGTCTCGAATTCCTGACCTCAGGTGATCCAACTGCCTCGGCCTCCCAAAGTGCTGGGATTACAGGTGTGAGCCATCGCGCCTGGCCGTATTTAGTGTTTTTGTTTGTTTATTTGTTTTTTTGAGATGGAGTTTCACTCTTGTTGCCCGGTCTGGAGTGCAATGGCGAGACCTGGGCTCACTGCCACCTCTGCCTCCCAGGTTCAAGCGATTCTCCTGCCTCAGCGTCCCCATATTT
The DNA here is from genome assembly GCF_028878055.3 of Symphalangus syndactylus. Lineage (NCBI taxonomy): Eukaryota > Metazoa > Chordata > Mammalia > Primates > Hylobatidae > Symphalangus > Symphalangus syndactylus. Next base: position 27,530,299 of record NC_072430.2, read on the forward strand.
AGTGTTTTAAAAACCCTGCTAGCTTTCCACCAGTGTCCATTCCCTGTTCTTCCTTTGAATAGTAGAACCCCTGAGCTTCATGCGGACAGCTTCTGCCAGCGATGGCTCATGACTTAACTTCTGGCTGATGGATGCATGTGGAATGGATGGTACACCCTCTGGATTTTTCCTTTAAAATGAAGGAGCAAACCCTTCATATCCTCTCTCCTCCTTCCTTCTGATTAAGACAGGGTCAAGGTGGTTGTGAGCTACTTATGACTATGCAGAGGTGGGAAACAAACTAGGGAATACTGGAGCAACAAGGTAGAAAAACCCTTGGTTTCTGACTTCACAGTGCCAGCTCGTCCAGTCCCGACATGACTGCCTGTCATCGTGAGCTGCTGTGTGAGAAGTAAACAAACCAACAAACGTATTTTATTTATTTTTATTTAATAAATGTATTATTTGTTCTTTACTAAAACAGCCACACACAAAAAGTTCCAACTAATTTAAGTGGTTTATGTTTTGATCATGCACATTACTAGTGACTTCTTGTATTAAAAACTTTATTTTTTCTTAAGGATTAGCATAAGATACATGTGTACAGTTGAACATTTCCTCAGATTTAGAAAAAGGAAAAAATACATCTTACCTCTTCCTCGATGGCTAGATATCTGTGTCCCATCCTCCAGGCGACACGATCCCGTGGAGGGCACATTAATCTGAGCCCTTCACTGTCTTCCATGCAGAGATATAGGGAGTTCATGCATGCTGAGGACAGTTAGCTACTCAGTCCCCAACAGGAGACATTTAAAGCAAACGTCACTGTGATAATTTCAGAATGAAAAGGAAACGTTTCCATTCGTAGGAGAATTTCCTTCCCGACTCCTGCCTGAGCATCTGTGGAAGCATCCTCAGAGTGAGGCCTTCCTGGTCAAGTTCCCTCCTCTGGGAGTCTGCCCCGTGACTCCCACGCCTGCCGACAAACTGCGGGATGGCTGCTCCACGAGAAAAGCCATCTCTCACCAGCCGGCAGGGCCAGGTCAGGGTACCAGGCTGGTTACAATACCTGCTTTCTGTGGAGTGGATAAGTGGCCCAGAGGGTAGCAAGAACCATCTCCATTTTTTCCCTGTCCCTTTTTCCAGCCCCGATGCTGTTGGATAGGGGCACACCCCCAGCATGGTCTTGATCTCACAGGTCAGCTTGGCTTCTGGCCTTAAAGGCAGGTCTGTTCTTCGGTTTCCCTCTCAAAGGGCACTTGAAACAGAGTCGTGAAGGTCCCTGACCTCTCCTATTGAATAAGGCTGGTGTCATCAGTCTTGATCATGCCAGATGCCCACTGACCTTGGGTGAAGCTTCTCCCAGTCTCTCCTTGCATTAAGAATTGGGTTTTCAGGTGAGTGGTCCTCAGATTTCTGCAATTGATTTATTGTCTCAGTGCAAACATCACAGGAGCCTCTTAGGCCATCTGTGCCGATGACTTCCAAACACACAATGGCGGCTCATGGAAGGAGTGGGAAGGAGAGCACTTCGCTGGGTGAGAGTTGGCAAGCTGAGTTCTGTTGAAGAGTGCCCGTAAATGAAATTCATGGTGTAAAAAACCCAAGCTGGCTGGGTGCAGTGGCTCACGCCTGTAACCCCAGCACTTTGGGAGGCCGAGGAGAGTGGATCACCTGAGGTCAGGAGTTCGAGACCAGCCTGGCCAACATGGTGAAACCCCATCTCTACTAAAAATACAAAAAAAATAAGCGGGGCATGGTGGTGGGTGCCTGAAATTCCAGCTACTTAAGAGGCTGAGGCAGGAGAATCACTTGAACCTGGGATGCGGAGGTTGCGGTGAGCCAAGATCGCACCACTGCACTCAGTGAGTGGTGTGATCCACCTCAAAAAAATAAACAAACAAAAAACCCAAGCCAAACAATACAAAAGGACTCCCCTTCCGTGGAGGCTGCAACCCGAACTGAGAGAGTCCTGTACAATCATAGGACAAGAAAGAAAAAGGCACAGGGAACATGTGAGAAGCAGTTTGCACACTTTAGTCTGACTAGATGTCACAGTTCCCTTGGTAGTTTTTGCAACCAAAAAAATGAAAATTACATGTAGAAGATTCTTTAAAACTAGTTCCTATCAATTTACCTTATAACCAGTTCATCAGAAATTTACTTCCATTTTGAGTGTCTTTTGCATTCCCTGTCAATATCTCAAAAATTAGTTTAATTTGGAAACTAAAATTAAGCATAAACTAAAGTTTAAAAACAAGCTGGGTAGGCCCTTAGAAGGCTTGATTTACAAACCTTATAATGCCAAAGACACGGCAAAAAAAAAAAAAAAATCAAAATCAAAAGACATTCCCATGTAAAAACACTCAAAAAGCTTTTAAATTATAGGCAAATTGCTCATTAGGCAACTGGCTTTAGGCTAATTGACCTAGCGTCAATGACTTCCAAAAGTCCGCACTTCGGTGCTCAGGGACACTTTCTCAGGCCTGTATTCATCTTATTTCAGACAAAATTCTAATCAACTCTATTATTTGGTTTCTCAGCCTCTGGCATATTAGATGCGAATCAAAACAGGAGGGAACTGTGGGAGCCAGGCCACTTTGCACAGTGAGAAGAGCAGCTGATACCCTGACAGGCAGGGTGGGGTGGGAGGAGGCCAGAGAATATTAAAATGTAAATACAAGGATTAGGAAATCACCCTAGTATGGGGCCTTTTCCTGGACGGGTGGCCTCTTCCTCCTTCACTCCTCCGCTGCTATGGCTTCTGAGATCGCCTCTCTATCATCATGGGCAGAGGTTCATAAAGCCAGGCAAGCTGTGAAAAATATCTGTAACAGGCTAAATCGTGAGCCACAGACTTTGCCCAATTCGTTGTTTTCATACACAATCCGTTTTGAAAAGCTTTTCATCGCAAAGGATCCAATCATTGACTCGTGAGTTGGAGCATCCTTATAAAGCACCCAGTTCCCCCCACCCTCTGTGTGCAGCCCACCCACCCAGAGCCCCCCGCCCTCTGTGTGCAGCCCACCACCAAGAGCTCTGTCCATAGGATGCCTCTGCGGCTGCATGAACACCCCCAGACCTACCTAGAAACAATTCCGCGTTCTGGAAACATTCACCTCTAGGAAGTCCTCTTTCACCAGTTGGTAGCATGACCAAATCCTGGTAGTTCTCAATATCCAGGGTAATTCGGGAGGAAGTCAGGAATAACCCAAATTGTGATGAAATTCACTTCAGTTATCTAGTGCATATAAGTGTGGCTAAGAAGCAACCAGACAGAGGGCTGGGCGCGGTGGCTCACCCCTGTAATCCCAGCACTTTTGGAGGCAGAGGCGGGCGGATCACAAGGTTAGGGGATCAACACCATCCTGGCTAACACAGTGAAACCCCATCTCTACTAAAAATACAAAAAATTTAGTTGGGCCTGGTGGCACGTGCCTATAGTCCCAGCTACTTGGGAGGCTGAGGCAGGAGAATTGGTTGAACCCAGGAGGCGGCGGTTACAGTGAGCCGAGATCAAGATCGCACCATTGTACTCCAGCCTGGGCTACAGAACAAGACTCCGTCTCAAAAAAAAAAAAAAAAAAAAAAAAATGAGAAGCAGCCAGACAGAATAGGTGAATATATTTGCAAATTGTATATTTGATAAGGGATAAATATCCAGAATACGTACAGAACTCCTAAAAGAACAACCTAATTCAAAAATGGGCAAAGGACTTGAGCAGATACTTCTCCAAGGAAGATATACAAATAGCCAGTAGGAGTGTTAAAAAAATGCTCAATGTCACTAATCACTGGGGAGAAATGCAAATCGAAATTACAGTGAGATACTGCCTCATACCTATTAGGATGGCTAACATTTCAAAAAAAAAAAAAAAAAAAACAAACAAACAGGAAATAACAAGTGTGGTGAAGATATGGAGAAAATGGAACCCTTGGACACCGTTGTAGGAATGTAAAGTGGTACAACTACTGTGGAAAATAGTATGGCAGTTCCCCAAAAAATTAACATAAAATTACCATATGATCCAGCAAGTCCACTTCTGGTATTTTCCCAAAAGAACTGAAAGCAGGGTCTCAGAGATATTTATACATCCAGGCCGGGCACAGTGGCTCACGCCTGTAATCCCAGCACATTGGGAGGCCGAGGCGGGTGGATCACCTGAGGTCAGGAGTTCGAGACCAGCCTCAACATGGAGAAATCCCATCTCTACTAAAAATACAAAATTAGCCGGGCATGGTGGTGCATGCCTGTAATCCTAGCTACTGGGGAAGCTGAGGCAGGAGAATTGCTTGAACCTGGGAGGCAGAGGTTGTGGTAAGCCAAGATGGCACCATTGCACTCCAGCCTGGGCAAGAAGAGTGAAAGTCTGTCTCAAAAAAAAATTTTAAAAAAAGATATTTATACATCCATGTTCATAGCAGTATCATTCACAATAGCTATAACATGGAAGCAACTCAAGTGTCTATCGACAGATGAATGGATAAATAAAATGTGGTATATCTGTACAGTGAAATATTACTCAGCCTTAAAATGAAGAAAATTGGCCGGGCGTGGTGGCTTATGCCTGTAATCCCAGCACTTCGGGAGCTGAGGCAGGTGGATCACCTGAGGTCAGGAGCTCTAGACCAGCCTAGCCAACATGATGAAACCCCATCTTTACTAAAAAATACAAAAATTAGCTAGGTGCGGTGGTGGGCGCCTGTAATCCCGGCTACTCGGGAGACTGAGGCAGGAGAATCACTTGAACCCAGGAAGCGGAGGTTGCAGTGAGCTGAGATTGCGTCATTGCACTCCAGCCTGGGAGACAAAGCAAGACTCCATCTCAAAAAAAAGAAATAAAATTCTGACACACGCTACAACATGGATGAACCTGGAGGACATTACGCTGAGTGAAATAAGGCAGTCACAAAAAGGCAAATATTCCATGGTTCCACTTTTATGAGGTAGAAGAGTCAAAATCATACACACAAAGTAGAATGATGGCTACCAAGGGCTGGAGTTGGGGGAGTGGAGAATGGGGAGTAATTGTGTGCTAGGTACAGAGTTGTAGAGATGGATGGTGGTGATGGTTGCATGTCATTATGAACATATTTAATACCACTGAACTATACACTTAAAAGTGGTTAAGATGGTAAATGTTATGTCATCTGTATTTTACCACAATAAAAACATTGCGGGGTGTACGGGGATGACAGCCAGCATCTGGAATGGCTTACTTCCTTAGGGAGGCTAAATATAATAATTACTGCTGCTCCCAATCCCCCTTTCACTTCCAAAGCCCAAGGACCCCCCCAGGTATCTTTCCACTCCAGGGCCCTCTCTGAGGAATGGTGTCAGGACTTGGGCTGGCACGCCTGGGAAGGAAGGTGGGGCGGGGTGTAGTGAGTAGGCTGAGATGATCTGCTCTGGGAGCTCTTGCTGCTCTCAGCCTAAAGCCTTGGGAGAAGAGAATGGGTGGGTGAGGTCAAAGGGGAGGATTTGCCTAACTTCCACCACCAGCCATAGTTAATCCCCAAACCAATTAATCTGATACTTAGTATCTATCCTTTTATAACTATTGTTAACTCTAGTCAAATACTTTTTTTTTTTTTTTTTTTGAGACGGAGTTTTGTTCTTGTCGCCCAGGCTGGAGTGTAATGGTGCCACCTCAGCTCACTGCAACCTCCGCTTCCCAGGTTCAAGAGATTCTCCTGCCTCAGCCTCCCGAGTAGCTGGGATTACAGGTGCCCACCACCACACCCAGCTGATTTTTGAATTTTTAGTAGAGACGGGATTTCACCACGTTGGCCAAGCTGTTCTCGAGCTCCTGACCTCGTGATCCACCCACTTCGGCCTCCCAAAGTGCTGGGATTACAGGCAGCCAACTGCATTGTGAGCATGCTTAGGAGCAGCACGGCCCCTACAGAGAACATTGGACCAGGTGACCTAGGCGAGGTCTGACACTTACCTTGTGGCCTCGGACCAGTTGCTGATTTTTGGAGCCTCAGTGTATCTAATGTGAAATGAGATTGGTGATACCTGCCAAGCTAGTTCATGGAACTCTCATGACAGTCAGATGAAATAACCTATGTCAAAATGCTTTCTGATACTAGAGGAATGTAAGGGCATTGATAATGGCAGAGTTTGAACTTGAAGCAAATAAGAGGCAGAAATGTAAAGTTAATGGAAGGGACTGCAGTTTTCATTGCTGTGGTTCTGCCTCTGAAGTTTATGAGTACTGGTCGTGATTAGTTAAAAGGTAATCCTTACCTGCCCTGCTAATACTTGAAGACTAGGTTTTCTACTGGACGCTAACATCTTTTTGAGATTGCTTTTAAAAAGTGATGAATTTCTTTAACCAGTAAGGTGTGTATATATCCATTTCCTGTTCTGCTTTATTTTAGGAATGAATTTATTATTATTATCATAGTAAATAGTCAAGCATGATTCAATTTAGGAAAATAACAGGAAAAGTTTGCTCATTTTTTCTAGGCTAATTTTGCCATAATCCCCACAAATAAAGTAGTGGTTTCTTTAAAATATGCCAGTTGAGGGTTACAGAGCTGCACTTTTAAAGCCTACAATTGATTGTTTAGTGCGAAAATTGTATTCAAGTGAAACACATCAGCATGCAAATCTAAAACGTGGCCATTTTCATCTAGATTGAATATTATCAACCAGCCCAAGGGATATGATGTAATTAAGATTTTGAACAGCTTACTTTTGTCTACGGTGATGAGTATAACCCCAATATTTAAAGCGGCTTACCAGTTGAGTAATGAGACGGTGGCCCAGTGCACCAATAACCATACATTTTGGCTTTTAGGTGCAGTGGAAGAGTTTGACTTTTCTCCACAGGTCCAAGCATTGATAAGGGCAGAGATATGAACTTGAAGCAAAAAAGAAAATGTTCAAATTCCAGGAAAATCACAATTTCTTTCTGAATAATGGCAGATTTCCATCTCATTGCCTACTTACTCATTTTAATACCTTCTTGCATGGGTTTAGGAATAAAGACCAAGTGGGGACAGATGAATCCCTTGTTAAGGGTTTATGCTCTTGCCTAATTAAAACTATTGGGTTTATAGCCTGCTAATGCAGCTCTACTTGGAAGGGAGAACAACTCTTAGCTTGGATCCACTTCAGAAAGTTTGCAAGGCCTCCCTCTGCCTTTCAGAGAACTGAGAAGGTACATTTCTGATAGCATCTTTATTCTGGTGCAATTGCAGGATAACTGTTCTTCTTAGGGGAGACAAGATGCTCACCTTTTCTGTCCTTTCCACACCGTTTTAAAAGAAAGACAAAGTTCTTTATTTCTCTCAGGAGAAGTTCAGGAAAGGATCCATTGCAGAGCTGTACCACCTTAAGCAGACAGCCGGCAGGCTTGGTTGGTACCATGGCTCATTTCAGCCATCCGTATTTTCAGGTGTACCATATGTATTTAGTACATCATTTGATAATGCTAAAAAAATATTAAAGCAGTGTGAGACTAAAGGAGAAAGAAGATGAATGTTAGCATTCCCCTGGGGTTCATGGGTGAAGGAATTAACACAGCGTGGCACTCTACCCTAGCTGTGTTTGTTTCCATGGCAACAGCTACGTACATGTTTCAGACTATCTACAGTGACACAGTTGCAGAAATAGTAGCTTGCAGGTTTCTGATATCGCATCAGTGGACAGGCGGCATGCACTATATTAAGTAAGTGTAAAAGAATTTAAAATATAGCTCTGGATTCAGATGTGTATTAGCTCAACCAAACGATGTGTCGGGGGTTGCGGCATTCCCCTTCTGCATGATGGCAAAATCTGGGCAAAGTTGAAAGTTGCAAGATTCCAGTCAAACAATTGTCCTTGCTTGGGTAAATATCCTCAAATGAAAAAAATGTGAGTTACAAAGGTAAGAGAATGGCCTTGGCAGATGACATATCAAAGAAGGATATTGTTAATGAAGCTATTTTTTTTTTTTTTTGGAGGGGGGTAGTGATGGATAAGAAATGAAAGCTTTGGTTGGAAATAGCTGAGTCTTAAAGCAAATCGAATGTGCAACAGAATCTTTTTAACAGCTGCTGAGTTTATGGCAACTAAGGTCTTTGAATGTATCACTGTAGAAATTGCTTTTATATCAGAATGATCAGGTGAGGAGCAGAGAGGTTGATTAGGTGTGCAGTTAAGGGGAAATCGGGGCTCCATTGTCTTTTCTGAAAGCTTATGTAAATATCTCATTCTCTCCAAGCTGACCCTGGTTTGTCTTTGACATTTGCTGCTACTTTTTAGTACCATTTGCTGGTATCTGTGTTGATCTCATGCTGCCACATGTAACCTTATATGACTTCAGTGTTGGTTACAGAGCAACCAAGTAAAGATGATAGACTTTGTAAGTGTGTGACTTTGCAACCAAATTGTACAGTAATTTAGGAGGAGTGTTCAAATGAGTATTTATTTGCCTGCTAGACCCCTACTTTTGAATAGCAGCCTAGGTATTAGGTTAATGGATTTCAGTGTGCATGTTATGATTGTGGAAGCTTTCAAGTATCTTGTAGTTCAATTTCCACTGAGTTTTTAATGTCAAAAATTTTTTTATTTATGCCCATTATTCGATTTAAGCCTACATTTACCTCATAGTTTTATTATTCGTGTATCAGTGAAGAGAATGTAAAATGGCATGGTAATTTAAGCTAATCTATTCATTTGAAGAAGGTTAGTTTTCCGACCATAGGTGGACTTTTAGAAAAAGCGATGCAGATAGCTCTTTGGGCTGTATGAGACTATTTTTTTATGTGCACAGGGAACTATCTACAGTATGTACTGCATATTATTCTTCATAGTCATTATTTGATTAGGTGTTAAGAGAATACCTCTGAGGGGCTCGGAACTTCCGAGCACCCGCGCATGTGGAGGGCTAGGACAGGTTTTGGATTCTAAACCAGGGACTTGAACCCTGGAATGCACCACACCCCAGTGGGTAGATACAATGTGCCTTTCTAAATAAGTTGATAAATGAATGTTGAAGCTTTCCATATATGTCCATGTGTAGTCTGAGCAATCCAGAGATGGGAATTGAAATTTGTATCTTCTATGGGAGTTGTTTTTTGGTTTTATTTTATTTTGTTGAGACAGAGTCTCACTTTGTCACCCAGGCCAGAGTGCAGCAGTGCTATCTAGCCCCACTGCAACCTCTGCCTCCTGGGCTGTAGTGATCCTTCTGCCTCAGTTTCCCAAGTAGCCGGGACAACAGGCATATACCACCACGCCCAACTAAAAGACCTCACTATATTTTCCAGGCTGATCTTAAACTTCTGGGCTCAAGCCATTCTCTCGCCTCAGCCTCCCAAAGTGCTGAGATTATAGGTGCGAACCTTGGGAAACTTTTTATGGTGGCTCATACCGAAGGCAGCTCCATTCTCAGAGAACGAGCTGCTCGGCCCACTTGTACGCCCCACTTCAGTGGAGTTTTAAGACCCATCTTTTGAGTGGGTGGGAGGGCAGACCTCCGTCCCCATGCCCTAGCTTGCCAGGTGCGTGCCCCATGTATCCTGGGACTTCTCCGTGTGAAAGCTGCATGATACCACGTGTGCTTGGCTCCCCCAGGCTGAGGGGACCAAATAGCATTGGTAGGAGACAGTTTACATGACGTTCTGTTATTGTGCTTGAAGGACCTTGGAAAACTTGGGCTCAATAACCTGGGACTCTGACACTGGAGATCAAAAAAGTTTCAGTGAACTACTTGGATGACTAGTTCAACTTTTGTTTTTTGGAGAGTGCTGGAGCAGGCCCTTCCAACAGTCAGGACGTTTGTGTATTTTTTTCATCATACAGAAATATTTTCCAGTGTAGAAAGAAACCAAAACAAAACACCCGTCTTTGCTATTTTAACTCTTTTGTAAGAATAGAAAAACACATGAACCTAAATGTAAAGCGCTAGGCCGAACTCATCATTGGAATGTGAAATCTTGGCAGTACTTAGAGGAAACTCAATCGCTTCCATTCAAAGGGCCAGGAAATTGATTTAGAAAAAAAAAATAAATTTGAGGGATTCCCAAATAGTGGCAAGGTGGAATGACTAAGAGAAACATGAAGGTACAGATGGATCTTATTCCCAGTCATAAATGGTGGTAAAATGGTCCGAATAAACCTCCCGAGGCAGAGCTCATCTGGAATCTCCATTGCCCAGAACTTCTGAAGATTCCCAGAGACCACAGGATGAAAGGTTGGCATCCAGGGCTTTCCACTTCGAGTTTCTTTCCAGCTTCTCATCTCACTGTGTCTTCTTTTCCTTGGGCATCCTATGCCCCTGTCCTTGGGTCCTGAATACTGTGCCCCGACCACACTTGAAAGCACACAGGCCTTTGCTCTCACCGTTACCTCTGTCCGGATACCTATAGTCCCATCTTTGCTTTGCAAGGCCCAGCTTAAATTCTGCTTCCCCTGTAAAACCTTACAGATCTCCCCCTTGCATTGAAATGATTTCTCCATCCTCCACGTTCACTTAACCATTTCTTTGTCAATGATTATAGCACATATTGCATTGTATTAAGATTGCAGTGGCCGGGCGCAGTGGCTCACGCCTGTAATCCCAGCACTTTGGGAGGCCAAGGCGGGAAGATCACCTGAGGTCGGGAGTTCGAGACCAGCCTGACCAATGTGGAGAAACCCCCGTCTCTACTTTAAAAAAAAAAAAAAAAAAAAAAAAAAAAAAAAAAAATTAGCCAGGGGTGGTGGCGCATGCCTGTAATCCCAGCTGAGGCAGGAGAATCACTTGAACCCGGGAGGCGGAGGCTGCGGTGAGCCGAGATCGCGCCATTGCACTCCAGCCTGGGCCACGTGGGCGAAACGCTATCTCAAAAAAACCAAAAATGATTAGCAGTGTATCTCCTTAACTAATATGTAAATGTATTAAAGACAAGGGCCATGACGTATGTACTTTTGCAGGATTCGCCATACCTAGAATAATACTGTAATGGAACTGTTGTATTTAATTGAATTCTTAAAACCTTGTAAAGATATACATTGTGGACCAGTCGTCAGATGCTTCTGTTCTTTGAGCAAAAGGAATCTGTTGGCTGCTGAGATTCCAAAGGCTGTGTCTGTCACAGCACCAAAAGCATCTGGACCCATTCAGCCACTTTCAGATGCTTCCAAACTTCCTGCTGTTTGTCATCGGCTAAACTCATGGAACAAACCAGGTGAATGGCTGATCTTTTTCATATTCATAGAATCACTAGATTTTAGAGCCAGAAGGAACTTCAGGGAGCTAAATTCATATTATAGGGGAGAGAATTTTAAACCTGAACTGTCAAGTGACTTCTTCAAAGCGAGAGAGTTGGTTAGCGCCCCAGGTATGTGAACTTAGCTTAGCCGACAATACCTCCACATGCTCCTGTCTGCCAGGCCTTCTTGGCATGGCCTTGGGTTCCACTTAAGGCATCAGGGATCAGCTGGTGCTTTCTGCCCATGTCTGGCTTGCTTTCTATATGTAAACACCGTCATCCAACAACAATCCGTTCACCACTCTTTGCTAAACGCTGATATCATTGGGATAGAATTAAAAACAAAAGTGGACTGGGAGTTGAGCTCAGGGGAACCGGGAGCAAAGCTAACAATTCATTAGCCATCGCTGAGGACACGGCAGCTGCTGAATTCAGTCAAGTTCAGACCCTTAAAAAGAGTGGAAAAAAGCAAGCACATGCCTCCCAGCGCCTGGGCACCGCATCACTGGGCCAGCTGGTCGCAGCACCATGGCAAAAAGATCTCTTCATTTTCAGAAATCTGAGCTTCCGACCTTGCAGACAGGGAGGGGAATGTGGCTGCAACTTTACTGCATTTGGCATTACGTTTTACTCCTGCCTGCAGTTGTATCAGACACAGCTCCTGTGTGGAGTCCATGAGGATCTGAGGAAAGAACCAGCCCTCCAAGCTGACATAGGAGCAAGCTGTCTCAAGAAAGATGTGTGTGCAAGTGTGTGCATGCGTGTGCGTGTGTGTGTGTGTGTAAGGCTTGCGTCTGAGGCTGACAGGCTTTTTAAGAGGAACTCTTGGTTTCTGTGTAAATCTGTGCCTCTTCTGCCCAGAGTTAGCCTGTTAAGGGAATAAAGCACAATTCAGGTTTTGGAGTTGGAAGCCTGATTAATCTCTCTGCCAGTTACATATGGAAATAAATTAGTAAATGGTCCATCTGGGACTAAACGACTGCAGAGATGATAAATTATTGCCATCATATATGTCGGTGTTGCTGAAGACTGAGTTGTGCTCACCAGGAGCTGCTAAAAGATAACTGGATGCTCTATCGTGGTTAGAGGAATACAAAAAAATTTTTTAATTACAAGTAAAAGATTTACCTTGAAATGCTTTTTGGGAGAATGGTTTGGTTGATGCCAAGTTTGTTCCTCAGAACTACTGTATCTACAAATATTTAAAAGGAGAATCTCAAGGGCATCAGAAACATGTTGCTTTTATATTTTCAAAGGCCAGTAGGATAACAAGTGTTAATTAGTAGCCAAATGCCTCGATGAGGAGGATAATTCTATACCTCTATATAGTATTGCACTTTATAATTTTCACAGCAACTTCATTTCTATTTTCTTATTTAAATTTCCAAGAAGGTGGGGTAGGTTGGTGCCTCTTTTTCTTGATAGATGAAAAACTGAGGTTCAGGGGGTTTATGCCTTGTCCATAGTGACTCAGAAAGTTGAGTGGCGAAGCTGGCATGGGTAAGCAGAGACTGCCAATTCTGAATCCGGCTTCGTTTCAATCCGAGTCTTGGTGTGACATGAAAAACATTTTCAGTACCGCCTTGTTCACCTACCAACATCAGGAAATAAAACCTATTTATGTCCATTTTCTAGAAGCAAAGCCATACCAATTTGATCATGAAAAGCATTTTTTCCTCTAATTGGAGATGTATTAATTTAACTTTTTTGGAGACTGAGTCATACCCCTCTCAACTTGAGTGACAGTATTTTTTGAAAGCTAATACCAGAGATGTCCTCAGGGGCTGTCGAGGCGTGGTAACATTTTGCCCCTTTGCAGAATGGCCTGAGGCAACTGTGACTTCCAGATTCTTGTACCTACTTTAAAATTTTGTGTGTGAATTCTTCCTCCTAGACAAACCTTCTGCTGTTAATCCTTGAAGCAGTTGCGGTTCTTCCCTTTAGAAAATGCACTGCCAAAAGTACAGAAAAGTAAACTGGATGTAGATTTTTTTTTTTTTTTTTTTTGAGATGGGGCAGTGGCACCATCATGGCTCACTGTGGCTTTGACCTCTAAGTTCAGATGCTCCTCTCTCTTCAGCCTCCTAGGTGGCTGGGACTACAGGCCTGTACCACTACACCTATTTTTTTGTTTTGTTTTGTATTTTTTGTAGAGATAGGGTTTTGCCCTGTTGCCCAGGCTGGTTTTGAACTCCTGGGCTCAAGCGGTGTGCCCACCTCGGCATCCCAAAGTGCAGGGGTTACAGGCATGAGTCACCGTGCCTGGCCCAGACATTAATTAAACATAAGCCACTGGTGCCTGCTCGGTGGTCTTTAATGAAAAAGAGGAGCCCCCAGCCTGACCAACATGGCGAAACCCTGTCTGTGCTAAAAATACAAAAATTAGCCCAGTGTGGTAGTGGGCTCCTGTGATCCCAGCTACTGGGGAGGCTGAGGCAGGAGAATCGCTTGAACCTGGGAGGCAGAGGTTGCAGTGAGCTGAGATTGTGCCACTGCACTCTGGTCTGGGCAACAGAGAGAGACTCTGTCTCAAAAAAAAAAAAAAAAAGAGCCCCTAGCTCTTACCTGTCTGCACTTGGAAGTAACCTTGTCTCACTCAGGTCACCTTCAGGTTTCTCTTGTATCAGCCAGACCTGGTTACCCCATGCCCCCGAATAGCCCTCATGCTTTCCAACCTCTGGGCCTTCGCTTCGGTTGCTGTCTGGTTTTTGTTGTTGTTAAAATTCTGTCCTAATCTCAAGGCCATTATTATTGTCTTCATGATGCCTTCCTTTTGTGGCACCCCCCACTCCTCACCCCAAATGGAAACAAATGTCTCCTTTGTCTTGACACTCTCCAGCCGTTAGAAGAAATAACACGGTCTGCCAGTATCTGCCAGTATTTGAGTTGCTTGCATATGTGTCTTATTTTCCATAGTGGACAATATGTTTCTCGAGGGCCGGTTCTTTATCATCTCTGACTCTTCATCCCTCCATGGTGCGATCCCTAACTCTATGCTTTGTCCTTATAGGAGCTTAAACACAAAGTAGAGTAGGGTGATTTTATTTTACAACAGAATGTCTTTGTATGGGTGGATAAATTAATGATCTAAGGTATATCAGAATTACTTGGAGGGCTTGTTAAAACACAGATTTCTGGGCCCTACTTCTGGATAATATATTCTGACTCAGTAGATATTGGGTAGGGGCCAATAATTTGCATTTCCAACAAACTCTCAGTCAATATTGATGCTGCTATTCCAAGACCCACAGTTTGGGAACCGCCGATCTGATTAATATACTCCTAACATTCTCAGACTACAGTGCATAGGTTAATACCATTCTTTTCATTAGAGGGTTCATTGATTTGTTATCCTTGAGGCCCCGGTTAAAAAGATATCTTCTTCAGAGATTATTATGCAATCTGTCTCATGTACCAGCTTTCCTATTTTGCAAGATTATTGGTTAACCATGGCCTGATAACTTGCAGCCCATTTAGTGAGGAGTAGAGCCAGAGACATTTCATTTTACAACAATAGAGTCGTTGACTTTGCAGCCTGTACACTTGGTCTACCCAGTGGATCAAGGCTGGTCCGTGGGGTGAAATGCTGGCCTTGAGCGCTTGTGGGTGCTCTGATGTTTTTCCTTTATGTAGACAAGTGTTTGAGTAGCAGCTGTAGTACATAAAATGATCTCACAAATGTCTCAATGGCAGTTGTAGCAAAATAAAATAATCTCATATTGAGATGGCATGTATTTTCAAATTTCTGGATCTTCTTATGCCCCATGAGACAGTTTCAAAAACACTCCCTCGTGAAAGATCCAGTCTTTTAATAACGATCCAAGAAATAAAGAGGTACTGTTACAATTGGCTTTTTCACTGAAGTGCGTCATTTTCTAGAGTCAGGCCAGAGATGACATCCATTGTGGTTGCAAGGGCTCTCTCTGCTGCTTCTGCTTAATTCTGACTTCCTACTGCTCCTTTCCAGCAGCCTCTAGAAGACCAGCATTCTCGTGATTATGGAGGCCCCTCTGTCCTTTCTGTGACGGGAGCAATGCTGACCTCGGTTTCCTGGACCCATTCCGACTCAGGTAATCACACTGCCTTCCCCAGCTCGCCATGCTTTACGTAGATTGCATTGAATAAATGAAATGCCAAAGCTATATTTAAATGCAAATACCAAATTGATTATTTCTCCATCAACTGGTATCCTCCCCCGCCTCCCCCCAATCTTCTTAATGATCAATTTATGCAGGTGATCAGACTTGACAATGTGGTCAATCCAATTTAGGCATTAAGATGATTAAAAACATTGAATGACATCTTTATTTAAAATTCTGGTGGGAGTCGTAGAAATACAAAGCCACCGGAATATTGCTGGGAATTTTCACATAGAAATTAGCTTCTAAATTATTTTTGTTGCCACCATCTCATGTTTTACTTTAATTGTATTAATCTTTCTAATGTTGTACTTTTAGTTGAGTTCAGTAAGTATTGAGTATCTGTTGTGTGTTCTTGGGACAGGTGGGGATGAAAAAGTAGAAGGCTGGCTCCTATCCTCAGCCCACAGTTTAGGCAAAGTTGACTCACTCAAAAGAAAATGGCAGATGGTGCTGAGCATAGGGCCGGGGCTATGAGCTGGTGGTAGTTCCTCGGTTCAGGGAATGGAGAAGCTTTGAGGATTGGGATTGAAATAATTAGGGAAGAATTCAGGGACCGGGGAGGGCCTCAGTTGGGCTTTGTCACTGTGGATCATTTGGCCAGGCAGAAGGAAGAGGTGTGGCATTGAGCCTTGAGGGGAAGACAGGAATGAACCCACCGTGAACGCAGGCAGTTGAGGTCCTGACTGCCTCCATCAGAAGGTCTAGAGGACCCAGATCTTCTGCCCCACCCAGAACCAGACTCCCCTTCAGGGGTCCCTTAAGGATCCTGGAGTGGAGCCTGTTGAGGAAACTCCACCTTCCCATTGCAGAGGGGCTTTGGCTGGCACTGTCCTGCTGGGACAGTGGTTTCTGTTGACCCACCCTGGCTTGGCCACTGCTTTGCTGATCTTTTCTGCTTCTCTGGGCCTGTCCACACCCTGCCTCTGCCTGTCTACCTGATTATTTACTCTTCTCTCACACACCTGCCATCCTCCCCTCTGAGCTCTGTCTGGCCTTTGGGGCTTGTCAGGGCCCTGGGATGAGCTCTGTGAGGTCAATTCCTGGTAATTCACAAGGGGCGATTCTGAGAAGTGGAGCTGCAGGGGAGGAAGCATAAGTTAAGAACACGCATTTATAAAGTAAGGCTGGGAGCTCATCCAGAGAGTTCTGAAAGCCAGAATTCAGGGAGGGTCTCAAGGGGGAGGGCTGGGGCTGTAGTCAGGGATGGGAGCCAAGTGCCCTGATTAATTTGGGTATGGTGCAGTGGATCCTGTCCACCCCTCACTCTCCGCCAGGTCTGCCCTTTGTTAAGCTGGTGGAAGCAGTGGTGGCTTTCACTGCCCTGGGTCTTTTTTTTTTTTTTTTGAGAGAGTCTTGCTCTGTCACCTAGGCTGGAGTGCAGCGGCGCCATCTCTGCTCACTGTAACCTCCGCCTCCCAGGTTGAAGCTGTTCTCCTACCTCAGCCTCCTGAGTAGCTGGGGCTACAGACGTCCGCCATCACGCCCGGCTAATTTTTGTATTTGTAGTAGAGACGGTGTTTCACCATATTGGCCAGGCTGGTCTCGAACTCCTGACCTCAAGTGATCCTCTTGCCTTGGCATCCCAAGGCACATTCTCCAAAGTGCTGGGATTACAGGCATGAGCCACCACACCTGGCCTGTCCTGGGTCTTAAACGTGCTACTGAGAGTTGCCAGCTGAGACCCCGCTCGCTGCCTGTTGGGTCCTCCCTGGCCACGCACCATCTGCCTTCCTGCACACAGGTGTGCAGAAGCTTGGGCCTTCTGGAATCATAGCCTGGGATCACCAGCCACCAGGAAGTGGAAGAACTAGAATAGCAGTATTTGTGTTCTCCTCCCACTGCAGAAATTGCCTAATAGATTGTTGCCACCCCTCCTAAGCCCAGGCCAAGGGTTGGTAAACCACAGTCGGCCCAGGGACCAAGTACTGCCTGCCGCCTGTATGTGCATCGCCAATGTACTAAGAATGGTTTTCACATTTTTCAGTGGTTGGGAAAAATTAAAAGAATAAAATTTTGTGCCTCATGAAATGTATATGGAATGCAAATTTCAGTGTCCCTAAATAAAATGTTATTGAAACAGAGCCATGTTTGTTCATTTCTGGATTGTCTATGGCAGTTGTTGCCCTTACAATGGCAGAGTTAAATAAGTGCAATGGAAACCATGAAATATTTACCCTATGGTCTTTTATGGGAAAAGCTTACCAACTCCTGGCCTAGGCAATTGTGTGACGTAAGTGTTTGTGAAATTTGATGTGTGGAGCTTTCTCCCCATTAAGAAAATAGGTTGAAAGGATGAGTAGGATTAGAATAGGAAAGAGCAGAAGGGGGGATTTTCTGGAGTGAGATAGCAAATTGGTCACACTCTAGTTGGATATTTCCATTCATCTCTTTAACTTAAAATAAAACCTAGATGCAACATGAGGCCATTTCGTCTTAGGGTTGTCTGTAAGATGAGGCATCCAGACTTCTTGGATTAACCTAAATGTTGGAATAAATCAGCACCAAATTAAAACAAACCTTGCATTTTGGAACTTTTTTCTTTTTACTTGGCTCTGGGTGTGAACGATTTTATTTTAAACCAAATAAATATTTTGTTTTAAATCAAGTAAGCTTTGAAGGCTTACCATGAGTAAGCTATGGCATTTAATCTTGGCAATGCTTTTTCCCAATCTGGTAGCATTTTATGATACTGTTGAATGAAAACTATAGTAAAAGATGTGGGTTCTAATCTTACTAACCAGCTGAGCCAGGGCAGGCAGTAGTATATTAGGGTAAAAAGTACACCCAGGCTGGGTGCGGTGGCTCTCGTCTGTAATCCCAGCACTTTGGGAGGCCAAGGCAGGTGGATCACCTGAGGTCAGGAGTTCAAGACCAGCCTGGCCAACATGGTGAAACCCCGTCTCTACAAAAATACAAAAATTAGCTGGGCGTGATGGTGGGTGCCTGTAATCCCAGCAACTCGGGAGGCTGAGGCAGGAGAATCACTTGAACCCGGGAGGTGGAGGTTGCAGTGAGCCGAGATCGTGCTATTGCATTCCAACCTGGGACTACTTAAAAAAAGTACACCCTACATCTCAGGGGCTTAGTGCAACAAAAGCTTATGTCTCATTTGCCCAGAGTTGGGATTGGGCCAGTGTTGCTCTCTTGCATCCAGTACTTTGAGGTCCCAGGCCTCTTCCATCTTGTGATATCTACATCTCCAAACATGGCTTCCTGGCTGCTACAACATGTGAAGGAAAGAGTTGAGAACGTACAACCATTCTTTGTTCTTTTTTGAGACAGAGTCTCACTCTGTCTCCCAGGCTAGAGTGCAATGGCGCAATCTCGGCTCTCTGCAACCTCCACCTACTGGGTTCAAGCGATTCTCCTGCCTCAGCCCCCTGAGTAGCTGGGATTACAGAAGCGTGCCACCGCACCTGGCTAATTTTTGTATATTTAGTAGAGATGGGGTTTTGCCATGTTGGCCAGGTTGGTCTAGAACTCCTGGCCTCAAGTGATCCATCCACCTTGGTCTCCCAAAGTGCTGGGATTATAGGTGTGAACCACTGTACTGGCTCCATTCTTTTTTTTTTTTTTTTTTTTTCCATACAGGGTCTTGCTCTGTTGCCCCAGCTAGAGTGCAGTGGTGTGATCATGGCTCACTGTAGCCTTGAACTCCTGGGCTCAAGGGATCCTCCTATCTGAGCCTCCTGAGTAGCTGGGATTACAGACATGTGCCACCATGCCCAGCTAATTTCTTTATTTTCTAGTAGAGACAGGGTTTCGCCATGTTGGCTAGGCTGGTCTTGAACTCTTGGCCTCAAGTGATCCACCTGCCTCAGCCTCCCAAAGTGCTGGGATTATAGGTGTGAGCCACCATGCCCAGCTCCATTCATTTTTTTAGACAGGGTTTTGCTCTGTTGCTCCAGCTGGAGTGCAGTGGCATGATCATGGCTCACTGCAGCCTTGAACTCCTGGGCTCAAGGGATCCTCCTGTCTGAGCTTCCTGAGTAGCTGGGACTACAGGCATGCTGTAGTCTCGTTTTTAAAATTTTGTGTAGAGTCAGGGTCTTGCTATGTTGTTCAGGCTGGTCTCAAACTTCTGGGCTTAAGCAATCCTCCGTCTTTGACCTCCTAAAGTGCTGGGATTACAGGTGTGAGCCAGTGTGCCCGGCTGCACACACATGCTTCAGTGCTTGAGACTAGAGGTGACAGGCCATTGGTCAGGGCTAGTCACATGAGCCTGTCTCTCTGGCAGGAGGCCGTGAAATACGGAGGAGCTCATGGGATACTGTCCCCCACTGCTCAGCAACACTGGGTCACTACGGGAAAGTCTATACTTTTTTTGTGCCTTTGTTTTCATATTATTAAGGGGTAATTAATTCAGTCCTACATTTTCACACATTTTAAGAAAAGTTCAAATAAAGTGTATGAAAGAACTTTAAAAGGAGTAACAAATTGTAAAATATGCAATATATAATTGTAAGCAAAAAATAAATTTCTTTATTGAGTCTTGAATGGTATGGGCTAGGTGCAGGGTTACACAAGTCCCAGTATGCCTGGGACTGTCCTAGCATACGCCAGTTGACCCAATATAATTACCATACAGTCTTCCCTTTCACACCCAGAAATATCCTGGTTTAGACCATAAATGATATGATCGCCCTAGCTTGACTCCACTGGTCATCCTTTAAGATTAATGTTAGCTACTGTTTATTGAGCCTCTTCTAAGAGTCAGACACTCTTCTCAGCTTTTTGTTGCGTTGCTTCATTTAATCCCCAAAATAAGACTGATAGGTATGTATGCATAATCTCTTCATTTTCAGATGAGGCAACAGAGATGCAGAAAGGTTTGAATTATTCAGTCACACAGGTAGTAAGTGGTTGATTTGGTGTGTTGATTTGAACCCTGACTATTGGAATCTGTGTTCTTAAGCCCTCCACGGGGCTGCCTCACTCCCCGTTTTTGAGTATTGCCCCCTTGACCTCATGGGGCCCCACTTCCTTGACAGTGGCCCTGGAATCTGTTCTCAGACCACATACTGGTAGAAAGTTCCAGCCGTGAGCCAGGAGTCCAGCCCTTTGTGACACCAATGAGAAGACGAGCCGGGAAGTCACTATGTCGTTTTCCAGAGCCAGCAACAGCAGGCCTCACTGACGTGCGTGTCTGCTGACTTCCCGTCCGGTCCCCTGCCACCACTCCCTACCCTGATGTTGACAAGTGCAGCTTGTTTTAAAAGTGGGCGCTGCATTTTACATGGAAAAGATTTTATTTTGAAATCTAGGGTGGAGTAAAACTCCAGCCAGTGAAGACTTGCCATGTGCTGTGCAGAGAATCCAAACAGGCCCCTTCCCAACCCAAACAGCCAGGAGAAACTGAGTGCAGGGAGTTTATTTACACATTTGTTTATTAAAAAAATAAATAAATAAAGCTTAACCACAATCAAAGACCAGTTTATGTGCAGAATATTATCAAACAAAAAGCCGTCTACTTAGGAGTCTGTATTGCAATTCCCCTGGTTCCTGGCCTTCCTAATCAGTGTTCAAAACCAAACCCACAAAATCAAAGGGAACAGCAGCTGAAAAATGAACGAAATGTGGCACAGTCATCTACTGCATGGCTTGCTTCAAGAAACCCCCCAGAAAATTATACATATGGTTTCTAAACGTACAAAGAAAACTAAAGGAATTCCATTATGAAAGAAAAATTAGATGGAAATTTCTAATCCTGTCTCATAAACAATATAGGAATAACTTTAAAATATTCTGCTTTAAGCATGCATTTAATTTGTGTTCTGGGAACCAAATAATGTTGCCAAGATAAAACATTCTAATAATGATTTATGTAAATTTATTTGTACAAAGTAATGGTGTAGTTGCCTATAGCAAATTGCTTGGAATATGAAATGACATTTATGAGGTCTTTTTTTTCCCTCTGAATGAATACAATGGAGAAAATGAGAGACTCCGGAAAGGAAAAAAGAAATCCATGTTCAAAATGGAGTCTGATGCTTCGAGACATAGAGCCAGCTGGCCAGGTTATAGGGTGTAAAAGTCAACACACTGAGTTCAGCATGGTTTCCTGTGATGTTCTCAAACCATTTTTTTCTTTTCTTTTCTTTTTTTTTTTTTGAGATAGAGTTTTGCTCTTCTTGCCCAGGCTGGAGTGAAATGGCACGGTCTAGGCTCACTGCAACCTCCGCCTCCCGAGTTGAAGCGATTCTCCTGCTTCAGCCTCCCAAGTAGCTGGGACTACAGGTGCCCGCCACCACGTCTGGCTAATTTTTTGTATTTTTAGTAGAGATGGGGTTTCACTGTGTTAGCCAGGATGGTCTCGATCTCCTGACCTCATGATCCGCCTGCCTCTTAGGAGGCTAGAATCCTGTATTTTACTGATCATAAAGTGTTCAGATGCCCAAGCTTTTTCGCAATAGTCAGTGACAAATACCTTGTTCTTACAGCCCTAGTAGGGTGCTTACAACATGGGATGCAAACAGGCCAAATGTAGTTAAAAATTGGGCAATTAATCTCAGTTCCTTGTTACTTAATACCAAGGAAAGTTATGCTTGAGTCATAAATGGAGCCCGAATATTAAAACACAAGACGAAAGCTTTCCAAAGGACTGACTCATAGACCTATTAAGAGTTTTCCCATTGGCTGCCCAGTTAGCACCTTTGATAATGGCTCTAGGTGCTCCCCAGAAACAGTTAATTAAATGGAAAAATCACCATATATGTATCAGAGAGAGTTTTTGGATCCATGCTTTGGCCTTCTAAATGCCTAGTTGAATTTTCCATAACCTGTCCTATTGGAAAAGTCTAATGTTAACATCTCAGTTGTAGAAGGCATTTAATGTTTTTCAAAAAGTATTTGTACTGTCCCACTTGGTTGTTACAATCATTTCTGTGAGGTAGGTAAGAGTTTGTATTCTAAATACAGAGAAACTAAGGACCACAGAGATCACAGTGAAAGACATCTGCGGAAAGGGAGGACAGCTTCACACCAGCGTTCATCACACCACCACCACCGACTACAGCTCTGGGATTCTGGAGAGCTTGCTTTATTTAAAACAAGTTGAGAGTTTTGGCTCATCATAAGCCATTTTGGAATTGCACTAACTATCCTGAGAGAAATGGGTTTGTCTAATCCAGCAGAATGACTTTGCAACAGGGTCCTTTGCTGCAGTGGTGCCAAGGCCTGGGGGTTGAAGTTAGGGCTCCCGAGAGAGAGGGTATAAAGGCTGAACAGGCTTTAAAACTGAATGAAAACAACATAGGCTTCCAGGAGAGAGGACTGGCCTAGGTTTTCAGCAGCTCCAGTTAAAGTGTGTGTACCTTAAAAGCTGTAGCTTATGGCACGGTGGGTTTTAATGAAGTGGCCCAAGATCTTCAGGCTGAGGCAGTGGATGCCAGGGTGAGGCTATCAGCCACAGTTTCAGCTCCCAGTCCTTGCTCTTTCAGCTGCATGATTGGAATGGGATTTCTGAGGAGTGCATTCTGAGAAAATGATGTAAGCTGTCTGAACCTCCATTTCCCCATCTGTAAAATAGGGATAGGGATATTTATCTTGTAGAGGTGTTGTGGTAATTTTTTTTTTTTTTTTTTTTTTTTTTGAGATGGAGTCTCGCTATCTCACCCAGGCTGGAGTGCAATGGCTCGATCTTGGCTCACTGCAACCTCCGCCTCCTGGGTTGAAGTGATTCTTGTGCCTCAGTCTCCTGAGTAGCTGGGATTACAGGCATGCACCACCACACCTAGCTAATTTTTGTATTTTCAGTAGAGACAGGGTTTCACCGTGTTGGCCAGGCTGGTCTCAAACTCCTGACCTCAAGTGATCCGCCTGCCTCGGCCTCCAAAAGTGCCGGGATTATACATGGGAGCCACTGCGCTCAGCCGGTGTTGTGGTAATTAAATAAAATCATTCTCATAAAGTACTTGGCCCAGTACTTGGAAGATAGTAAACACTCACTCTGTGGCAGCTCTTAAAATTACTATTATGGTTCTTATTACCCAAGAATGTATGATCCTGACTGATAATTGGAAGTAAGATTAAAATATATATTTTATTTAAGTGAGAATTAATCTAAAAGATTTCTAAACCAGTTGTTTTTGTGTACCGAAAGATAAGATGAATATGAGAATTCATTCATTGTTTATTCAACAAACAGCCCTTGTTTGTATTAGTCTACTCCGGCACTGCTATAAAGAAACACCTGAGATTGGGTAATTTATAAGAAAAGAGATTTAATTGGCTCATGGTTCTGCAGGCTGTACAGGAAGCACAGTGGCATCTGCTTCCGAGGAGGCCTCAGGAAACTTCCAATCATGGCAGAAGGCAAGGTGAGGGCAGGCACGCCACATGGCGAGAATGGGAGCAAGAGGTGAAGGGAGGTGCCACACACTTTCAAACAACTAGACCTTATGTGAACTCAGAGTGAGAACACACTTATCACCAAGGGGATGACCCAAGTCACTCATGAGGGCTTCTCCCCCATGACCCAGACACCTCCACCAGGCCCCACCTCCAACACTGGCGATTACATTTCAACATGAGATTTGGGTGGGGACAGATATCCAAACTATATCAGTGTTGAAGGCCTTGTGGAAGCTCTTGGTATAACCTGTGAGGGGTCGTGAGGCCAGATCCAGTGTCCTCTCAAGGGATAAAGGACTTTGGTTATTTTTTTTTCTCCCATTGTTCTCATCAACATTATCACAATTGCCATAAAAAATGGACTAAATGCCTATTTACACATGGCAAACAGGCATCGTGCTGACCACTTTAATATACATGGTCTTTGTCTTCCAAGAATTCAGAAATTAAACTGGTCTAAATCCTTATTTGTTGCTGAAAGCCCTGGGTCTGGCCCAGAGCCTTCAAGCTGATTCCCTTCAGCCCAGTCATCCTGGCTGGCTGTGGCGTATTCTCAAGACGAAGGCTTGGAAAGTCTGCCCCTTGGCTGCTCTGCCTGAGGAAGAAGGCCTTGGCACTCTTTGCAGCTCTGTTCTTGGCTGTTGCAGGTCAGGCCCCCAGGCCGAAAGTGGGAATGCCCTTTTAGTTAGAATTCATTTCCTTCAGAAGCACATAAACTACTTTCTTATCAAGGGTTGAAGTGACTCCTGGGGAGAAAGTGTTGATTTCTTTTTTTTAAGATGGCTTTATAACACCCTAGAAAAGATATTTCACAGAAATTCTCTGAAGGAAGATAGGAAGATAAGGAAGTGTAAAACATTCTCAAGTGAAAGGAGAAATATGGAATACTCCTCAGATCGGGGATCCAGTCTGGTCTATTTCAGCGGTTTCTGGATCCTGGGGAGCCTCTGTGTGGGAGGCAGAGGCAATTCCGAGGTGCCGTGCTTGGGCTTAGTCTAAGGGGGTGGGGGACACAGACAGTACACAGATATGCACAAGTAGGTATTCAAACATGAGCGTTCCCCTAGTCTAAGGCAAAATGAGAAAAATAAGCTCAAGATAGTGAGTTCAATATCCTTACTTGGCAAAACAAAAAGTTGGCCACGTACGCCTGTCCCCAAAACTATTTTTGAAATTTTGTTGCTGAGTGAAATCCAGATCCCAGAGCCTCCTTGCCTGGGGTTCTCTTGCCCTTCTCCTGGGTGTCATTCTTGCCTCCTTCTCTATTCTCCCTCCTGGCGCCTTACTACCATTCACTGCAGGTCTGAAGACAGTGGCTTATCCTTCTTATTAAAAAGAAGATTAGCACGTGTTAGAGATACACCAGCAATGAAGACTTTCTTCCTGGTTTAAGGAGTGGGGGGATAGCATTTGAAAAGATAAACAGGCATCGATCTTTAGCACTCTAGGTTACTCAGGTTTATCTCCTGGTGGAAATGTGGCGGGCCCAATCCCCTGCGAAGGCAGGGGGTGACTCTTAATCACTGTGGAAAATACGACACTGCTGTTTCCCTCTAGTGAATATGTTTATGTGGTTTATGTGTCCATGTTGATTTCTGTCTCACTCTGGTGTGTGCATATGAACTCCCAAAACGGATATTTGAGCATTAACCAGAGATCAAGTCATTTGAGACCAAACTCAACTATGCTCAAAGCTCATAGCTCCCTCAGTGGTGGTGTCAACGTAGTATATGCGAGAGCATTTTGGTTTAATTGGGCAGAATTTGGTTCAGAGGAGCAGTTGGGGGTCCGAGCAGGGGCATCTGCCAGGGAGTCTGAGGAGGAAGGGCTGTTTTGAAGTTGGGATCTCTTGAAGGAGAATGGCATTCAGATTGGCCCAGTCAATATGACAGATGTATCAGCTCATGGTGAATGAGGGGAGAGGCTTTTGTTTTTTTTTTTTTTTTTTTTTTTTGAGACGGAGTCTCGCTCTGTCACCCAGGCTGGAGTGCAGTGGCGCAATCTCGGCTCACTGCAAGCTCCACCTCCCAGGTTCACGCCATTCTCCTGCCTCAGCCTCTCCGAGTAGCTGGGACTACAGGCGCCCGCCACCACGCCCGGCTAATTTTTTGTATTTTTAGTAGAGACGGGGTTTCACTGTGGTCTCAATCTCCTGACCTCGTGATCCGCCCGCCTCGGCCTCCCAAAGTGCTGGGATTACAAGCGTGAGCCACCGCGCCCGGCCGGGGAGAGGCTTTTGGAAAGGGCATTATTTCACCCCAAAAGTGCAGTCAGATGGCCTCTGAACAGCTGGACTTCTACCTAACACTAGGACTCTAGTACAAAAAGGTGTGTGTTTGTGACATGCACATGTCCGAGAGCAAGAAGTTTAAGCCCATTCCTCAGCATTTATTCCTGCTGGAAACTGATGAGACTTAATTGCCTTTGCCTACCCCTCCCACGGCACCACTCACCCCAAATACCACCGGTTATCCTTATCTCACAGCGATACGTAGTTTCCCAGGTGAACAAGGGGCAGGAAATTGGTCATAGCAGCTACCAAAAGGTCCAAGTTACTCATCAGTTCAGGTTTAATAGATTTTCCCTGTGTTGTTGGATCTGGTGTATTGACACACTCTCTCCTGGATCAGTCTTGGATAAACTGGTGGAGAATCGGGTAGTACCAAGTTCTGTTTGAAGACTGTATGATTCTGCAGTATCCCATCGGGGCCCTATAAGGTACATAAGGAAATGAATGGCCTGCTGGTTGCTCTTCTATGGAATGGCACAAGGCTGTTTGTAGGTAGCTAGGTGCTTGATAACTATTTTTGTTTAACTTTTAAATTGTTATTTTTTTTCTTTGAGATAGGGTCTCACTCTGCTGCCCAGGCTGGAGTGCTGTGGTGCGATCTCATAGCCCACTGCAGCCTTAAACTCCTGGGCTCAAGTGATTTCCCCACTTCAGCCTCCCAAGTAGCTGGGGCTACAAGCATGTGCCACCATGCCCAGCTAATTTTTTTTTATTTTTGTAGAGATGGCATCTCCCTAGGCTGTCCAGGCTGGTCTTGAACTCCTGATCTCAAGCGATCCTCCCACCTCAGCCTCCCAATGTGCTGGAAATACAGGCGTGAGCCACTGCTCCTAGCAGCGATGACCTACTATTCTAACTAATACTTCTTACTAGAGATGGCCTATTATTACCACAGCATTTGATTTGTTTCTTTACATGAATGTAACTGCAACATTATACTTAGTTACAATAATCTATTGTTTTATATATAGGTCTATTCATGGAACGCATATGTATAAGTAAATATCTATGTCTTTATATATATGGGTGTGTATAAATAAATTATGTCATTTGATTCTGGGACACTTTATAGGATTTGTTGTTTCCTTAAGATATGGAAACACCTGGCCAGGTGTGGTGGCTCACGCCTGTAATCCCAGCACTTAGGGAGGCTGGGGCGGATGGATCACGAGGTCAGGAGTTCGAGACCAGCCTGGCCAACATGGTGAAACTCCATCTCTACTAAAAATACAAAGATTAGCTGGACGTGGTGGCGGGTGCCTGTAATCCCAGCTACTTGGGAGGCTGAGGCAGGAGAATTGCTTCAACCCAGGAGGCGGAGGTTGCAGTGAGCTGTGATAGTGCCACTGCACTCCAGCTTGGGTGATAGAGCAAGACTCCATCTCAAGAAAAAAATAAAAAAATAAAAAGATATGTAAACATCTAAATTACCACCATTAGAACTGGTTCTACTTTTATATCATTCAGTCTCCACTTCTTTCTTGGCTCTTCTAACCGAGACATACAAGTAGCCTCTGGATGTCTGTGTGTTCAACTGAACAAAAATGTCAACAAACTGCTATTTATTTT
This sequence comes from Symphalangus syndactylus, assembly GCF_028878055.3. Taxonomy (NCBI): domain Eukaryota; kingdom Metazoa; phylum Chordata; class Mammalia; order Primates; family Hylobatidae; genus Symphalangus; species Symphalangus syndactylus. Next base: position 27,557,821 of record NC_072430.2, read on the forward strand.
ATTAGACAGCTTGAGCAGAGATGTTTGGTCTGATTGCCGCAAATTGTTAGCTTATCACCGAACTGTCCTGACTATTCTTATTATTCAATTTGCATTGCTTAAGATAATAATTATTCCTCCATAAAAGAGCATGATGCTTTTATTTGTACAGTTCTTTCATTAATAATTTAATTGACTATTATAACCAAGTGGTTCTGCCACACATACATCAAGGTACTTACAGACTGGCCCTCGGCACCTTGGAATATCAGAATGTAGGTGTAAATTACAAGGCTTGGGGTGAGGATGTGGTGGTGGGCAGGTCCTTTGGCCTTGACAGCCAATTGGTTGGTCATGTCTTTTCCCCCGTGTTTATTTCCAGGCATTTTATTGATTCACCAGCAGTGACTCTGATCTGGTTATTTTAACAATCTAAGAAATTAGATCATGGTATAGTTATTTTGGCCACTAAAATGGCTAGATTGGTTCTGATTGATAAGTGAAAAAAGTAATGATGGCTAAAACAGTAAATCTGACTTAAGATGAGTAAATCAGTAGGTCCGTGTAAACAGCATCTGTGTCTATAGGGTCTGTTACGTAGCAATGATGAAGATGTTTTCGGTCACAGCTTAGCAGACTTTCTTAGACTGCATTGCAACTGTGTAAGGCATACGTGTTTTGATATATTTTGCTATGGAAAAACTTAATTTGTGGATTTTTTTTTTTTTTTTTTTTAGTGTGGGAGAATACTACAAATTTTGTCCTAAATTCATGTTTTGTGTATTAAATAAAATGACAAATTGAAATGTGCCTTTGGAGAAATGAGATAATGATGTTGAACTTGGCTCTAGTGGGTGTCAACCCATGGTAATGTTCAAAGAACATCTGGAGTTTTAAAACTCTGGATTTAACAGGAAAATAAAATAATTCTCATTTGGCCAGCCCATCCTGACATCTACAAGGGTGAATGTAGCTGTTGGTCAAGAGTGTTGTGGAGGCCAACTGTGGTGGCTTGTGCCTGTAATCCCAGCATTTTGGGTTGCCAAGGCAGGAGGATCGCCTGAGTCCAGGAGCTTGAGACTGGCCTGGGCAATATAGGAAGACCCTATCTCTACAAAAAAATTAACCAGGTATAATGAATGGTGTGTGCCTGTGGTCCCAGCTACTTGCGAGGCTGAGGTGCGAGAACTGCACAGAAGTTTGGTTGAGGACAGAAGTTCGAGGCTGCAGTGAGCTGCAATCATGCCACTGCACTCCAGCTGGAGCAAAAGAAAAAAGAAAAAAAGCATTGTGGAGTAAATCTTCCATATCAGAAATTGGAATTTATTAAAATGATCACCTTCTCCTCCATTGGTGGGCAGTGCATTTGGAGCAGGTTTTACTGTCTGACCTTTGCCCCTGGAAATGTGTTTGCTGAGTTCAGGAAAGGAATTGGGGATAAATTAACCTCACAGAAGGGCTATGGAAATTGTTTGAGAGCTCAGCTTTAGAATTTACCTTTTGGAAAGAAGTCTGGCATCTGATAGTTAAAAATTATGTCTATATCTATAATGACCAACTGAGTTCCTAGTACTGTGTACTTTATGGATGCACAATCTATCTTTTTTTTTTTTTTGAGACGGAGTCTTGCTCCGTCGCCCAGGCTGGAGTGCAGTGGCACAATCTCGGCTCACTGCAAGCTCCACCTCCTGGGTTCACACCATTCTCCTGCCTTAGCCTCCCTAGTAGCTGGGACTGCAGGCACCCGCCACCACGCCCGGCTAACTTTTTTGTATTTTTAGTAGAGATGGGGTTTCACCATGTTAGCCAGGGTGGTCTCGATCTCCTGACCTCGTGATCTGCCTGCCTCGACCTCCCAAAGTGCTAGGATTACAGGCGTGAGCCACTGCGCCCAGCCTGCACAATCTATCTTAATGCAATTAAACACTTGACAATTACCAACTTGGAAGAAGAAGGTCACTTCTGGGTGGCTAAGTTGTGCACATGTGTCACTCAGAGTTGTCTGGGTTGTGGGGTAACAGACAAACCCCAAAACTCAGTGGCATAAAATAGGGAAGTTTCCTTTCTTTTTTTTTTTTTTTTTGAGATGGGTTCTCACTCTGTCGCCCAGGCTGGAGTGCAGTGGCATGATCTCAGCTCACCGCAACCTCCACCTGCTGGGTTCCAGCGATTCTCCTGCTTCAGCCTCCTGAGTAGCTGGGATTACAGGCACCTGCCACCATGCCAGCTAATTTTTGTATTTTTAGTAGAGACAGGGCTTTGCCATGTTGGCCAGGCTGGTCTCGAACTCTTGACCTCAGGTGATCCTCCCACTTTGGCCTCCCAAAGTGCTGGGATTACAGGCATGAGCCACCCACACCTGGCCAGAAGTTTCTTGTCTTGCTCACTCTACATTTCTGTTGAAGATTGATGATGACTCTGTTCCAAGTCATCTTTATTCCCATTCTTGGATTGAAACTGATGGGACATTCCTCATCTCCGTGGCCAAGGGAAAGGTGCAAATGGCGAAGCAGGTGCCGGTTCCTAAAGTTGTCCAGTAGTGACACATGTCACACATTTTGTTGGCCATACCTGGCCACCCCTAACTTCAGGCAGGCAGGGAAATGTAATACAACTGTGTACTTGAAGGAGAGAGAGCTGAAGCATTTATAAATGGCCTTGTGATGTCTGTAGTATATGTCTTCAGTATTGTAGATAGAACTCCAGAGACCTAGCTCAACTGAAGCAAGATAATTTCTTTTAAAGTCTTTTTTCGAGACAAGGTCTTGCTCTGTCTCCCAGGCTGGAGTGCAGTGGTGCAGTCACGGCTCACTGCAACCTCAGCCTCCTAGGCTCAAGTGATCCTCCCACTACTACAGGTGTGTGCCACCTGGCTAATTAAAAAAAATTTAAAAACTGTAGACATAACAGGTCTTGTTATGTTATCCAGACTAGTCTTGAGCTCATGGGCTCAAGCAATCCATCCACCTTGGCCTCCCAAAGTGCTAAGACTACAGGCATGAGCCACCACAGCTGGCCCAAGATAATTCTTTACATCCTTCTGAGGAAAATGGATTACTCTCAGGTAGGGTGGCTTCAGCTCTTCAGCACTGTCCTTTCTAGCGTCTGAACCACAGGGTGGCTCAAGGGTCTAGGTAGGCGCCCATAATCTCTTTTGCTCAAAAATACAAGCCACTCAAGCAAAGATACTGTGCGCTTGCTATGCATCACATGGCAACCTGCAGCCTCCCGCCTCCTGGCCAACTAGAGGGCCACTTTCATGCTCCTCCTAGACAGAAAACTGGAATGGTCTCAGTGCCTTAACTTCCCCTCCTACATGTTCACTGTGGATTGTCCCGGTGTTTTAAGTCATCCTTTATATTTCATTTCCCCTATTGGGATCTGCATGTTTCTCCTTGCAAGGACAAAGCCCAGTTGGCTTGACATTGGTCTCTACTTCCTGCTGACTGGTAGAGAAGGTTTCTCCCCCTCATGAAGGTCAGGGAAGCTTTTGCTTTCCTTGACTTGGTTCTCTCTGTTCATTTAGGTTAGCTCTACTGGGCTGCTCCGAGGCATTGGCTGAAAGTCTCCCTGCTTGGGACGGAGTGCCTGTGTCTGTGCCTGGCTTGTTGGTGTAATGCGTTCCATGGGGGCCTTAGTTATGTTTTTCAAGGCCCCAAAAGAAATTCACGTCCACATAAGAGATGTTTACTTTGCCAGCAAATTCAGCTATCTGGAATATAGCTAGGAGCTGGGTAGGAACAAAAAGTATCTCAAAGAGAAAAACAGTTATCACCAAATCCATGCACTAAATTTTGAGTAGATTGCTGGTTTTGTGTTCTCACTGCAGCCACATTTCCTAATTAACTTGGTTTTCTGATCCTCTTTTATAGATGGGAAAACTGAGGCACAAAGAGGTTAAATAATTTGCCGAAAGTCTCAAAGCTATGAGTGGTAGAACAGGCTCTTATGATTCTAGAGTCAGTAGAATAATTGGTGTTTATGGTGGTGGCAGTGAGATAAGAAAAAGGGTAGAACTGCATTTAATGCTTTTTTTTTTTTTAGAAAGTCGGAGAGAAATATGTAATAATTGTAGGTTGATTCCCTTCAAAATAGCCAGTTTTGTTTTCTAATTCTAATGTGTGATGAGTATCAGTTGGCTGAGAAATTCCACTAAGTAGAACTGAGCTTCCAGTGTCTGCCAAACAAATGAGGATTTGCTGAACATCTAGTTTAGCTGGTGTATAAATAGACGCTTATGAAATACTTTTTTGCCCAATCAAGATGAAACCACGACTCAGTCTGTGTTATGATGATCAGCTTGGTTCTGGTATGCTTGGGTGGGAGGTGGACGGCTTCAGGAATATCTCAAAACAGGGGCAGGCCCTGCCTGCATGACTGAAGCTGGTTGCCTCTTAAACGCACCTGCGTGGAAGCCTGTGGCGACCAACTCGCTGACATTCACCAGGATCCTCCATTTGTGTTGCACTTCACAGTTTTCAAAGCCCAGACATGTGCATGGAACAATCCTGCGTGTTAGGTGCCTTTTCTCTCCTTCGGCTGAAGACAGTGAGATCTAGAGGGATTTGCCCAAAGACACAGTGCCAGGGAGCAGCAGAGCCCATCACCTAGACCTCACTCTCTCTCCCCCAGTGCTAGTCCATCAGCTCCTGCTCCGTTCATCCACTGGGGCAAGGCACCCAGAGGGCGATCAAAGCAGACTCATTTCCTACTCCAAGGAGCTTTCTTTCCCAGTTAAAGTCCAGGTCCCCAGAGGAGGTGGAGAAAGAAAACGAAGGCTCAGTCACAACATGAACTCTTTGCTCCGAGACAGAACAGAGACTTGAGATAACAGGAATAAGAGAAAAACACCCTTGAACCTCAGGCAATGTGGAGACAAGGCGTTCCTTATCTACTAGCTGCAGGAAGCAACCTTCAGTTGGAGAAGCCCCTCAACCCTGCTTCCTGGACCGAGGACGGGGCTGAAACTTCTGTCTGCCTTGGGATTGCTGGTCACCCTAACCCAGCTGGATGTGCCCTGGAGAGGGGAGGAGGCAGGGGTTGGCTGATGGCCATCAGACACTTCTCCTGGTGCTGTGGGTCTGGGCATCTTAGGGTGATCCCAGAGAGGTGTTCTGACCTCAGGCTTGTCTGTGCCACTGATGACCTCAGGGTCACACTTGAAGCCAGTTAGGGGACCCCTGGGTCTCAGTTTCTCTCATCTGCAAATTAAAGAGTTCTCAACCTCACTCATAATAAAAGAGGTTCAAATCAACACAAGGAGTGCCATTTTGTCACTTGCTTATTAGAGAGCAGATATGATGCAAAATTTGAGAATATCCAGTTCTGGAGAGGGGCTGGGAAAAGGCACCTTCACTTGGCTTTTGTGTCAGGGTACGTGGGCAGAGTATTTTGGGAGGGCATCTGGCGACATCTCTCAAAATTTATAATGCACAGACCCAGCGAGTTCACCCTTTGGAATATATCTGTGGATTTTCTCACTACAGTATTAACAACTGGTGAATAAGGATGTCTTAATATTGTTTGTAACAGCAATAGCCAAACTGGATACAACCTCGATATTCACCACCAGGGGACTGGTTCAAAGCCCAAATGATACGTCCTGGCACACTGGGCAGCATTTAAATAGGATAGGGAGGGGGTACAAAGGTATAACAGGAGTAAATAATAACAATACATATTTGAGTGCTGTCTGCATTCTAAGAAGTTTACGTGTGTTAACTCATCTATCCCCATCATTCAGATCAAAAAGCTGAGGCACAGTCAAGTTATATAATCTGCTCAAGATCATACTGTAATTAGAAACTGGCATGGGAGTGTGGAGTACAAACCGTGTGTGTGTGTGTGTGTGTGTGTGTGTTTTGAGACAGAGCCTTGCTCTGTCACCCAGGATGTTGTGCAGTGGCATGATCTCGGCTCACTGCAGCCTGCACCTCCCTGGTTCAAGCAATTCTTCTGTCTCAGCCTCCCAAGTAGCTGGGACTACAGGTGCCTCCCACCATGCCTGGCTAATTTTTGTATTTTCAGTAGAGACGGGGTTTCGCCACGTTGGCCAGGCTGGTCTTGAACTCTTGACGTCAGGTGATCCGCCCGCCCCAGCCTCCCAAAGTGCTGAGATTACAGAAGTGAGTCACTGGGCCCAGCCTGTAAACCAAGAATTTCGGCTTCAGAACTTTGCCTATTGCCTTAAGTACAAAAAGCAAGTTGCAGGAAAGTGGGATCCTATTTATAAAAAAAAAAAAAAATCGAATTATGTAGATGCGTGTATATATGTGCATGCATATATATGCTCATTTTAATCATTATTTTTGGCAGGATCCACAAGAAAAAAGTAGGAAGGACTGGGAGTTCAGGGCAGGCGGAAAATGCCAGGAGTGGTAGCTCATGCCTATAATCTCAGCACTTTGGGAGGCTGAGGTGGGAGGATGGATTGAGGCCAGGAGTTCGAGACCAGCCTGAATAACATAGTGAGACCTAATCTCTACAAAAAAAAAAAAAAGAAAGAAAGAAAAGGAAGAAGAAGAATTAGCTGGGAGCTTGGTGGGCTTGGTGGCACTTACCTATAGTCTCAGCTACTTGGGAAGCTAAGGAGGACTGCTTGAGCTTGAGCCCAGGCGTTTGAGACTGCAGCTGGGCAACACAGTGAGACCCCATATGTTAAAAAAAAAAAAAGCAAGAGGGAACAAAATGTCTTAGCCTTAATTTTCTTCCTTCCTGTGCTGTTTTGCCTTTTTTTTTTTTTTTTAAGGGCGTGTTTATCACTTAAAAAAATTTACATTTGGCTAATCTGTTTATGTCGGGGATTAGGTGGACCATTTAAATTTTCTTTTACTTTTTCAGCATTTAAAAAATATGTCATCAATAATTGTATTTTAAAGTAAAACAGCTGAACATAACTCTCTCAAAGAGCCCCTTCCAGATTAGAAATTTCCCATGTTCCCAGCCCCTTTTCTACAACATGTAATGAAGCCATGTTTCCTGCCCACAAGGATCTCAGAGTTAGAGCAGGTGGTGGATGGCGACACACACCCCGGGAACAGGCAAAACTGTGGGATCACACCAGTCTCTGCTGGATGTGGGCTTGTCCTGCCGGGCCAGCCCTCACTTTCTTCCCTAGCAGAGAGCTGTGTCTGAGTCTGGGTGGAGAGCCACTGTGAGAAGGGGGTGTGATGTGCAGCTGCCTGTGCTTGGGAGTCCCGGGCAGGCTCCAGCAGGCTGCGTCCTGGATTGGATCTGAGTTCATGATTATTACCATCGCCCAGCAGTGGTAGGTCCCAGCAACGAAAGCTAACGCTGCTTTTGTGCCAGGCACTGTGATCACCTCTTTATGTGCAGACACTGTAGCTACTGTTTTTCCTCCCCATTCCATAGATGAAGATTCAGATGTTCTCCCTTTCTTCTTCCTTACTTTTTCAGTAATGAAAGCAGTGTGCCACCACCTTGCCGTAGGCCCGAGGGGATCAGTGTAGTGACTGGAACAGTAATTGAAATGAGAAAACCCTTGGGAGAAACATAAAACCCAAAGGGAGTGGTACAGGTCCTTGGTCAGCTGCCCCAAGCCCCATGTAATTCTCTTTGCCGCGCTAGAGGGGTGGCTTTAGTTAGGGAGGCCTTGTAGCCTGTGGTCCCTGGTGAGAGTCTGTTCACACCTCCCTTGCAGCACTTCCTGTGTTGTAACTGCTGCTGCGGGTGGTGTGCTTCACTAGGCTGTCGGCTCCTGGTGGGCAAGGTCTTGATTCATCTCTCAAATCCAAATGCCTAGAATGGGCCCTGAATTAGGACTCCAAGCACGTTTCCAACATGGACAGGGTTAGTGCTCTTGGGCAAAACAGTTATCTGAGCAGTCAAGAGGCCTTAGAAAGCAACTGGCATAAAAAACATATTCCCTGAATTTGCCATCAATTGGAAGAGGATGAAAAAAGGAGAAATAAATGGAGCCTCATTTTAGTTTGTGGCAAAGTCATACTTGTTAGCAAAATGGCGGCCCCTGGGAGGTCTGGACATATTGGTTACTCACATCTCAGTTTGCCTTAAGCGGATCAACTTGAATGCCTTAGACAATCAAGTTGTAATTTCAGAAGGCACAGATACTAATGGAAAAGAGATGAAAAGGAAGAAAATGAAGTGGAAGCTGCAGACTAGAGGCATTCAGTCATCGCTGGAGGCTGGAATACCAGGAAGTTCCTGGAGGGGCAGCCTGTGTTTGCTGGCTGACTCCTCCCTACCCACCTGCTCAGTGATTTTCACACCGTGACTTACGTGGGGGCAGCTGGTAGATACTTTGTGTGTGCGTGTGCATAAGTGAATAAAGCTAATGAGATGGAGATGGGTCTTCTTTCTCAGTCAATGATTAAGAACAAATCTTCATCAATTAGAGAGAATGTAATGTAGCCTCTCAGTACCTGAAATGATAAATAGCTCAAGTTGGAGGTATGAGATCACACCTCACATTCTTTGCAACTCTGAACCCTGTGAGTTTCAGGGAGTCTCTTTTGAATGTGGTCAGCGGTACAAAACATACCTTGTAGGACCCCCTTGAAAAGTTCCTTCTGATGGTATTAGTCCATTCTCATGCAGCTAATAAAGACATACCCGAGCTGGGCGTGGTGGCTCACACCTGTAATGCCAGCACTTTGGGAGGCCGAGGAGGGTGGATCAACGAGGTCAAGAGATTGAGACCATCCTGCCCAATGTATTGAAAACCCGTCTCTACTAAAAATACAAAAATTAGCCCGGAGTGGTGGTGGGCGCCTGCAGTCCCAGCTACTTGGGAGGCTGAGGCAGGAGAATCGCTTGAACCTGGGAGGCGGAGGTTGCAGTGAGCCAGGATCGTGCCACTGCACACCAGCGTGGCAACAGAGCAAGACTCTGTCTTAAAACAAAACAAAACAAACAAACAAAAAACAAAGATGTACCAGAGACTGGGTAATTTATAAAGGAAAGAGGTTTAATTGACTCACAGTTCCGCATGGCTGAGGAGGCCTCAGGAAACTTACAATCATGGCAGAAGGGGAAGCAAACACATCCTTTTTCACGTGGCGGCTGCAAGGAGAAGTCCTGAGCAAAAGGGCCCTTATAAAACCATCAGATCTCTGGAGAACTCACTCACTGTCATGAGAAAAGCAGCATGGAGGCCAGGTGCGGTGGCTCACGCCTGCAGACCCACCACTTTGGGTGGCCAAAGTGGGCGTATCACGAGATCAGTTGGTCAAGACCAGCTTGGCCAACATGGTGAAACTCCATCTCTACTAAAAGTACAAAAATTAGTTGGGTGTGGTGGTGGGTACCTGTAATCCCAGCTATTCGGGAGGCTGAGGCAGGAGAATTGCTTGAGCCCCAGAGGTGGATGTTGCAGTGAGCTGAGATTGTGCCATTGCACTCCAGCTTGGTGACAGAGTGAGACTGTGTCTCAAAAACAAAAGAAAACAAAACAAAGAAAGAAAAGCAGCATGGGGGTAACCACCCCCATGATTCAATTACCTCCAACTTGGTCCCTCCCATGACACATGGGGATTATGAGAACTACAATTCAAGATGAGATTTGGGTGGGGACACAGCCAAACCATATCACAGATATTACTGAAAAGTTAAGCAAAAGGATAGAGCCCATTTTATAAACAAAGTTAAGGAAGGTTTCTCAGCAAAGGTTTCTTGGAAAGGGGGAACCACTCGGAAGTTTTCCTGCTGCTGCTGAAAAGATAGCTTGATACCATGGTCATGTGTCTATGACACCAGGATTGCTTTTCAAGGAGCTATAGAGGATGAGTGCTCTTGGCCATGAATCAGGGGAAGGCTATCTCCGAGTAGAGTAGGCACTTGAGCTGCCTCTAAACTCCAAGTTAGTTTAGGGACTCCCAGGTCTAGGAAATGGGGCAGGTCTGGGAAATCGAAAGAAGGTAGAGGCATCTCATGGCCCCTCCTATACATGACGCTTCCTTATTCCTTTGTGCCACATCTCTACTCAGCTGATAAATCTGGAGGAGGCTGGGATCCACTCCGTCTGCACTACCTTGGCAGGGAACAGTGGGCTAAGAGACCACTACAGGCCGGGCACGGTGGCTCACGCCTGTAATCCCAACACTTTGGGAGGTCGAGGCAGGTGGATCACCTGAGGTCAGGAGTTCAAGACCAGCCTGGCCAACATGGTGAAACCCCGCCTCTACTTAAAATTCAAAATTCACTGGGTGTGGTGGTGGCATATGCCTGTAATCCCAGCTACTCGGGAGGCTAAGGCAGGAGAATCGCTTGAACCTAGGAGGCAGAGGTTGCAGTGAGCTGAGATTGTGCCACTGCACTCTGAGCAACAAGAGCAAAACTCCATCTCAAAAAAAAAAAAAAAGAGAGAGAGAGAGAGACCACTACCCCTGCATATCTCTGATTCCCCAGTCTCCACAGCCAAACTTTTGGGGGGAGCCCTAGTATCTTATGGCCCTGAAGCAATGATGTCATGTCCCAGACTCCAGTGGCTGAGGCTGTACTGAAGAGGTCTCAGGAGCCAGATGCTTTTGTGGAATGGAGGCTTTTCAGAAATACACTCTGTCTGCTCTAGAAGAACCAAATGCTATGGGGATAATTGGAACCCAGTGTACTTGGCTAGGAAGACCTGCCATGGGTAAGAATGGAATACTTCAAAATTGCTTAACCTGCATGCAGTCTTGTGAATCTTTACTTTTAAACTTATTGCTGTGGTTTGAAAGTGTCCTCCAAATTTCATGTATTGGAAACTTAATCCCCAATGAGGTAACATTGAAAGCTGGGGCCTTTAAGAGCTGATTGGACCATGAGGGTCTGTTGTCATGAATGCATTAATGGGTCAATGGGTTCTCATGGGAGTGGATCTGGTGGCTTTTTTTTTTTTTTAGACAGAGTCTTGCTCTGTCGGCCAGGCTGGAGTCTGCTCACTGCAGGCTCTGCCTCCTGGGTTCACGACATTCTCCTGCCTCAGCCTCCTGAGTAGCTGGGGCTGCAGGCACCCACCACCACGACGCCTGGCTAATTTTTTGAATTTTTAGTAGAGATGGGGTTTCACTGTGTTAGCCAGATGGTCTCAATCTCCTGACCTCGTGATACGCCCTCCTTGGCCTCCCAAAGTGCTGGGATTACAGCCACTGCGCCTGGCCGGTCTGGTGGCTTTTTTAGAAGAGGAAGAGAGGGCTGGGTGCAGTGGCTCATGCCTGTAATCCCAACACTTTGGAAGGCCAAGATGGGCGGATCATGAGGTCAGGAGATCGAGACCATCCTGGCTAACACGGTGAATCCCCATCTCTACTAAAAATACAAAAAATTAGCCGGGCGTGATGGCGGGCGCCTGTAGTCCCAGCTACTCAGGAGGCTGAAGTGGGAGAATCGCTTGAACCCAGGAGGCGGAGGTTGCAGTGAGCCGAGATCGTGCCACTGCACTCCAGCCTGGGCGACAGAGCGAGACTCCATCTCAAAAAAAAAAAAAAAGACAAGAGGAAGAGAGACCTGAGAAAGCATGTTAGCACACTCAGCCCCCTCCATTGCCATGTGATGCCCTGTGCTGCCTTGGGCCTCTGTAGACAGAGTGCCCATCAGGAAGAAGGCCTTCACCAGATGTGGCCCATTGACCTTGGACTTTCCAGTCTCTACCACAGTAAGAAATAAATTCCTTTTCTTTATAAATGATCCAGTTTCAGGTATTCTGTTATAAGCAACAGAAAATAGAGTAAGATCCTACACTCTAAGTGTTTCCTATTAACTTGCCAGATATATTCTCCAATAATACTGGCTCAGTTAGGTGGGAGGCATGATTAAAATAAAGAAATTACACTGGAATGATATGCTCCTGGTGAGGTGGCTTTTGACAGCATTAGCCAGATTCCTCAACGTCCCAGTCCTGTGTATTTGACCTTGGAAGACTTTACCGATATCAGGAGTTCTGCTAAGGAAGAGGAGGAGAAATTGATTTTTATCCTCATGATTGGGAGAGCCCATCAAGGTTGCCCTTCCTACAATAGAGGGGTTTACCCCAAAGGCAGATTCCTGCTTCCACCTTAAAGTCAACTTTCTAATCAATTTTAAATAGTCGCCGGGCGCGGTGGCTCACGCTTGTAATCCCGGCACTTTGGGAGGCCGAGGCGGGCAGATCACGAGGTCAGGAGATCCAGACCACGGTGAAACCCCGTCTCTACTAAAAATACAAAAAATTAGCCGGGCGTGGTGGCGGGCGCCTGTAGTCCCAGCTACTTGGAGCGGCTGAGGCAGGAGAATGGCGTGAACCCGGGAGGCGGAGCTTGCAGTGAGCCGAGATTTCGCCACTGCACTCCAGCCTGGGCGACAGAGCGAGACTCCGTCTCAAAAAAAAAAAAAAAAAAAAAAAAAATTTAAATAGTCTTCTGGATTTCCTTCCAGCCAGCAAGTATTCAGCGCTCCTACCATGTAATTAGGAAATAATTTATTAATGCAAAAGTCGATATTTACAAATCTGATTTTACTAGCTGGAGTGGAAGCTCACAGAAGAAGGGGCCTGTTGCATTCACTGCCAAGACCCCCTATGCCTAGTCCTACTCCTGATAGGATATGGGATCCCTAAGAATTGGATGCCTGGGTGCTATCAAGGCTTTCTTTCATGCTGGCCCTCAAGTTCTGGAATACCCTTTTCTCCCCTTTTCTAGTTTGCTCCCTGCTTAAATCCTACCTATCTTTCAAGGTCTGTCCAGATCGTTGCCACTGGATGCTCCTCCTGACTACACCAGCTCTGGGGCTGCCATTTTCCCTCTGCCTCCTACTCTAGACATCATGTTGTAGATTTCAAGTAATTTCCTACAAATCATAGTTATTGTGCTACATTTTGAAAAGGACTTGCTTTTTATTATTATGTTTCAAATTGGAATGGATTCAAGGATAATATTATTCTCAGCATTGGTGTTCTGATATGCTTTCTTTGTTAGTTCATTAGTGTATTTATTATTCATTCAAGAAAATATTCTTTGCGTGTCATGGGCTGGGAAACACCCTGATATGATGCAGTGTTAAGCAAGCCGCGGGGTTCCCTCTTCTCCTGGTGTGTATATTCTGGTGGTGCATACATTCTGGTAGGTAAAGACAGACGACAGGCAATCTGAGAAATTTTTTTTTTTTTTTGAGACAGAGCCTTGCTCTGTCGCCTGGCCTGGAGTGCAGTGGCGTGATCTCGGCTCAGTGCAACCTCCGCAGCCCGGGTTGAAGCGATTCTCCTGCCTCAGCCTCCCAAGTAGCTAGGACTACAGGTGTGCGCCACTATGCCTAGCTAATTTTTTGTATTTTTAGTAGAGACGGGGTTTCACCATGTTGGCTGGCCATGATGGTCTCGATTTCTTGACCTCGTGATCTGCCTGCCTCGGCCTCCCAAAGTGCCGGGATTACAGGTGTGAGCCACTGTGCCCGGCCTCCCCCCTTTCTTTTTTTTTTTTTTAAGATGGAGTTTCGCTCTTGTTGCCCAGGCTGGAGTGCAATGGCGTGATCTCAGCTCACCGCAACCTCCTCCTCCCGGGTTCAAGCGATTCTCCTGCCTCACCCTCCTGAGTAGCTGGGATTACAGGCACGCACCACCACACCCGGCTAATTTTGTATTTTAGTAGAGACGGGGTTTCTCTGTGTTGGTCAGGCTGGTCTCGAACTCCTGACCTCAGGTGATCCGCCCGCCTCGGCCTCCCAAAGTGCTGGGATTATAGGCGTGAGCCACTGCGCCTGGCATTTGTTTTCATTTATTTTACCAAAGACATGCCTCTTTATGGATTCCCCAATGCCCAGCCAAGGTAGGAACTTATAGAATAATTGATTGATTGATTGATTGATAACTCTACTTAATTAATTTTCTCCATGTTCCATCCTTTGGAGTGATAAAGACAATGCCTACTATGTGCAGATCTAAACTGGGAGTGACTCCTGGATGCAGCCTAATATTCCTCCTCCGTGGCAGAGTGAGAGGAACAAGAAGCGGGACAAATGAAGCCCGCTCACTGTGCACTCTGACAGTGTTTCGCTGCTAAGCGTCTGTGTTTGCATATCATTGGCATTTGTTATGCCGGAAGAAACTAGGTGTGGGATGTTATTTAGATGTTTCCTTGAGTTTTCTGGAGCAGAGAGCGATTCCTGTTGGTTACTAGATCCCACACAGATGAAACAGCACCCATGCGCCAGAAAAGGAATGTTCGCATGTAATTGAAGCACTTAGTATTTGGCTCTGACCTTTGGAGGATGTCATTTTGGGGTAGCAGCTCTGTTAGACACAGCCTGCCAGCCTTCTCCGGAACGCTCAGGAAAAAATGGTGTAACTAGGATGTCCTTGTCTTTTAGAACAAAATGCAAGAAAAAGAAGCTCCTTGCTTTCCCCACATCGAGAAGTAGCTTGGCTTTCTAGAGAAAGGAAAGTGAATGGTGACTCCAGATAGGGTGCTGGGGAATCCCAGGAGAATTCCAGCAGGGACCAGACTTCCAGGGGCACATCTTGGCATTCCTTAGCAGCTGTCGGGCAGAGTTCATATTGTCTTCCCCTCTTGCTGTAGGGCTGACCTTGCTAAGCTGTTATCATCCCGCGCAGATATGCACCTCACAGTCCTCTTTGAGTTGTTCGTCTGGCCTTGGGCACCCATTGTGGGAATATTGCCCTCAGTGGGGGGATTCTGTACTATCCAGGCAATTACCTTCCTAGCAAAGGGGATGCACCTGAGGGCCTGCCTTCTAAATCCACTTATCACTCACAAAGACAGGGGAAGCCATGAAAGCTGTGGGCCAAGGGAATGAGGATGGGTATGCTTCCATCTGCCCCAGCCTCTTCTCTGGGGCTATCCTCTTTGCCCTGCTGGATGAGCAAGAAGTGAGTTCCACTAGCAAAAGCATTTGCTTTCCATAGCTGCCTAGACAGGGCTGAATGCTGTATTCTAATCTCGGCTCCAGTCCACTGCAGGCTCTAGATCAAGTCCTATAATCTCGCTGGACCTCATTTTCCCCATGTGTAAAGTAACCTCTATGGTACCAGATCCTAAACTTCCTTCTAATGCTAATGTGCTGTCCCTGTTCCTGAAAGGCTAATGGTTTGGGTGCAGATTTAAATTCACTCTGATTAAAAGGGCTCTTTTAATGGCCCACGTCCTCAGTGGATTGTCAAGAAATAATGTGACCTTTTAGGAGTTTCCTTCCAAAGGTTTTCCAAGCCCCTGCTGGTTTGAAGTTGCATCAGTGTCATTATATTGTCATTTTATGTCATCATAAGGTCATTTAAAACGGCCTCTTTTTTTTCCCCTTTTTTTCTTTGTTATTATTATTTTTTTCCTGATTCACCAAGCACAGGTCTTGTTTCTCGTTTAAAGGATGCATTCTGCACGTTTCTGTGAATGCCCAACTGCTAGTTTGTGATTCACAGACCAAAGTGTTGAGATTCCTGCAAACTCAGGACATATTAGCTTAGCCTTCTTAAAAGTGGATGGGGTGAGCAGTAGGGAATTACTTTTTCTAGTCTGTTTGGAGAGCTTGCAGATGAATTTGTTTCCTTTTGTCCTTTTCCACTTAGCAAATATCGACTTTGACTCTTGGCTGTGAGTGGAGCTGGACTGAGCGTGGTGAATCTTTATTTAAGGGCTTTATCTTCTCTGGGGCAGGACTGGCCAAAACTTGTGGCTGGAGTGTGATTGACTGGGACCTAGAGGCAGTCTTGATTGCTCTGTTTGCTGAGGCTCACATGGAACCAGCAGAGAGGGCTCCATACCCCCGACAAGATAGCCTGCAGTGTTGAGAGGGCAGCTGGATAGCTTTTTGGTAATCATTTGTTTTCAGGCATGCCAAGGCTGCACTTGAAACCCAAGTTGAAACTCAAATTATTCACAAGCATAATAACCAAACTCCCAGTTCACATTGTATCTCCCTGCTGAGATACAGAAGGAATGGGGTCATTTTCCTGAGAATTGCATTGTAAAATACTTGGTAAGAGGGCATCATAAAGAACGTTGGCGTCCATGGATTACCCACATACTGAGTTTTGAGGGAGCACAATGTGCTAATCCCAGGAAATGAAGTCCTTTAACAGAGAGCCCAGGACACACAAGGAGGGGCTGCTCAAGTGGCTGTCTCCAAAAGTGCACCTTTTGTGTTTCTAATACAAGGATAAGGCAAGGGGAGCTAAGCCTGCAAGGCCCAGATAGAGAGCCCCGGGCAAGGCAAAGGGAAATGATTTGGATGACAAGAGACACCGAAAACTGCAGATATTTCTTATGGGGGAAAAAGCCTTAGAGGGCCTGGGTGGAGAAGTGCTGGGAGCCACTCTTCCCTCTCATCTGATGTTTGACCACGTCACCTTCATTCCTCCAAATCTCCTGATCACTCTGACATCAAGAGTAATGTTCATGCAGGTGAGGCACAGCACTCTCCATGCCCACTTCTTTTTTTTTTTTTTTTTTTTGAGATGGAATTTCGCTCTTATCGCCCAGGCTGGAGTGCGATGGCGCAGTCTTGGCTCACTGCAACCTCCGCCTCCCAGTTTCAAGCAATTCTCCTGCCTCAGCCTCCCAAGTAGCTGGGATTACAGGCATGTGCCACCACGCCCAGCTAATTTTTTCTATTTTTTGTAGAGATGGAGTTTCTCCATGTTGGTCAGGCTGGTCTCGAACTCCCGATCTCAGGTGATCCGCCTGCCTCGGCCTCCCAAAGTGCTGGGATTACAGGCGTGAGCCACCGCGCCTGGCTCCATGCCCACTTCTTGTTTCTCCCAAACGATTGTATGATTAATGAAAATGGGAAAACAGGGGACAGGTAGCCTTCATGGAGAGGATTCTTCCCGGTAGGGTTTCTGCAGATGGGCTGATTGATTTCCATGATTTTTCACAAAGCAGGAGAAATACAATCTCCCTTTCTTCCCTTCAAGTAGGTACTATTGTTGTCCCCCATTGTCCAGATGAGAACCTGAAGTTTAAAGTGGTTAAGTAGCTTGCCCAAGGTCATACAGTAAGAGTGGTGGAGCCAGGATTTGACCCTAAGCATTAGGCTCCGGGTTCCATGCTTGCAGCCACTATGCATTCATTGGATTTTCCTAGTAAACAGGTCCAGGTATCAGGAGCCCAATCAGAATCAAACCTCAACAGTTTGGGCCAGAGCTGGACCAGAACGGCTTGCACACCTGCTTGTTCTCCCTGGCTGGTCTTCGTGTCTTTCTGCCTCACATACCTTTACAGACACTCCGTGAAGGTCTCTAGAAAGAATGCACCAACTGATAATATTCTGACTAAAGCTGCTTGCAATGGAGAGACAGGAGAACCATTGTATTTAAAGAGGCTATCGCCATGTTGTTTATTAACCAGTAGCTCCCAGAGTCAAGCTGTAGACTTGAATTGTGTAATTTTGTGTGACACTTGTGATCACAGGTCATGAGTGGGCTCCAGTGTGAGTTTGAATCATTAATAATGGTGATACAAATTTACTTCCCATTTGCCGTGTATAAGGTAGTTCATACTCGATGTTTCCCGTACATCATTCCAGTCTTCCCCCAAACCCTGGAAGGTGGTTATTTTTATTCCCCTTCACAGACAAAGGACCTGGGCTCAGAAAGGTTAAGTGACTTGCCCAGGGCCACACAGCCTATAATTAACCCATCTCTGACTGGCTCCTCAGCTCAGGCTCTTCCCACTGCATCTTTCATTCACTTATTTATTATTTTATTTGAGACAGCGTCTCACTCTGTCGCCCAGGCTGGAGTGCAGTGGCGCAGTCTTGGCTCACTGCAACTTCTGCTTCCCGGGTTCAAGCGATTCTTATGCCTCAGCCTCCCGAGTAGGTGGGATTACAGGCGCCCGCCACCACACATCTGGCTAATTTTTGTATTTTTAGTAGAGATGGGCTTTTGCTATGTTGCCCAGGCTGGTCTTGAACTCTTGGTCTCAAGCAATCCAGCCACCTTGGCCTCCCAAAATGTTGGGATTACAGGCATGAGCCACTGCACCCAGCCTCACTTATTTATTTTAGAAAAAATACTTATCGAGCACCTACTATGTGCCAGGCATTGTTCTCATTGCTGGAGATGCCATGGGGTATAATGAGAGACAGAGCCAAGGTCTCTCTTTTATGGAGTTTATACCAGACAACAGCAGCCTGGTATAAATGGGCCTGGGATACCCACATAAATTAGGAGAGTAGGAGCACATTGGCCAAGACCTAGTATGAAAGCCTTGAACTTGCAGGGCCCATGGGCTCTTTTGTGGTTAGTTTTTTTTTTTTTTTTTTGAGACTGAGTCTCACACTGTTGCCCGGGCTGGAGTGCAATGGCGCGATCTTGGCTCACAGCAACCTCCGCCTCCCAGGTTCAAGCAATTCTCTTGCCTCAGCCTCCTGAGTAGCTGGGATTACAGGCACCCGCCACCATGCCTGGCTAATTTTTTGTATTTTTAGTAGAGACGGGGTTTCACTATGTTGGCTAGACTGGTCTCAAACTCCTGACCTCACGATCTGCCCGCCTTGGCCTCCCAAAGTGCTGGATTACAGGCATGAGCCACCACGCCCGGCCTGTGGTTACTTTTTAATCTGGCATATAACTATAGAAATTTGGATCCTTTAAGGAAGCTTAATTATTTATCAGTATTTATTAACAGGCAAGTACAATTATGGTAGGAGATCTAGAATGGGCCATTTCGGAGTTAGGCAATTTGCAGTTTTAAAACTGACTTGGGAGCAGGTTGCAAAGGGTGGGCCATCTCCTTGAGATTCTGTCCCTCTTGCCTCCTTGCTTTCCTTCCACACCCACCCAGCCCTCAGGTCCGGCCCCGCCCTGCTGTCAGATAAGAAGCTGATCCTGCAAAGAGACTGGCTGCTACGTGGCCGTGCTCAGCTGGTTATTAATCCAGTGGGCGCCCTCGGCGTTACTCCAGCGGCTGCTGCAGGCATTTAGGGTGGAACTTGTGTGGAACTGACCTGTTCTTTGAAGCAAGTTTAACGTCTCTGCCCCCACCCGTTAGATGGTGATAACATCTGCCCCTTCCTTTCCCTGTTCCTGTACCAGCCCCCGAATGACAGCATTCATTTCTCCAGCTGAGAACCTAAAATGGATTTGTATTTGTCAAAAACCCTTTGACGGTTTTCCCTTGGCTGACTGTAACTCCAGATGATGCTAGCGGAGCTTTCCTCCAATTTTCCTTTTCCCTTTGTTTCCCAACTTCAGGCCCTTGTCTGTCCTCCGGGATTTCCACAAATGCCGATGGCATATCAGCCGGGCAGGGAGAGCTCAGGGTCTTCTATGAGGAACATTGGAGATGATTCTCATCAGGCCCTTAATCTCACTGATGAGGAAACTGGAACGCGAGAAGAAAGCCTGCCTGAGCGAACATTCCTGAGTTGCTGTCCTGCATTCTGTCCATTACACTGGCCGCTTCTCAAGCAAAAAGTATCTTTAGTTGAGGAGTTATCTGAAGAGTTGGGATTTTGTGCCATTTATCCAATGGAATTACTGGAATTAAATACACAGCCAACAGCCACTATTCTCTGGAACATATAGGAACCATATCCCCACTCCCTCTCCTTCTCCAGGGTGAGATAAGGATGACCTTGGGTTAGGGATGGGTTTGAAGACAATTAACAACATGAAGATGGAGTTCATTTTTTCCTTCTGATTATAAGTTATTGTTTAATGTTAAAAAGAACATTAACATTCTAACCAATCAAGAAGTGCTTATCATGGAAAGTTATGCATTCGAGACTTTAAATCTGCTATGATAAGCACTTCTATCAGCAACTCAGTTTACCTTGTTCTTTTTAAAAGCTGTAGTTTCCATTATGTGAATGGACCAGGATTTGGCTAATGATCCCTTGTTCACCAGACATGAAGTTTATTCCGGTTTTTCTTGTTACAAATGAATCTGAAATAATCCTTATACATGCATCTTTTTACACAATTGCGTATGTCTTTGTCAGCTCAGGCTGCTATAACAAAATGCCATAAACTAGGTGGCTTAAACAATAAACATTTTTTTCTTATAGTTCTGGAAGCTGGCAGGTCCAATACCAAAGTTCTGGCCAGTTTGCTTCCTGGCGAGGACTCTCTTTGTTTGCAGACAGCCACAGCCACCCTGGTCTCTCTTCTTTTTTATTTTGAGACAGAGTCTTATTCTGTTGCCCAGGCTGGAGTACAGTGGTGCAATCTTGGCTCACTGCAACATCCGCCTGCTGGGTTCCAGCGATTCTCATACCTCAGCATTTTGAGTAGCTGGGATTACAGGCATGTGCCACCATGCCCAGCTAGTTTTTGTATTTTTAGAAGAGACAGCGTTTTGCCATGTTGGCCAGGCTGGTCTCAAACTCCTGACCTCAGGTGATCCTCTTGTCTCGACCTCCCAAAGTGCAGAGATTGCAGTCATGAGCCACCACACCAGGCCTTCTTCTTCTTCTTAAGAGGACATTAATTTCATCTTGGGGACCCAACCCTCATGATCTGATTTATAAACCTAATTACCTCCCAGAAGCCTCTCCTCCAAATCATCTCACATTGGGGATTAGGGCTTCAACATCTGAATTTTGGGGGACACAGAACTTCATAGCAGTGTATTTCTGTGCAATGAATGCTAACAAGATGAATTGGTGGGTGAAAGCTGATGTGCATTTTAAATTATAATCCACATTGCCAGATATCCTCTAAAAATGATGGGGCCCACCAAAACAAGAGTGCCTGTTTCTTCACTTCCTCACTACATTGCATTTTTACCCATCTTTTCAATTTTGTGGTCAAGTATTTTTGTTTTTAAATTCTATGGATACATGATGGTCGTACATATTTATGGGGTACACAGGTAATTTTGAGACAAGCTGCAGCTATTTTTTTTTTTTTTGAGACGGAGTCTTGCTCTGTCGCCCAGGCTGGAGTGCAATGGCGTGATCTCGGCTCATTGCAAGCTTTGCCTCCCCAGTTCACACCATTATCCTGCTTCAGCCTCCCGAGTAGCTGGGACTACAGGCGCCTGCCACCACGCCCGGCTAATTTTTTTGTATTTTTAGTAGAGACAGGGTTTTACAGTGTTAGCCAGGATGGTCTCGATCTCCTGACATCGTGATCCGCCCGCTTTGGCCTCCCAAAGTGCTGGGATTACAGGCTTGAGCCACTGAGCCTGGCCTGCAGCTAAGTATTTTTAAAGAGACAGCATTATCATTTGGTTCAATTGAAGTTCTTTTTTTTGAGACGGAGTTTTCCTCTTGTCTCCCAAGCTGGAGTGCAATGGCGTCATGTTGGCTCACTGCAACCTCTGCCTCCCAGGTTCAAGTGATTCTCCTGCCTCAGTCTCCTGAGTATCTGGGATTACAGGTATGCGCCACAATGCCAGGCTAATTTTTGTATTTTTAGTAGAGACGGGGTTTCACCACGTTGGCCAGGCTGGTCTGGAACTCCTGACCTCAGATGATCTGCCCATCTCGGCCTCCCAAAGTGCTGGGATTACTGGTGTGAGCTGCCGTGCCCCGCCTTTAAGTTCATTTTTTAAGTGTTATCTCTTACACCAGGGTACAAGGAGTTTAAGGTGTGGTGGTTATGTTTTAGGCACTTTGAAAGGTTTTGATTTCTGGTTTATATGTTCAGGTTTTTGGAAACCTGAAACTAAAGTCTCGTCCCTTCCTAACATTTTCCATTTTGGGGCTGATTTCTTCTCTGGACCCCTGTCCTTAGGCTTTTGGATGGGTGCATCAGTTTTCTCAGGGCTGCATGAGGGGAAATAGCCAATTTCCTCCCAAGGCCCATCTTATTATGGGCCGGGGCTGGGGAAACTTCTTGAAGGTAGCTGATTTTAAGCTGAGCTCCCATCAAAATGGGCTTCCCCCAGCAGGCTTTAGAGCAACGCATTTCCTAACCCAGATGGCCTCGCAGCCTGGACACCTGGCCGGGGAGAGTGAGCCTGCACCTCCTGTGTCCACATTAGTGCAGCTCCTGTGATGGTCGATGACGGTCTCAGCTGTGCTCATTCCGGCCCTCCCCAGCATGCTGGGGAGATGGGGATGGGCTTGGCGAGGGAACCTTTCCACAGCAGCTCCACTCAGGCACCAGTCAAACCAAGGGTGGATACCTTATCTTTCCTTGGAAGGTTTGTTAGGGGAGGCCCCTTGATTCAGAACCAAATTAGGAAGAAGCAAGATCATCTCTAGGGGAGATGGTTCAGGGACCTCCTTGTTCTTAGCATCTGGTCCTTCTGCCCCGTAGGATACACCCTGACTACACACCTTTACATCCTGGGGCACAGGGTCGCTGCTTTCCCCCCAGCCTATTGTAGGGCATGACCCTGGTATCAGTCATTGACACGCTAGTATGAACGTAAGATACTGGTTTTTAGACCCTAGGGAATAGAGGGTAAGGATCAAGCTTCAGGTAGGGACTTTTAGGTTGTGGTTCCTTCTTACTCTCGGAACTCACTCGAGGGATGTAGTCCTCTCCTGAGGCTACAGTGAACTCAGGCGGCTGAGACGTTGAGACAGGGTAGGATGTAGAGGAGCAGTGCCCTTCTCTGGGGTCCATATGATTCCAGAAACACTGCAGCCCCCCGTCACCAGTGCTGGAGTGACAGCATTCAAAAATGTACTTGGTATCTTCTAAAAGCTTTTAAAATGGAAACCATATAATATACCTACACAAGGCTTCAACAATTTTCAAATGGATAGTGAGTGAATACAGTTGAAGATAAAAAAGTGAATCTGAGGTGTTAAGACAGGCAGGCAGGGGTGAAGAAGATTAAACTTGCGGGGCTGTCACCCTCCAGCTACAGTAATTCTCCAGAATGAACACAGAGACACGGTAGCATCCCTGTCATCCTGACCGGTTCTCAAGCTGACATCTGCAAGGTGACAAGTTACTGACACGTAACACGAAGAACTGAAAATATATCAATCTAAAGGCCAGTCTCAGGAAAGCCTTGGTAAATTTTAACATGGTCCGGAAGCTGCATTTCCAGAAATGTTGACCAAGGGGCCATAGGCAGGTAGCCAGCAGTCATTTTTAGGGCTGGAGCCCTGGTTTGAGGAATTAGATTTCCTGACAATCAGGCAGGTTATTCAGAGCATCTTGTTAACCAAACTGTCTTTGCCTTACCTCGTGTGGTAACTAGTCACATTGGATACCCCCCAAGGCTGGATTAATGGTAGGGGGCCCGGCTCCCATACCTCCTTGGGTGTCATCTGTGTCTTTACATCAGTAGCAAAATGAGAGACAGCTAAGGTATGCGTCCGATTTGGGGTATTCAGTCAACACTGGCTTTTGTTTCTTCCTTTCCTGTCCCTTGCCGATTAGCTTGAGATTTCTACTTGCAGAATCCTCTCGCTTCTTGCTGAGAGATATCTTCGGCTTTACAGTCTTCCCCACAGATTGCAGATGGGGAAACGAAGGCAGTTATTCTTTAAACCAAGGGTAGGAGGATGTTGCCTCTAGGCTATGCAATGGATAGGTGTCCCATGGATACCTAGAAAGGAATTCACCCCGGGGGACCTCTGTGGCATGCCACATGTCCCAGATTAGTGTAACAGGCAAGTCTTGAAATTTATTTCCGCCAGGCACGGTGGCTCATGCTTGTAATCCCAGCACTTTGGGAGGCCGAGGCGGGCGGATCACGAGGTCAGGAGATGAGACCACGGTGAAACCCCGTCTCTACTAAAAATGCAAAAAATTAGCCGGGCGTGGTGGCGGGCGCCTGTAGCCCCAGCTACTCGGAGAGGCTGAGGCAGGAGAATGGCGTGAACCCGGGAGGCGGAGCTTGCAGTGAGCCGAGATTGTGCCACTGCACTCCAGCCTGGGCGACAGAGCGAGACTCCGTCTCAAAAAAAAAAAAAAAAAAAAAAAATTATTTCCATGCAAGGCACAGGGAGCAAAGGGAGGCCGAGGCAGGCAGATCACCAGATCAGGAGATCAAGACCATCCTGGCTAACATGGTGAAACCCCGTCTCTACTAAAAATACAAAAAATTAGCCAGGCATGGTTGCGGGCACCTGTAGTCCCAGCTACTCAGGAGGCTGAGGCAGGAGAATTGCTGGAACCTTGGAGGCGGAGGTTACAGTGAACCAAGATTGTGCCACTGCACTCCAGCCTGGGCGACAGGGCGAGACTCTTGTCTAAATAAAAAAGAAAAGATAAAGTCGAGAAAGTTATTTTTTTTCTGAGCTGGAAGGAGCTTTAAAGAAGAGCTATTCCTACCCCTCGTTGGCAGATGAAGACACTTAAGTCCAGGTGGTTCCAAGGCTCATCCAAGGGTAGGAGCTCTAAGGCAGACTTGGAAGAGTGGAGAGTGTCAAGAGCTGCAGGGTGACTCCACTGCCCAGACTGGTCCAGTGCCATTGCCCCTACAGAGTAGAAAATGGAGTGGACGGGCCATTGGCTCTGCCTCCATGCAACAAGTGGGTCCCACCAGCACTGTCAGTGGCTTAGTAACAAGGTGGCTTGACCAGTGCGGCTTGAGTGACAGAGATGTCCTCTTTTTTTTTTTTTTGGGACGGAGTTTTTGCTCTTGTTGCCCAGGCTGGAGTGCAATGGCACGATCTCGGCTCACCGCAACCTCCGCCTCCCGGGTTCAAGCGATTCTCCTGCCTCAGCCCCCCGAGAAGCTGGGATTACAGGCACGCACAACCACGCCCGGCTAATTTTGTATTTTTAGTAGAGATGAGGTGTCTCCATGTTAGTCAGGCTGGTCTCGAACTCCCGACCTCAGGTGATCCGCCCACCTCAGCCTCCCAAAGTGCTGGGATTACAGGCCTGAGCCACTGCGCCCGGCCTCAGAGATGCCCTCTTGTTCATCTTCTGCTCTGTCCTCTTTCTAGACCACCCACTCCCACTCCTGGCCCCCATTATCTCTTTCCCCTTAAGTCATCTGACCTAAGGCGAACTGGGTTTCTTTAAAAGGGCAGTGTTCTGGCTCTCCCCATGAGCTCCCCCTTCCTAGAGGCTACCTGATGGAAAACTCCCCTTCAGTTGCGGAGGGAGGGTGGGGGGCAAAGCTGTCAGACCTCCATGGGGAGTTGGCTGAATTGTATGCATATGGGGTTGTGGATCTGGCAAGCTACTCACCCACTGCTCCAAACGAGATTGCAAAATGTCCTATAAGTTGGCCTCCTGCTCCTCACCAACTTGGTAATTCCAAATGTCACCTTGGCATTTTCTTCTCAAATAAATTCTGTCTTGTTCATATCACAAGAAAACTGGAAACATGGACTTCAGAACTTCTGTGTTTATTTCTCAGTCCTCTGATTGACTTGCTATGTGACGTGTTGAACTATTACATTTCTTTCATGGATAAATGTGAACATGGGCTTGGAGATTTTTATCTGTTGAGTACTGGAGACTTGGGGTTTGAGACAAAGAACAGAATTCGGACCTCCGTATTGTGTGGGTATGTGTGTGTAAATACAAGAAGAGGATACAAGGCAAAGGCAAGCTCATATTAATTGATTTTGAAGAGCCATATGGACTTTTAAGAAATCACAGATGGTTCAGAAGGTTAGGAGATAGCCTGCTGGCATTGCCACCAGAAACTTAGGTATGGGGAAGGTCTGGATAGAAGAGCTGTGTTCAATCAGTAAGCCAAAAAGCAGACCTCAAAACAAAGGAATACATTGAATTTAGAGGGTACTTTGTCAGAACGCATGAAACATTTTTGTGCTTTAATTCCTTGTAAAGTTCCTATAACACACAAGAGAGATGCAGAAATCATCCCACTTTGAAGATGGAGAAATGAAGACCCAGAAGGTAACCTTGACCCAATAATTTTGTGACAGAGGTGGGATTCGAATCCAAGATTTCTTTTCTTTCTTTCTTTTTTTTTTTTTTGAGACAGGGTTCTTGCTCTGCTGCCCAGGCTGGAGTGCAGTGGTGCAATCACAGCTCTCACTACAGCCTTGACCTCCCAGGCTCAATTGATCCTCCCACCTCAGTCTCCTGAGTAGCTGGGACTACAGGCGCCACACCACCCCATCTGGCTAGTTTTTGTATTTTTTATAGAGATGGGGTCTCCTGATGTTGCGCAGGCTGGTCTTGAACTCCTGGGTTCAAGCCACCCTCCTGCCTTGACCTCCCAAACTGCTGAGAATACAGGTGTGAGCCACTGCACCCCACCCAGGATTTCTTACGTAGAGAATATAAGTAACTTTTCATCTTTTGCCCTGTCAGACAGGGTCATTGTGAAAAATCAGTGATTTCCCAGGGCAATCAACTCTTAGCCCTGCGGGAGGAGAGAGGGAGAAGCACTGGGCAAGGGGGAGGAGGATCAAGCTGGTGATCACGTTTGTATCCTGAGTGCCTTGTATACGGGATGGTGCTGTGCAGGGAGGGTGCATGTGGGTGTTGGAGCCTCTTCCTTGCTGACATGGTTCTGCTGACTTCCCAGTGAGCACCCACCTTATGCAGATGCTGGGCTGGGAACTTTAAGCTTCAGGATCTACAGAGCTCCATTTTCTTCCCACAAATCACCTCCTTGACCTGTGTGTGTGGGGGTGGGGAGGGCGAGGGGGAAATGATATGAACTCTTTGATCAATATATTCATTTGGAATTTATTTAGCTGATTTTATATGAGGAAGAACCCAACTTTTTCTAAGAAACAAATATGAAAAGTGTGTTTTGAGGCTAACAGTATATCTTTAATGTGTATGTGTAAGAAGAAAGGCATTGGCAGGCACAGTGGCTCACGCCTGTAATCCCAGCACTTTGGGAGGCCGAGGCAGGCAGATCACGAGGTCAGGAGTTCGAGACCAGCCTGACCAACATGGTGAAACCCCCCCTCTCTACTAAAAACAATTAGCTGGGCCTATTGGCAGATGCCTGTAATCCCAGCTACTTGGGAGGCTGAGGCAGGAGAATCGCTTGAACCCTGGAGGCGGAGGTTGCAGTGAGCTGAGATGGTGCCATTGCACTCCAGCTTGGGCAACAGAGCGAACTCCGTCTCAAAAAAAAAAAAAAAAAAGAAGAAAGGCATCAGGAAATCACTGCGGATGATGACTTTCAACTGCAGATATTTACAGACAAGTCAAGCAAAACAGACTTGGTAGCAGAGAGACCCAGATTTGGTGTGGGTCACTGTTTATGTGGCAAGACTGGTTTTTTTGTGCTGCCCTTGGGAGCCTGCTAGGCTCCTAGGCATGGGGTGTGTTTCCTAGTAGAGTATATATTTGGATGCTGGGAGTTGGTACTTCTCCTCGTGGCAATATTAGGTGCCACACAGTGTTTTTCGACAGGGAGTATGTCAGAGGGAGGCTGGTGAAAGTTCAGAAAGACACTTTATAGTATGTGGGGTTGCTGGATATCAGAGTGAACTTCAAGTCTAGCCCTCTGTTTTTCCTTAAAACACCTGCTGAAGGTTTCCACAGTTCCTTCCCCCTGCCCACCTTCTTAACTCACATACTCATCTCTGTGGAGAAAACTAGGCGTTCACTCTCCTGTATGACTGGTGGAGGATGTAAATGAAGATTGTCTTCACAGAGAGCAATTTGGCATCAGGTATCCAAGGCATTATAACGGGAATACCGTTGGACCCAGCAATTCTGCTTTTACGAATTCGTGTTTTTTTTTTTTTTTTTTCCTTTTTGAGACAGAGTTTTGCTCTTGTTGCCCAGGCTGGAGTGCAATGGCGCAATCTCTGCTCAGTGCAACCTGTGCCTCCTGGGTGCCAGCGATTCTCCTGCCTCAGCCTCCCCAGTAGCTGGGACTACAGGTGCATGCCACCACACCTGGCTAATTTTGTATTTTTAGTAGAGACGGGGTTTCTCCATGTTGGTCAGGCTGGTCTCGAACTCCTGGCCTCAGGCGATCCACCCGCCTCAGCCTCCCAAAGTGCTGGAATTACAGGCATGAGCCATCATGCCCAGCCTAGGAATTCGTTTTAAGGAAATAGAGATCTGTACAAGATATATTAATCAATCTGGCTGTTCATTTGGCCTTGTTCATAATAGCGGAAAACTGCAAATAACTTAAATATCCAAAAAGTGGGCCGGGCGCGGTGGCTCACACTTGTAATCCCAGCACTTTGGGAGGCCGAGGCGGGCGGATCACAAGGTCAGGAGATCGAGACCACGGTGAAACCCCGTCTCTACTAAAAATACAAAAAAATTAGCCGGGCATGGTGGCCGGCGCCTGTAGTCCCAGCTACTCGGAGAGGCTGAGGCAGGAGAATGGCGTGAACCCGGGAGGCGGAGCTTGCAGTGAGCCGAGATTGCTCACTGCACTCCAGCCTGGGCGACACAGCGAGACTCCGTCTCAAAAAAAAAAAAAAAAATTCCAAAAAGTGGAGAGTGGCCAAGCCATGGGTCATTCACTCACTCTGCAGTTTATTGAATGCCTACTATGTGCCAGGCGCCTGGTAGGTGTCAAAAGTCTATAGTGACAACCAAGGCAGATATGGTCTCAGCCCACAAAGAGCTCACAATTTTTTGTAGAAACAAATTTCACACAATATGAAGTAGAAAAAAGTGGAGTACTAAGTGTATTTACAGTGTGATTCCATTGTTGTTATATAAATAGAAAAACTCTTTTCTAAGTTGTCTACAGTGGTAATTATGATTTTTGTAATTTAAAAAAAAAGTGACTTTTAGGGCCAGGCGCGGTGGCTCATGCCTGTAATCTCAGCATTTTGGGAGGCCAAGACAGGCGGGTCACTTGAGGTCAGGAGTTTTAGACCAGCCTGGCCAACATGGTGAAACCCCGTCTCTACCAAAAACATAAAAATTAGCCGTGCGTGGTGGCGCGTGCCTATAATCCCAGCTACTCAGGAGGCTGAGGCAGGAGAATCGCTTGAACCCAGGAGGTGGAGGTTGCAGTGAGCTGAGATCGGGCCATTGCACTCCAGCATGGGGAACAGAGTGAGACTCTGTGTCAAAAAAAAAAAAAAAAAATGACTTTTAGGAGGGAGAGAAAAAGAAGGAATCAGACCTGGGTTCTAGACCCAACCCTTACTTAATTTTTTTTTTTTTTTTTTTTTTTGAGGCAGAGTCTTGCTCTCTTACCCAGGCTAGAGTGCGGTGGTATAATCACAGCTCACTGCAAGCTCAAGTGATCCTCCCACCTCAGCCTTCCAAGTAGCTAGGACTACAGGTGCATGTCCTCAACCCCTGCCACCCCCCCCCCCCCCCCACGCCTGGCTAATTTTTAAAATTTCCTATAGCGATAGGGTCTCATTATGTTGCCCAGGCTTGTCTCAAACTCCTGGGCTCAAGGGATCCCACTACCTGGGCCTCCCAAAGTGCTGGGTTTATAGGTGTAAGCCACCATGCCCAGCCATCTTCCTTAAACTTGTGGTGAGACTTTGAATGAGTCAGAGGACCACCCTGAATTTCCTCCACACAGTGGGGGAGAGGCCTCTGGGGCCTCTAGCCCAGGGCTCTGAGATCTCAAACTCTGGTCTCTTCTGAGGACCCTGGGGGATTTTACTGCAGTGTGAAAAGGCCTGGAGTTTTCCCCAGGAGGCAGGACAGCAGCCAGGCTGCCTTGCTGAAGCCCTAATCCCTGGGCACTTTTGGTCTCCAGGGCCCAGGTCCTCCAGGAATCTGGTGATGTATTCAACTGGGAAAATGAAAAAGAGTTCATGTGTTAGGCATATGATAATTAAATTAAGGAAGTGCCTCTTACTCAGCAAATAAAAACAAGGTGTGATTGGTGTACCCGGCCTAACTTACTTACCCAAATCTCACTGCACCCCAGGCAAACAAAATGACAGCAGCTCCATCAATCGAGCCTTACACAAGTGCCCAACACTGTATTTTGGGGACATTTTCCTAATTAAGGGTCATGACACTGCTTGAAATAGGTTGTCACCATTCCCATTTTACAGATAGGGAACTCGAGCTCAGAAGTCGGGTATACCCGAGGATACTAGAGTAGCAGAGGCTGGAATTCAAACCCTAGTCTGCTTGTAAGCAACTTTTTTTTTTTTTTTTTTTTTGAGACGGGGTCTCATTCTGCTTGTTCTGTCACCTAGCTAGTCTGGAGTGCAATGGCTCAATCATGGCCCACTTCAGCCTCGACCTCCTGGGCTCAAGTGATCTCCCACTTCAGCCTTCTGAGTAGCTGGGATCACAGGCATGTGCTACCATGCCCAGCTAATTTTTGTATTTTTTTGTAGAGATGGGGTCTTACTATGTTGCCCAGGCTGGTCTTGAACTCCTGGGCTCAAGGGATCCTGCTGCCTCGGCCTCCCAAAGTGCTGGGACTATAGGCGTGAGCCACCGCACCTGGCCTTGAAGCAACATTTTAAATCTCTGCTCTAAACTGCCTCCCAGACTAAGAAGCAAGTTCCACTGCAACCATAAAAACAGATGTCTAGGCTGGGCGCGGTGGCTCACGCCTGTAATCCCAGCACTTTGGGAGGCCGAGGCGGGCGGATCACGAGGTCAGGAGATCGAGACCATCCTGGTTAACACGGTGAAACCCCGTATCTACTAAAAATACAAAAAATTAGACGGCCGTGGTGTCAGGCACCTGTAGTCCCAGCTACTCGGGAGGCTGAGGCAGGAGAATGGCGTGAACCCGGGGGGCAGAGCTTGCAGTGAGCCGAGATTGCCCCACTGCACTCTGGCCTGGGTGAAAGAGCGAGACTCCATCTCAAAAAAAAAAAAAAAAAAAAAAAAAAAATCAGATATCTAAAGCTAGGGAATGTGTGATGGGTGTTGTAATCCATCAAGTGACAGAACATCGGGAACCTGTGGAATGTAGAGACTTAGGAAGGGTAGAATCTTATTTCTGATGAAACCTGATACAGAGAAAGTTACTTTAGCTGCTTTTCTGTGGGATTGCAAATGATAAAATTGGGTTTTGACAGAGAGAGATACAGCCACCTTCTTGCTCACTATAATAACCTTTTCTCCTGCTTGTGATTCAAAATCATAGGCCAACTATTACACCTTATAAACCTATACCTCTTGAAAGAGTGATAACTTAAACTAAGGCCTGACCTATGTTGTTTCTTTTTTTTTTTATGTGAAATATTTTACTTGCTGGGCTCCATTTTGCTTATTTAGCAGTGATTAACAGATAGTAAAACATATATGAGATACTAGGGATACACAGGAAAATATAAGTTAAAATAAAGAATTGGTTTCTTCACCCCCACCCCCGCCCATCAAAAGAATGTTCCAGTATGACAGCTATTTCCTGTGTTTCAATTTCAATTCCTCTATATTTCAGTTTCTTCAGATTCATGTTATATAGTATGACCAGATTAATCTTCTAAAATACCAGTTTCATAATGCCATCTCCACCTCTCTCTCCCATCTTCTCTAGAACATTTAATAGCTCCCCCTTGTCTAGGATAAAATACAAACTTATGGTTTAGATTTCGGATTTCTTCATAGTCTGCTTCCAAGTATACTTTTTTTTTTTTTTTTTTTTTTGACAGAGTTTCATTCTTGTTGCCCAGGCTGGAATGCAATGGCATGATCTCGGCTCACTGCAACCTCCACCTCCTGGGTTCAAGCAATTCTCCTGCCTCAGCCTCCCGAGTAGCTGGGATTACAGGCATGCACCACCATGCCTGGCTAATTTTGTATTTTTAGTAGAGACAGAGTTGCTCCATGTTGGTCAGGCTGGTCTTGAACTCCCGACCTCAGGTGACCTGCCCACCTTGGCCTCCCAAAGTGCTGGGATTACAGGCACTGGGATTACCACGCCCGGCCCCAACTTTACCTTTGCAACCATCTTTCCTGACATTCCCATGAGGGACTCCTACTCAGATGAATTGGTCCATTTCTTGGTTCTCTGAATCTGCTCTTAGGTTTTCTCACTTTGAGCTTTTGTTTTACTGTGCCTGCGAGTAAAGAACATGGTAGAATATTCTCCCCTCCCCTTTCCATTCTCTGAAGTTCTACCCATCCTCCTAGGCACTATTTGTATTTTTCCTTTTTTGAAAAACCAAAACATTCCTTGAATATCTCAGCCTGTGGTGATGAGCTCAGTTTCCCTTATCACATACTGTCTTTAATTGGAGTCCCATGTCCTGGAGGGCTACAACCAGCTCAGTGCCCTGCCTGTCCCAGGGGCTCCATAAACACCAATGAAAACAATATGCACAGTACAGCTGGCTAAAAAGGAACACTTTTTGTGCCAGCCATAAAATACGGCTATACCAAGGGAGGACCTCTTTCCCTTCAGAAAACAAATAGCCAGTTCTTCCTGTTGCATGTTTAAAATGCATATTCTGTGGTATTAGCTAATTATTTGTCATGCAGTTGCCACTCATGACTAATCCTGTTTTATGAATGAAATGGAAGCAGAGAGATGAAAATACCGGCATGACCTCACCAGTATTTTACTTGCTGGGCTCCATTTTGCTTATTTGCAATTTGCTGAGCCATTGGCAGAAACAGCACTTGAACCCAAGTTTCCTTCTGCTATTGTTACCCTCTCTCCTTTAGAGCAGGTGTTGGCAAACCTTTTCTGTAAAGGGCCAGAGAATAAATATTTCAGGCTTGCAGGCTATATGGTCTCTGTTGCAACTGTAGTATTCTGGCACTGTAATGTGAAAGCACCTAAGACTGTTCACCATTTCAGTTTGAACACTGAGCAGGCCCTCCAGTTGGGTGTAGGCTAATGTGTAAATTACATCCATGGCTGGGAAAGCCTGGGTGGTTGGAGTAAAGACTGGCTGGTTGAGGTAAAACTGGGAAGTTGTAGATCTTCAAGCAGTAGACAGCCAGTCATCCCATGGGCCATGGACATGGGCTGTGGTCATAAGGGAGACATGTTGGGGACACACTGCATACAACTCAGGGATCCGTTGTTTCCCAGAGCACATCCATCAGTCTCTCACTTGGCAAAGATTTCTAAGGCTTACTAGCTGCTGGGCAGACTGTGCCTGTTTAGCTTGCTCAGAAGATAGGAGTCATTTTGGCCAGTGGCAGTGCTGGGTGTAGTTACAGGAGACCTCAGCATGTGACATTCACTGCGATGACTGTCTTCAGCCAAGAGAGCAGACCTGTTTCCCAAGATTGAACCTGTTAACTAAGTTCAGACACAGGTGTAGCAAATCAGAAAGCCTGTGCATTAATTTACAGTGACACTTATTACTGCCTGAAAGTGGCTTGATGAGCGTGGGAAAAGGGAAGGGAAGGTTGGATGATTTGAATGTTGAGTGTCATTAGAAAAGTCAGCCAGTAGGCCGGACGCAGTGGCTCACGCCTGTAATCCCAGCACTTCGGGAGGCCAAGGTGGGTGGATCACGAGGTCAGGAGATCGAGATCACGGTGAAACCCCGTCTCTACTAAAAAAATACAAAAAATTATCTGGGCACGGTGGTGGGCGCCTATAGTCTCAGCTACTCGGGAGGCTGAGGCAGGAGAATGGCGTGAACCCAGGAGGTGGAGCTTGCAGTGAGCCGAGATTGCGCCACTGCACTCCAGCCTAGGCGACAGAGCCAGACTCTGTCTCGAAAAAAAAAAAAAAAAAAGCCAGTTTCAGCCGGGCACGGTGGCTCAGGCCTGTAATCCCAGCACTTTGGGAGGCCGAGGTGGGTGGATCACCTAAGATCAGGAGTTCCAGACGAGCCCGACCAACATGGAGAAACTCCGTCTCTACTAAAAATACAAAATTAGCTGAGCGTGGTGGCGCATGCCTGTAATCCCAGCTACTCGGGAGGCTGAGGCAGGAAAATCGCTTGAACCTGGGAGGCGGAGGTTGCAGTGAGCCGAGATCATGCCATTGCACTCCAGCCTGAGCAACAAGAGCGAAACAACATCTCAAAAAAAAAAAAGAAAAAAAAAAGTCAGCCGGTTTCAGCCCCCTGTGTAACTCAGCATTGGTGCTGAGATCTCAACCTCAAGGCCAGGGTTAATGCTGCCAGTGTGCTGGGTGGGGCTTGGAAGAGCTGTCACCTGTGTGGAATCCATAGGGACCCTCCAGGATCCCAACTTCCTGCCTATTTCCACCCCCCTCCCTCCTTTCAAGAGGACACTTTATTTCATGGATATGTTAATGCATTCCACTTGGCAGGTTTGGACCTGAGCTCTTTCTGTCTCTTTCTTGGGGACTTTGCATATCCATACCCCAATCTGGTAGCCCTTGGTCTAACCCTGCGGAAGGATGGTGCCCTTTCTGTTCAAGCTAGTAGGGTATCTCGGGCAGAGCCTAGACCCTAAAGGTGATTAAAAGCACCTGTAATGATCAGTGAGGCTATTTAACAGTATAAGATAAAGACAATATGTTCCATTGATTCTCTGTGTTCCTCTTGCCCTGGCTTGTTACTGCCCCCAAGAAGGTAAATCACAAACCACCTTTCAGTTTCATCCTTTTTAACATAAGTGAATGGTATGAAAAATTTAGCAGGTTCAGGTCTCTGCAGGGAGGATGGGTTACAAAGGGTTCAGGCAATTGGGGAGGAGGGTTTTCCAGGAGAGACTGGTGCTAGTGAATGGACAAAGCATTATGCAGATGCAGTTGTTGTTGTTATTCTGAATCCAGGCAGGGAGGAGGGAAAGGGCCCAGCAGGTTGGGACAGTGCAAAGGCCTCTGGGGGAGCTGGCCTGAAGGCTGAGAGATAAGACTTTGGGGAAGGGTGGGGTTGGGGAAGAAGGGAAGCGGGAGCCTAGGCCACTTTCTCATACTCATTTCAGGGGTTCCTTTTGTGCATTCAGACCTGTGCCCGTCCTCTCTCCTAAAGAGGTCAGCATCCAGCCCTCTTCATGGCTTGGACACGTGAACCCACTCTTGCCATCACGTCTGCCTTGGTACAGCCTAGTTAGCATCACCTGAAACCATAAATAACATCAAAGAAAAGAGCCTATCACTGACCCACTGCAGAGTCCCACTGTTGCCCATTGACAGGTTGACAGGGGTTGAACGCACTGCTTTGCAGTGTACTGAAATAGGGGTCTCTCTGCTCCATGCGCTTGAGATATTCTGGTATCCCCAAGGCCTATAAGGGTTACCAGGAGGCTGCTGCTGCAGCTGGAGGCCAGGAAAGCACCCCTAGATCACAGAAAGGGTGGTCTTTTCCTTTTCTTGCCTTAGTAGGGGTAGGCAGGCCAAGAAGCAGCACTGGTGGGAGTAGTGCCAAGTCTGCCTCTTAGCTGGATAACCGCGGCAGATCATTTTAACCTCTTAGCTGGATAACTGTAGCAGGTCATTTTAACCTGCTTGAGGCCCAGGTATCCCCTAGGTAAAATGGGGATAATAGCACTGTTACAGGAAAGGGGTCCCAATCCAAACTCCAAGAGAGGGTTCTTGGATCTGGCACAAGAAATAATTCAAGGCGAGTCCACAGAGTAAAGTGAAAGCAAGTTTATTAAGAAAGTAAAGGAGGCCGGATGCGGTGGCTCGCGCCTGTAATCCCAGCACTTTGGGAAGCCGAGTCAGGTGGATCACGACATCAGGAGATCGAGACCATCCTGGCTAACATGGTGAAACCCCGTCTCTACTAAAATACAAAAAATTAGCTCGGCGTGGTGGCAGGCACCTGTAATTCCAGCTACTCAGGAGGCTGAGGCAGGAGAATGGCGTGAACCTGGGAGGCAGAGCTTGCCATGAATGGAGATCACACCACTGCACTCTAGTCTGGGTGACAGAGCAAGACTCCATCTCAAAAAAAAAAGAAAAAGGAATAAAAGAATGGCTACTCAGGGCTGCTGATTGCTCATTTTTATGGTTACTTCTTGATGATATGCTAAACAAGATGTGGATTATTCATCCCTCCCCTTTTTCGACCATATAGGGTAACTTCCTGATGTTGCCATGGCATTTGTAAATTGTCATGGCGCTGGTGGGAGTGTAGCAGTGAGGGCGACCAGAGATCACTCTCATCACCATCTTGGTTTTGGCAGGTTTTGGCCAGCTTCTTTACTGCAACCTGTTTTATCAGCAGGGTCTTTATGACCTGCATCTTGTGCTGACCTCTCATCTCATCCTGAGACTTGGAATGCCTTAACTATCTGGGAATGCAGCTCAGTATGTCTCAGCCTCATTTTACCCAGCTCCTATTCACGATGGAGTTGCTCTGGATTACATGCCTTTGAGAGTACCTACCTCAAAGAGCTATTGGCAGAGCTAGAGGAGCTAGTCTGTGTAAAGCTATGAGCCCAGCATACAGAAGGCATATACAGGGTTGGATGCAGGCTTTGTGTGGCCTGAAAGCCTATTCAATTTGGCAGGGGTGGGTACCTTTTTAAGAAAAGAATGTAAGGCTGGGCGAGGTGGCTCACGCTTGTAATCCCAGCACTTTGGGAGGCCAAGGTGGGCAGATCACCCAAGGTCGGGAGTTCGAAACCAGCCTGACCAACATGGAGAAACTCCGTCCTACTAAAAATACAAAATTAGCTGGGCATGGTGGTGCATGTCTGTAACCCCAGCTACTCGGGAGGCTGAGGCAGGAGAATCGTTAGAACCTGGGAGGCGGAGGTTGCAGTGAGCCGAGATTGTGCCATTGCACTCTAGCCTGGGCAACAAGAGCGAAACTCTGTCTCAAAAAAAAAGAAAGAAAAGAATGTAAAAGTACCAGATATAAGAGTGAGCATATATTTCAAATGATGAAAGAAAACACAAAGAAGTATATGTTTAAAAAACTGACAACCTTACATCACAAAATCCAGAAAAATAAAATATGATTACTCATTATCTGTTTGATATGTTACATTATTTTTCTTCCTACATATTTTAGGCTATATACTCTGATCATTTCTTCCTATGACAATGATTTTGGAATGCCATTATCTTTAGAGAGAATAGAAGATAATTTTCAATTTCCTTTTTTTTTTTTTTTTTTGAGACGGAGTCTTGCTCTGTCGCCCAGGCTGGAGTGCAGTGGCGCGATCTTGGCTCACTGCAAGCTCCGCCTCCCAGGTTCACGCCATTCTCCTGCCTCAACTTCCCGAGTAGCTGGGACCACAGGCGCCCGCCACCACACCTGGTAATTTTTTGTATTTTTAGTAGAGACGGGGTTTCATCGAGTTAGCCAGGATGGTCTCGATCTCCTGACCTTGTGATCCACCCGCCTCAGCCTCCCAAAGTGCTGGGATTACAGGCGTGAGCCACCGTGCCTGGCCAATTTTCAATTTTCTTATTCCTCCAGCCTGGATGGTTGGGATTTGTTCTTCACTATTGATAGCTAAGAAAAAAATTTGTAAGCTTCACAACTAGTTGTTGGTAACACCATGTAAAGGTTTAGGACTACTGTCAAATTTGGGAAAACCTTAAGTTTCTTTCATATATAAGGTGTCAGATTTTATGGCATTTAAATGTTCTTCTACAATGACTAATCTTATTTACTGAAGATGCTCATTCAGCACATTGCTGGGACCCATCCCAGGGCCCAAGAAGGGGCCAGTGGGAGTGAGGGGACTTGAGCTTTCAGCTTCAGTGTTTCATGGTCAGCCCTCTTGTAAGTCATTTCTCAATAAACATTAACTAAATTATATTTGTATTATTTTTATTGACACTCATCTTTTTAATTTTCTAATTTTGGAATTATTAAAGAATGTGTTCTTATGCATGCTAAATATAATCTTAGTTAAATTTGTACAGCAGTCATTCATTCATTATCACTTGTTAACCATCTACTTTGATCACCCAACTTCACCTTGATTGCTGGGGAGCCTTCTGTGACATAAAGCAGATAAAACCCTAGCTCATTGTCTGTCATGTAGTAACCACTCAATAAACGTAGCCATTATGACTGTTGCAGATAAAGGGTTCTAGTCCTGACCCCCAAGAGAGGGTCCTTGGATCTTGCACAAGAAAGAATTCAGGTTGGGTTCATACAGTAATGTGAAAGCAGCTTTATTAGGAAAGCAAAGGAATAAAAGAATGGCTATTCCATAGACAGAGCAGCCCTGATGGCTGCTGATTGCCTA
The DNA here is from genome assembly GCF_028878055.3 of Symphalangus syndactylus. Classification (NCBI taxonomy): domain Eukaryota; kingdom Metazoa; phylum Chordata; class Mammalia; order Primates; family Hylobatidae; genus Symphalangus; species Symphalangus syndactylus. The sequence goes on from NC_072430.2 coordinate 27,595,550, forward strand.
TTTTTATGGTTATTTCTTGATGATATGCTAAACAAGGTGTGGATTATTCATGCCTCCCCTTCTTAGATCATACACGGTAACTTCCTGATGTTGCCATGGCATTTGTAAACTGCCATGGCACTGGTGGGAGTATAGCAGTCAATGCCTTAACTGTCTGGGAATGCAGCCCAGTAGGTCTCAGCCTCATTTTACACAGCTCGTATTCAAGATGGAGTTGCCCTGGTTCACACGCCTCTGACATGACCACCATCATCTCTCTATCAGCATCTGATCTTGGAGTGGCACTTGGGGATGTAGGGTTGAGATATTTGTCCCCCTTGGAGGTAGAAATGGGCCCAGGTTCAGGTTAAGTTCAGAGACCTCAGCGGGTGTCATGTTTTGCCTCAGGTTCTAAACAGAGTTGTCCTCCTTCATTAACCATGGATTCCCTACAGTTAATCTCCACTCATGAATTCTCCATTCATCAACAATACTCTATTAACATGACCACATTTAGACATTAAGCCATACTTTTTTTTTTTTGAGGCAGAGTTTTGCTCTTTGTTGCCCAGACTGGAGTGCAGTGGCGCGATCTTGGCTCACTGCAACCTCCGCCTCCCGTGTTCAATTGATTCTCCTGTCTCAGCCTCCTGAGTAGCTGGGATTACAGGTGCCCGCCACCACACCTGGCTAATTTTTGTATTTTTAGTAGAGACGGGGTTTCACCATGTTGGCCAGGCTGGTCTCGAACTCCTGACCTCAGGTGATCCACCCGCTTCAGCCTCCCAAAGTGCTGGGATTACAGGCGTGAGTCAATGTGCCCGGCCTAAGTCATACTTTTAAATGTTCAGTGATAATGTATAATTTGGTACTTTTCTCCCAAATCTGTTTATTCTTATCAAATCTGGCCTCTAAACTTGTCAAAATATGGCTTTCTTTGTTTTTTAATGTTAAAGGCTTTACTTTGTGAACAGGAAGTCAAGAAACTGGATCCACCACTAACTCTCCATCGGTATCTGTTGGATGTTTTGATTGTTGTAAGTGACCGAAAAGCCAGCTCAGGCTGTCTAAACAACAAGGGGAACTTGTTGGTTTGTGCACTGAGCCCTAAGCTGCAGCTGCCCATTCGACGATCCCCATGCCTCCGGCACAGACGATGGGGTCAGTCCCACCCAGACCACAAGGGTGGAAACCTGGGGGACTCTGGGAAAGAGAGAGAAGAAAAATAGATACTGGAGAGGAAACCACAAATGTGCACCCTAACATGTGGCCCTACGTCACTTTGTTTTCTAGGTCACTGTTGCTTCATTAAATTAGGGGCTGGCATGACACCGTGACCAAAAGTCTTCCTAAGGCTAACCTTGTAGATTTTATTTTCTTTATAAATTAACTTTTTTTTTTTTTTTTTTTTTTAAACGAATAAACAAACCTTTTCTGGCCAGGGCTATAAAACCAAGAATGTAATTAGTAAATAAATACCTCTGTTTAGATTATAATGATAAGTTAGGGCACTCAGCATTAGTAACTTTCTTCCTACCCATGAGTTGTAGATTTTGATCTACAGGCCGGGCGTGGTGGCACACTCCTGTAGTCTCAGCACTTTGGGAGGCCGAGGCAGGAGGATCGCTTGAGCCCAGGAGTTCGAGACCAGCTTGGGCAACATAGCAAGACCCTATCTCTTAAAAAAAAAATAATAATAATAATAAAGAAAAATGAGTGATGAAGGATGTGAGGGAGGAGCCCTAGGAAATGGAGTACGTAAAACCTGCTGTGCCTTTAGTCAGTGTTATCTTCTGAACAGCCAAGGCAACTTGGTTGTTCATTCAGAGGAGATCCAGGAAGGTCTGGGCAGGGCTTGTTTGCATGACTGTAACCATTGGGAGGCTTTGCTGTAAGACTGGTGTCACAGGAAATCTGTGAGAGGTTTAATTGGGATTCAAAGGGAGCCAGTGTTGGCAGAAGCCAGAGTCACTCTAAATGGCAGTGGAATCAGATCCCTGTGGATATCTGAGGGTTTCTTAAGAATGAAACCACAGATCTCAGCTTTCTACTTCATCCCCTTTTTACGGAGCCATTGGCTGGTCTCGAGATGAGATTCTAGTAGTGGCACCAGGGGAGCTTTCAAGGAAGCATCTAGGGGTAGTTTGTGAGGGAACGAATGCTTTGGCTGTGGTACCACAGTCTATCTGGGAGTGCCATGGACATGGAGATGACGTGAGTGTGGAAGATGGCAATGAGTTAAGGGAGTATGCTTCTTCTCTGTCTCTCGTGTATACAGCTTGGGTGAAGGCTCTGGGGCCTGTGGGGGTATTGGGCTGCCATTTTTTTTTTTTTAAGAGACAGGGTCTTGCTGTGTCACCCAGGCTGGAGTGCAGTGGCACAATCATAGCTCAGTGAAGCCTTGACCTCGCAGGCCCTAGTGATCCTCCTGCTTCAGCCTCATGAGTAGCAGGTGTGCACCACCATGCCCAGCTAATTACAGAAATATTTTCTGTAGAGATGAGGTCTTGCAGTGTTGCCCAGGCTGGCTTCCAACTCCTGGGTTCAAGCAATCCTCCCCACCGCGGCCTCCCAAAGTATTGGGATTGTAGTCATGAGCCACCGTGTCTGGCTCCAGGCTGCCTTAGTAAGAGAGTTTTACCCTCTTGTCTAGGATATATGGGGGAAAGTTAATCTGATTAGCAGTACAGCATATTCAAATTGTGCTTGGTTAATTGTTGAATGTATATACAGAATTGACTAAGGTTGATCTGTACCTGTAACTATAATAATTCTCTGTAATATAGCTTTTGGAAAATAGTTCTGGTATGGGGGTCAATGGTGTTTCTAAACTGGCAGACAATAACTACCAGAGTGCAAAGAACAAGATAAATCGTTTGAAAATGGTTTCTTGTCAAATGTCTGTGCTTTGGAAGCATTACCTTCAAGAGAATCCATCAGATTTTTGTCCTTGTGGTAGTAGGACATTCAAAGAAGGTTTATTTGTTGGGTTGGGGGCAGGCGATAGGGTGAGGATTGGAGAAAAAGGAGATTATTCTTTTTTTTTTTGAGATGGAGTCTCACTCTGTTGCCCAGGCTGGAGTGCAGTGGTGCGATCTCAGCTCACTGCAAGCTCTGCCTCCCAGGTTCATGCCATTCTCCTGCCTCAGCCTCCCGAGTAGCTGGGACTACAGGCGCCCGCCACCATGCCCGGCTAATTTTTTGTATTTTTAGTAGATACGTGGTTTCACCGTGTTAACCAGGATCGTCTCGATCTCCTGACCTCGTGATCTGCCTGCCTCGGCCTCCCAAAGTGCTGGGTAATCCCAGCACTTGCCCAGCTTGATTATTGCCCAGCTTGAGCCATTCTGCCCAGCCGAGATTATTCTATGAGTTGAAAATGGGCACCTCTGCAGCTGCTTGTTCTTCCCAAGGGTTCAGATGGGAGATGGAGATGGACTTGGAGTTCCAGGCCTGTGCCCTGGAGTGATCATGAGCTTCTTTTTTTTTTTTTTTTTTTTTTCTGAGACGGAGTCTTGCTCTCTCGCCCAGGCTGGAGTGCAGTGGCGCAATCTCGGCTCACTGCAAGCTCCGCCTCCCGGGTTCACGCCATTCTCCTGCCTCAGCCTCTCCGAGTAGCTGGGACTACAGACGCCCGCCTCCGTGCCCGGCTAATTTTTTGTATTTTTAGTAGAGACGGGGTTTCGCCGTGGTCTCGATCTCTTGACCTCGTGATCCGCCCGCCTCGGCCTCCCAAAGTGCTGGGATTACAAGCGTGAGCCACCGCGCCCGGCCGATCATGAGCTTCTTAAAAAACGTTTGTGTTTTAAGATTCTGATAATGCCAGGCGCAGTGGCTCACGCCTGTAATCCCAGCACTTTGAGAGGCCAAGGCAGGTGGATCACCTGAGGTGTCACGAGTTCAAGACCAGCTTGACCAACACAGTGAAACCCTGTCTTTACTAAAAATACAAAAAATTACCGGGGCAGGGGGGTGGCGGGCACTTGTAATCCCAGCTACTCCGGATGCTGAGGCAGGAGAATCACTTGAACCTGGGAGGTGGAGGTTGCAGTGGGCTGAGTGAGATCACGCCATTGCACTGCAGCGTGGGTAATAAGAGCAAAACTCCGTCTCAAAAAAAAAAAAAAAAAAAAAAAGGCCGGCGCAGTGACTCAGGCCTGTAATCCCAGCACTTTGGGACAGTGAGGTGGGTGTATCATCTGAGATCAGGAGTTCGAGACCAGCCTGGTCAACATGGTGAAACCCCATCTCTACTAAAAATACCAAAAATTAGCTGGGCGTAGTGGCAGGTGCCTGTAATACCAGCTACTCAGGAGGCTGAGACAGGAGAATCGCTTGAATCCGGGAGATGAGGTTGCAGTGAGCCGTCTCAAAAAAAAAAAAAGATTCCGATAAAAGCACAGTACTGGTGTGTGACCATTGCCCTGGATATTTCAGTATTTTGCAGACATGTTTGTCAATTTAATGAATATATCTGTTTCTTTTCTTTTTTTTTTTTTTTATTTTTATTTTGAGACAGAGTTTCGCTCTTTCACCCAGGCTGGAGTGAAGTGGCGTGATCTCGGCTCACTGCAACCTCCGCCCCCCAGGTTGAAGCGATTCTCCTGCCTCAGCCTCCTGAGTAGCTGAAATTACAGGTGCCTGCCACCATCCCCAGCTAATTTTTTTATTCTTATTTATTTATTTATTTTTGGGATAGAGTCTTGCTCTGTTACCCAGGCTGGAGTGCAGTGGCCCCATCTTGGCTCACTGCCACCTCACCTCCCGGGTTCAAGCGATTCTACTGCCTCAGCCTCCTGAATAGCTGGGATTACAGGCGCCTGCCACCACGCCTGGCTAATTTTTTGTATTTTTAGTGGAGACGGAGTTTCACCATGTTGGCCAGGCTGGTTGCGAACTCCTGACCTTGTGATCTGCCTGCCTTGGCCTCCCAAAGTGCTGGGATTACAGGCGTGAGCCACCGCATCCGGCAATTTTTGTATTTTTAGTAGAGACAGGGTTTTGCCATGTTGGCCAGGCTGGTCTCGAACTCCTGACCTCAGGTGACCCACCCCGCCTTGGCCTCCCAAAGGATTACAGGTGTCAGCCACTGGGCCCAGCCAATTGTGTCTGTTTCTATATGAGCATTTGTAGGTAATGGTGAGGGTAGAAAGGGTGACTGTGATTAGTAGTCCTTGAAAAATGCTATGCAGGCCAGGTGCTCGTTGGCTCACGCCTGTAATCCCAGGAGTTTGGGAGGTCAAGGCAGGAGAATCGCTTGAGCCCAGGAGTTTGAGACCGACCTGGGCAATATAGTGAGACCCCTCTGCTCCATCTCTAAATAAAGAAAATGAAAAATGCTATGCAAAACTCAAACCAAACCAATGCCACAAAACAAAACAAAAACTCCCTCCCAAAAAACCCAAAACTGTGAAGAAGAAGCCTAAGAGGTAGATGACCAGCAGAAAGTTACATTCTGTGATCTTGGAAATGAGATCTTGGAGAATAGCAATAGACAGGTGAGAGCTGTGGTCAAGGCGGTGGGGCTGTGCAGGCCAGAGAGAGACGGGGGTCTTAAGTTTGCATTTCACTTCTGGCAGATGAGTGAGCTTCTTGAAGCCTTGATGTCCTCATCTGTAAACGAAGATGACAGCACCTATCCTGTAAGGGTGGTGGAAAGATGGAATAAATAATGCAGGTAAAGCTCTTGGCATGGTGCCTGGCCTGCAGGAAGCTTTTGTTGCTAATGCATGTTTTATAATCCTTTGGATCGCAGTCATTGGGTAGTTGGTGTTCATTGGTTTGACTCCTGTTGTTCAAGCGCCTTGAATGTCCTCAAGGCAAAATTGACATTACCTTTGGTCCTTCTTAGGAAAATTAGGAGCAGGGTGGTGTTAGGGCTGTCACTGGACATTCCAGGTGTCCCACCCGTAAATGGAGAGGTGGAGTCTGCCTGCAAGACACATTGCTAGGAAAAGATGGGACCTGTGGCTTAGTTTCAAACCAATATTTCCTTTATACCCTTCCACAGAGAGGTGACAGAGATCCAGTTAGTGGCGAGTTGTGGAGCAGCAGAGACTGCAATGCGATGCTCTTTATGATTTTCCTATTTCTTTGGTTGGAATTGGGTTTTTACATCCCATATTGTTTGATTATAAAAAACAACAACACAGCTGGGCATGGTGGCTCACGCCTGTAATCCCAGCACTTTGGGAGGCCGAGGCAGGCAGATCACCTGAGGTCAGGAGTTTCAGACTAGCCTGACCAACATGGTGAAACCCCGTCTCTACTAAAAATACAAAAATTAGCTGGACGCGGTGGCAGGCGCCTTTAATCCAAGCTACTTGGGAGGCTGAGGCAGGAGAATTGCTTGAACCCAGGAGGTGGAGGTTGCAGTGAGCCAAGATTGTGCCATTGCACTGCAGCCTGGGCAACAAGAGTGAAATTCCTTCTCAAAACAACAACAACAGCAGTACTATGCTTGTGTTGGGGCAGGGGGTAATGAGAAATCTCTGAACCTCCCACTCAAGTTTGCTGTGAACCTTAAACTGCTCTGAAAAAATAAAACATATGGAAACAAAATAAAAAAAACAAAAACAAACAGCTGCAAGAACTCTTGCACAGAGGGCCAAAAGAATGGCTTTTGACTAGCTACAGAAACATGGATAAAAAACATGCTGGCCAGGCGCAGTGACCCATGCCTGTAATCCCAGCACTTGGAGAGGCCGAGGCGGGTGGATCACCTGAGGTCAGGAGTTCAAGACCAGCCTGGCCAACATGGTAAAACCCTGTCCGTACCAAAAATACGAAAATTAGCCGGGTGTGGTGGTGGGTGCCTGTCATCCCAGCTCCTTGGGAGGCTGAGGCAGGAGAATCACTTGAACCTGGTTCAAGTGAAGCCGAAGAGGTTGCTGTGAGCCGAAATCACACCACTCCATCCAGCCTGGGAGAGAGAGTGAGACTCTGAAAGAAACAAAAAAAACCGTGCTAAACACGTGGAGACCAACCACATTGCTGTCGGTAGGTGGCAAAGCACTTTCCTATAAATATTTCAGGACTCCTCTTTCTCTACTTAAAAAAAAAAGATTGCTTTGCATTTCAGATGACAGAAATGACTGGACAGGCCTTTAGGTCATGTGCAAGAAACTGAGAAAACCATATGAAAGATTTTCCTTAAATGGAAATGGAGTTTGGCACAGTCTCAGGTTCAGGTTAGAGCCTGGGTCTTAATTTGCCTACCACGCATGATTTATCATGCCTTTAGCAAGATCCCCGGCCCAAGACCATTCATTTCACCCCTACAATCTCAAGGTGTGTGCAGGGCACAATTCAGCTTTAAACTTTTCTGCTTTTACTTTTGGTTAGGCAGAACCTCCATCTGGTGGTGTTTGAATATGAGTGTTTTCTGTGGCCCTTTTCAAAGTATTCAAAGCAGTTTAAAAATATATAATGTTCAGAGACCTAAGAGCTAATGGAAGTACTTATTTGGGCCTTTTTAAAATAAAAAATCAATTAAACAGATTTGAAACTCTTAACTCTCACGATGTCTTCAAAATAGATACTAAGATTAAAGAAAAAGAAGGCTGGAAAATCACAGGACTACTTATCCACCCAGTCATAATGCTTTTAGTAGCGACGGTAGTAGCAAATAGCACAGTTTATAAAAACAGAAGAGCTAAAATCCTTTATTTAATATTAAACAGGAAACTGAAAGTAGTCTGCAGCAATGTGGTGGGTTTACAGCAACCTGCTGCTGTGTTTATCTGTGCTGAAAAAGCCTAAATGAAACATTTCTTCTTTGATTGGCTTAAGATTGTAAGTTTGAAGGAAAATCCTTCAAACTGGAATCTTGACCACTGGAAGCAGGTTCTGTATGGTAAGGTTTTGAAGCAACCTGTTTCCACCAGAACCAAAGGAAATTTGGAAGCAAATCAAAAACCTCTCGAAGAGTGGGAAACGCTTTGTACTTTTATTTTGCCTTTGTGCACTGTTGTCATTTATCCAACATGTGCATATGAATATTCTTTCTGAAGACCTGGGCTTCATTTTAAGGTCAGCCTTCAATTCCTAGAGAATATAATTTGCTGCTATTTTTAGAGCATCATGATTGCTCGTAATAACTAATGGAAAAAAACTCAACAGAGAAATAAATGTGTAACAGCTGTGTCTGCTTAAACTTGATTAAAGGCAGTAAAAAAAAGTAAACAGAAGAACGAATGTGACAATAGACAAGGGAGAGACAAGTATCTCTCTCATTGTGAAAACTTTTACAGACATAACTTGTTCCACTTTGGAAGGCCAGCGATGTCTGTGTTTAAAGTTTACTGTTTGTCTTGAGTGGGATCAGTGTTGTAGTGAATAATTTATAGCCAGCATGAATGAGCTCATTAGTCACCTTTTCAGACTTTAAATGAGTTTTGTGGTTGTCATTACTCGAGCCTTCTGTTCAGCCGCGGAGCAAAATGACAGTTTGGCAGTTGTCGCTGGGGCCGCCTGTTCCCCTTCAGGTCTGTGTTGGCTTTTGTATTTCATTGAATCCTTCCCTGGCTAACCCTGCGCTGGTCCAGGCAGGAACTCTCCCACTTCACATGCCTTTTGCACCCCAAGTTTAAATGAGAAGTTTTTTAGCCTTTAAAAAAAAAATCAGTTGTGTCTGCCAGAGAAAATGAGGGAATGAGGTGGATGAAATGAGCTTGTTCCAGCAACTCCTGAGTATGATTCCCTTTGTGTTTGGTTTGATATTCCAGCTACTCAAAGGCAAAAAGCAAGCCAGTGCGTTGTGAGGCAGTGGAGCCAGGCTCCCAGATGGTGCCAGGCGTTTTAGACCGAGGATGTCACTGGAATTTGGAGGGAGAAAGATGTTTCAGGGTAGGTTTGAACTGTTTCAATTCTGAACATCAGTGTGATAGGGTAAAGAAACTTGCTACAGCAAATGAATCTGCGAGGCCAGATTTCCAGGGACAAAGAAAACCGCATTGTTTGTACAAAGGGGTCGACAGCATGACTTTTCAAGGTCGCAGCCAACACGGAGGTCCAGGATCACTGGGAATGGTCATTACTTCTTCCCCATCTCTGTGCCTCCCCACTCCAAATCATTAAGAGAAAGTGAACTGTTGCAGCTGCCTCCTCACTGAGCCCTTGGAGACATGCCTGGGAGGCTGGTATGTGGGGAAGACAAGCCTAGGCATGCCAGTAGCAGGTGGGATTTCTTTGGAACGGATGTCATGAAGTTCATCCCTCCCATTGAACCTGGCCTGGGCAGCCTCCGGAGAGCTCTGCCATTCACTCCCTGGGACTGGCCTCCATCCGGAAGTCCAGGACACTGTGCCATGCCCACCTTGGTCCTCAGGTAGCCTCTGCAGGCACTCGTGGGGCATGGAGGCCTGCGCAGGGTGCCTTGGCCAAGTGCTTGGACCCCTGCGCTAAGGTCTCTCTGACGTCTGCTGCGAGCAACAGGCACTCATGGCTGCCGTCACCAACATGGGCAGCACCCCCTTCCGGGACCCATATTGTTAGACAGCTGGCCTGGCGCTGTGTGAGGCATAGAGGAAACATGTTCAGGATTCCTCTCTGGAAGAAATGCCAACTTAAAAAGGACGCCTGGTTGTTTGGGGGCCAAATCTTTGAAACCAGTCAGAATCACGTCTTTGAGTGCAGAGAAGTGAGGTGCTGTTGAACGCACCCACAGAAAGAGCTAGCAATTCACCTGCCTGCTTCCTTTCCAGCCCCGACCCCTTTAAGATTGAGTACTCACATGCAGTCACGTCTCACAATTTCTGGACACCTTTTGTCTGCACCTCAACCTCAATATTAAAGGCACAAGATACACTATTTTGGGAAGGAGTGAGGATTTCAAAACAGAAAGGGTTGGTGAACTTGACTAGCCAATGAAAAGAGACTTCAGGTTTGGCTGTTGTAATAAGTGGAATAAATTGCTAATCTCCAAAAAAGAACTTTGTGCTGCAGGGAAATATGTTAGTAATAATTTAATCTATATTCTGTTTCTCAGAGAGTTCATCAAATTTGGAGCTCTTACTTTGTTTTAAAAAGACTATCGTAGAGAGAAGAATCAATTGTTTTCTTTCACACCCCTCTGAAAAAGTAAAACGAGAGAAGTTATTTCTTGGCGTGGATAAGACTTTGGCAGACTTAGCCACCGAAACCCATGAGACTATGGTACTTGGTGTACTCGCTAAAGAGAGGAAAACAATAAAATCTCTTAAAAACTTTGGAGGAGGAAAATGTTGATGAGGCTGTTTTTCTTTGACTGATCTGTAGAGTTAATAGATGCCAGCTTGAGAGAGGGATAAAAAGGAGACTCTTTTTTCCTGTGAAGTGATCAATATTTTTTATTACCACTGTGCCATGTGCTATGAGCAGAAGAGAAAACAGAGTCCCTTGCCTCTCAAGGCACTTACAGTCTGTTGGTGACGTTCAGTATCTAGTTGATTTATTTTTTATTACTAAGATACACCATACTTTGTTGATTATGACATAGAAGCTGAACTTTGAGTTTTTGCAAGTAGTGCCTTTTCATTCAGTTAAAAAGTCCAGGCCGAGCACGGTGGCTCACTCCTGTAATCCCAGCACTTTGGAAGGCCAAGGCAGGTGGATCACGAGGTCTAGGAGCTGGAGGCCAGCCTGGCCAAGATGGTGAAACCACATCTCTACTAAGAATACAGAAAAAAAAAAAAAATTAGCCGGGCGTGGTGGTGGATGCCTGTAATCCCACCTACTTTGGATGCTGAGGCAGGAGAATTGCTTGAACCCGGGAGGCAGAGGTTGCAGTGAGCCAAGATCACACCACTGCACTCTAGTCTGGGCAACAGAGCAAGACTCCATCTCAAAAAAAAAAAAAAAAAAATCAGTACTCCTGGTGCTTTTGTGGTCACTCATGGACACGTACAAATGAGTCATTCAATGTGCGCATTCCCAGCTGAGGGTGAACAAAGTGATGTTTTGCCCGCTTGTTTCGGCTTTCCAAGTGTCCTTTTTGTGGTCTGTTTAGTACCACATTTTTTGCATTTTTGTTCATTTTGCTGTTTAAAACAGAGCCCAAGCACTGCTGAAGTGCTATCTAGTGTTTCTAAATGCAGGAAGGCTGTGATGTGCCTTATGGATAAAATGTGTATTAGATAAGCGTCATTCTGGCATAGTTCATTGTGAATGAACAACAATATATATTCAAAAAGCTTCTTAAATGGAAACACAGATAAAATAAATATCAATAAAATTATGATGTGATAATATATCCGTAAAATTATGTTTTGATTGGTTGATGAAAGTGTTGTAAGTGGAGGCTCACAGGAACCTAACCTCATATTTCCCCTAGGAGCAATGATTCAGGATTTGTTAATTCAGTGTTTGTGGCACTTTATAGAACACAACTACTATGAATAGAAATAATCAGCTGTAGGCTGGGTGCGGTGGCTCACACCTATAATCCCAGCACTTTGGGAGGCCAAGGTGGGTAGGACACCTGAGGTCAGGAGTTCGAGACCAGCCTGGCCAACATGGTCAACCCCATGTCTATTAAAAAAAAAAATTAGCCGGGCATGGTGGCACAAGCCTGTAATCCCAGCTACTCAGGTGGCTGAGGCAGGAGAATCACTTGAACCCAGGAGGCAGAGGTTGCGGTGAGCCGAGATTGAGCCACTGCACTCCAGCCTGGGCAACAGAGCAGGACTCTGTCTCAAAAACAAAACAAAACAGGCCGGGCGCAGTGGCTCACGCCTGTAAGCCCAGCACTTTGGGAGGCCAAGGTGGGTGGATCACGAGGTCAGGAGTTCAAGACCAGCCTGGCCAACATGGTGAAACCCTGTCTCTATTGAAAATACAAAAAATAGCTGGGTATGGTGGCATGTGCCTGTAATCCCAGCTACTTGGGAGGCTGAGGCAGGAGAATTGCTTGAACCGGGACCCAGGAGGCAGAGGTAGCAGTGAGCCAAGATTGTGCCACTGCACTCCAGCCTGGGCTACAGAGTGACACTCTGTCTCAAAAAAAAAAAAAAAAAAAAAAAACAAAAAAAAACCAAAAACACAACAAAAGAAGTCAGCTGTAGATAAAATGAGTTCAAGAACTCAGACAGGTGATCTCCTCTTGTGTCAGGTAAGCATCACGAATATCCCTGGGGCAGGAGAAGCATTAGTAGCTCTGGTCATTGGGGTAACTCAGCTGGGCACAGATTTTCTATCAGATCTGAAAAATAAAAATAACTTGTAACCACATTTAGTGGCATGATCACGGCTTACTGTAGCCTCAACCTCCAGGGCTAAAGTGAACCTCCTACCTTAGCCTCCTGAGTAGCTGGGACTATAGGCACATGCTACCATGCCTGCCTAATTTTTCTATTTTTTTGGTAGAGTCATAGGTCTCCCTATGTTGTCAGGCTGGTCTCGAACTTCTAGGCTCAAGCAATCCCCAGCCTCAACCTCCCAAAGTGTTAAGATTATAGGTGTGAGCCACCGCACCTGCCTTCCCCCACAAATTCTTAATTCAAGAGTATTTTGAACTCTTGAATCTTGGAGCCTACATAAGAGTTTGTAGAGAAAGTTTGATATTCAAAACCTATAAACCAAAAGACTTCCCACGGCCAGACAATAGACCTCATAACACAGGATATAATGTTTGTTGTACTTAGCAATTCTCCTGTTTGCTCAGAGCACCAGGCTTTTCAGAAGGGGATCGTTTTGTCCCTCCTGATTGAAAAGATCACAAAATGCTTTAATTTTGTGAAACGCTTTGCCAACATACTCATTTTCCCCTAAACTCTTACTTTATGAAATGTTTGCAAATTGTTTCACACGTACAGTCTCTGAGAATGTGAAAATGATTCAGAAAAGGGAAAGCTTCACTTAAAACTACTGGAAAATGCAAATGAAAGGGAACAAAGGGAACATGGCCCCACTGTGCCCCATAGAATGTAATAATATGCCTCTAGCCTCTTATTTCGGCAGTTTCCCAGTTTTTGTGATTTTAAACAACGTCCCAGCAAAATCCTCCTAAATACATTGTTGTTTCCTTCAGTTAATTTATTCAATACATATTGTCTTCTGCCAGGCATAAATGCCAGGTGTGCACTGCGGAATCTAATAGGCTGGAGTCCTGCTTTCCTGGGATTTATTGCCTCTTCCCAGTAGTCAGTCTGGTGGGGAAGTTAACTCTCTTATTATAGGATCTCCCAAGGATAAATTCCTACAAGTTGGAAATTTAGGATCAGTGGCTGTCCATGCGCACTGAAATTTTAATTCGTTTTGCGACTGTCCTCTTGAAAAGTTATACCACTTCCCACTATTGCCTTCAACCAACATTGGCATGGTTAGTTAAGTCTCTGCCATTCTGATAGATGAAATGAGACATCACAATTGCTTTAATTTGCATTTCTTTGATTTTTACAGTTTGAGCGTCTTTTCATGGGGATAGTCTCACTTTTGTTTCTCTTTTTGTGAATTTGCCCCTTTTCTTATTAGAGTGATAATTTTTTTCTCATTGAGTTGTTAAGATTTATAAATTAAAAATATTAACCCTGTTTCATCTGCATGGCCAACATTTCCTCATTTGTTTTTAAATTTTATTTATGACCCCTGATTTTACACACAATTCTAAATAGGTATGCAGTCTGTCAAGATTTTCACTTTGATTTGTTGGCTTAACAAAAATAGTGTTCACTAAGTGCCAGAGCCCTGTTTTATGTTCCTTACAAAGATTAATTTATTTAATCTTCACAACAGTCCTATGAAGTGAAAACTGGGTAGGTAGATAGAAGTTAAGAACCTTGACTAAGGTTAACCTGCTAGTAAGTGGTTAAGGTCAGAGTACGAACCTAGTCTGTGTCTAACCACTGTGTCTCCCCACTACTGGTCTTGGTATTAGACTCTGTGTGTGTGTTTGCTTATTTGTGGTTGCTTTATAAATGCTCATAGACCTACTCCTCCCTGAGGGCAGGTGCCATGTCTTCTGTTTCTCCTGGCCTCTTCCCAGTCCCCTCCACTCTTGACTGGGCATAGAAGAGCTAGATGCTTACTTGTTGACGGAATTAATTGAGTAAATCTGGATTCTAGATCATCGGCTCACACTTGCGATTATGCTCAAAGAGGAGTTGACAGGTTCTATATTTCCATTTTGCCTCCAGCAGGCGGCTTGACAAGCTCAGGTTTGGCGAGGGCACCTGAGCTGATGAACTTCACCCTATCAGTTCAGCTGTACTTTCCCTCACCACACCCCCCCCTTCCTTCTTAAAGTAAGCCTGGCTCCATTCCCTGCTGGAGAAATTCTAATAAGCCCTTTCCCAGGCTCCACCCTTCAGAATCTGTCAAGTAAACAGCAAGAAGGCACAAAAGGAAAATCCCAAGAGATGGTGACCAGAAAGTTCAAATGATGTTTGATCGAGACTTTACACACACCAAGATGTTAAGGGTCTTCCAGCCGAAGGGCGCTGTCTCTTTTCCACAGAGGGAGAGTGAAGAGTTTTTCTACTCTTACAAACAGCGTTCCCAGACCTTATCTCAAAGAGACTCTTAGTCAACCCATGATTAAGGACTTATCTTTGAACATAATCTCCCCCTCTCCTCTCATATTCAATCATTTGACAAATCCTCTTGGTTCTTCCTTTGAAGACTGTCTTGCGTTCATTTGTTCCAGTCTCACTGACTCTTCTCAGATTCACTGGGTCTCGAAGTGGGTCCACAGACCAGCAGCCTCACCTGGGAGCTTGTGAGAGATTCAGATCCTCAGGCTCAGCCCACATCTCCCCAACCAGAAACTCTGGGGGTGGGGCCTGCAGTTTGTGTTTTAACAAGCCCTTCAGGTAATTCCAATGCATACTCAAGTTTGAGAACCACTGCTCCAATGGACGCCCTCCCCAACCCCCTTATAACATTATAAATGTAATGGGCCAGGTGTGGTGGCTTATGCCTGTAATCCCAGCACTTTGGGAGGCCGAAGCAGGAAGATTGCTTGAGACCAGGAGTTTGAGACCAGCCTGGGCAAAATAGCGAGACCCCATCGCTACACAAAATCAGCCTGGCATGGTGGCATGCGCCTGTAGTCCTGGCTACTTGGAGGCTGAGGAAGGAGGATTGTTTGAGTCTAGGAGTTCGAGGCTGCAGTGAGTTATGATTGCACCACTGTGCTCCAGCTTGGATGACAGAGCCAGACTCTGTCAAATAAATTAATGTATATATGTATGTATATATGTAATGGGTGTTTATTGTAGACCATTTGAAAAATATTGGGGCCCGGCGCGGTGGCTCGCACCTGTAATCCCAGCACCTTGGGAGGCCGAGTTGGGCAGATCACCTGAGGTTGGTTGCTCGAGACCAGCCTGACCAACATGGAGAAACCCCGTCTCTACTAAAAAAATACAAAAATTAGCCGTGCATGGTGGTGCATGCCTGTAATCCCAGCTACTTGGGAGGCTGAAGCAGGAGAATTGCTTGAACCCGGGAGGCAGAGGCTGCAGTGAGCCAAGATCGTGCCACTGCACTCCAGCCTGACCAATAAAAGCGAAACTCTGTCTCAAAAAAAAAAAAAAAAAAAAATCTTTCCCTGGGTGGAAACACCATAAACCAATTGCCCACACGGACAATTGCACGATTTCACATGAATTCTCAGCAATATGTTTGGCCGGGTGTGGTGGCTCACACCTGTAATCCCAGCACTTTGGGAGGCCGAGGCGGGCAGATCACCTGAGGTCAGGAGTTCGAGACCAGCCTGACCAACATGGAGAAACCCTGTCTCTACTAAAAATATGAAATTAGCCAGGTGTGGTGATGCATGCCTGTAATCCCAGCTACTCGGGAGGCTGGGGCAGGAGAATCACTTGAACCTGGGAGGTGGAGGTTGCAGTGAGCCGAGATTGTGCCATTGCACTCCAGCCTGGGCAACAAGAGCAAAACTTTTTTTTTTTTTGAGATGGAGTCTTTCTCTGTCCTCTAGGCTGGAGTGCAGTGGCGTGATCTCAGCTCACCGCAACCTCCACCTCCTGGGTTCACGCCATTCTCTTGCCTCAGCCTCCCAAGTAGCTGGGACTACAGGCGCCCGCCAACACGCCTGGCTAATTTTTTGTATTTTTAGTAGAGACGGGGTTTCACCGTGTTAGCCAGGATGGTCTTGATCTCCTGACCTCGTGATCCGCCCACCTCGGCCTCCCAAAGTGCCGAGATTACAGGCTTGAGCCACCGCGCCCGGCCAAGAGCAAAACTCGTCTCAAAAAAAAAAAAAAAAAAAATGGACAAGTATGAAAGAAGCACACAAAAAAGAAGTATCCCATAACTCTAACATTCAGAAGGAACCACTATTTTAGCCTTTTTTTCCCCAATTTTTTTTTAAAAAAAGTCTTCTGTTTTGTATGAATTACTGCAATGATTTCTGAGTTGTTGTGCTGGTTTTTGATCTTCCAGTTTCTCCCTTCCTCTCTCGAAATTCATCTTGGAACCACCATCCCCATTTATCTTTTTCTTTTTTAATTCATATCTCTGATAGTACAACTTCTGGGCTCAAAAATATTCAGTGAGCCACCTTTGCCCTCTGACCTTAACACATATAAATTGCTCACCGTGCTATTCAAGGAGTTTGGTGATATGATGCTTGCACTCTTACCCACTAATCTGTGTGCTCTGTAGGGACAATCTGGCAGCTAACACAATGCCATGCACTTGGTAGGCACTCAGCAAATATTTGTTCAGTGAATGAGCTCCTCTTCTACTACAATCACGTCAGATTTGGTAATTCTGTGCCATCGACTTCT
Source organism: Symphalangus syndactylus (assembly GCF_028878055.3). NCBI lineage: Eukaryota > Metazoa > Chordata > Mammalia > Primates > Hylobatidae > Symphalangus > Symphalangus syndactylus. The sequence continues at coordinate 27,612,256 of NC_072430.2, forward strand.
CTTGGAACAGCAGTTTGTAAGCAGAATCATCCCCTTGTGCATTCTCAAAATGCACATATCCAGGCACCATCCTAGAAGACTCTAGTTGGTTAGGTGTGGCTTCTGGATGGTTCTGATGGGCATCCCCAGGTGAGAAGCTCAGGTCAAGAACACCCCTTCCCCATTTCCACAGGTTAAACACCATCCCACCTTTATTAGATATCCCACTTCCAAAGTCATCTCCCCTCCCTTTCCCAGATGTTTCACCATGCCCCTTGTCTCAGCTGTTAGCAGTAGGGAGGGGAGTCATGTGATTCAGGCTAGGCCAATCGCACTATTTCCCTGAGTAGTTAAACTATGTCATGGAAGGCTTGAGGCAGTTCAAAGGTGGAGGGTGCTAAAAGTCAGAAGGCCTCAGGGCTTGCTGCTGGCAGCCCTGTGTGGTCATCATTGAGCAGAGGAAGCCAACCTGCAGGGTAGAGAGTGGAGTCGACCTGTAGAGGGAAGCGGGAAAGGAATATGGTTCCGTGCAGCCCAGCAGTGTGTGCCTGCCCAGCCTCCCTGTGTTTCCTCTCAGGTATCCTTTGTACTGGAGTCTCTTTGCAGGATCCCTCCCCAGGAGACTGTCTTTCCAGGCCTGCCTCGGACTTTTCCCATTTTGGGCAGTCTCTCAGGTCTTCCCGACTGCACCTGCTCACCTACTCAGTTGTACTGCCTCAAGGGGGGCAAGGTATATCGGGTTTTATACTTAACTATTCCATACTTAGCCATGCTGCTTTAATAACCAATAGAGAGTGTGTGTAGGGGGATTAACGTTCTTGACCAGAGAAACATTTAGCAAAAGAATGCACAAAACATCAAGGGAGGGGCGCTCTTCTCCTTGGAGGAGGAACTGAGGCCCCATGCTGATGGGGGTAGATAAGCCTGGAATTGAGGACTTCCAGCTCCCAGATACTTATGTACTCTCCAGCCCATGCCCAGATGGTGCTGCAGAATGGTCCCATGAAGTCCTCAATCAGGAAATAAGTGTTTCTCAAAGTGATTTCTAGGGCACATATACGATTCAGCTGTTAAATGTGTTTGTAAAACAGTGTAGACAAGACAATGGTTTAGACAATTCAGCTTGCTTATTTGTGACTTCTCAGGATCTAAGACGTAAGGGTCCTTTCTGAAAGTTCATGAGGGGAATTGTGAATGGGGTTGTTCTTAAACAAATTTGGCCCCTGCACCCTAGGTCAGGAAGCAAGTCCCAGAGCTGAGGTTCTATGGAATTAGAAGGTGGAAAAGGCCACATTAAGCCCTCCTTTGGCTTTCAGCATTTTTTCCCCCATTTCAGATAGACAGACAGACAGACATGTGTCCTCTGCTGTCCACATCAGGCAGGGCTGGTCCACCACTTCCTCTTCAGGGTGACACCTTCTCACATCTCTTGCTGCAACTGTAATGGGAGAGAGAAATTAAGAAATATGTTTGAGAATGCAAGAAGCAAAAACACACATAGAATGACATATTCCATGTACAATCACCTTTGGCTCACATCCCCTCTTTTTGAACTCTGAGAAAGCAGGAGGGGACTGGGGTGGGTGAAAATAAGGTGCCACCTCTATATAAAGAGATTTCTGGCTATTGTGTGAGTGTAGTTGGGGGACTTGGGTGGGGGGGTGGGGGCTGGGGATGGAAGAGGAAGATGTAAGGGGTCAATTTCATCCTCTCTAGGCCAGCAAGGGCTTGGACAAAGGTCTCTGGCCTTGGTTCCTCTGGCGGAGAATAAGCACCCTCAACTGACATGCTGATGGAGGGGCAGGCCCTGCATTAAGCGGGAGCTACAGGACAGTAGGGTACCCATTGTCTCATCCTGGCTTCGTTACCACTTCTAACCCTGAGAATCTCTGGCGTGAGACTTAAGAGATCATCTGACTTGTCTCTGCCACCTTGTGCCTTTTGCTTAGTGACTTTGGGTAGGTCGCATCAAGTGCTCTGTAATCAAAGGGGTGGAGCTGGATGACCTCAGGCTACCCCTGGGCTTCCACCTCGGAATTGTCTCCTGATGGGGAGATGCCACACTACTTGGAAGTAGTAAGGTCTCCGGTGAGTCTGAAAGGCACATCTTTGCTGAAGACTTGTCCCCTGCCCTCTTGAACCTTTGTGAGGGGGAGTAACTCTCAGATGGGGGGGTCTATTTTTTGAGATAGAAAAAATTTTCCGAAGCCTAACTGGTGTTTCCTTTAGTCCCTCCTTTGGGCTAGGTTTAAAAGTACTGCGTGCTAGAAAGCTTTCTCCAGGTCTACTCGCTGTTTTTTCTGTAGTTTTCAGACTGTTCACGATGTCCTGTCCACTGGCTCAGGAGGGGGTGGCAGGAAGGGGTGCCCTGGGCTTCTCCTCTGTAGAGGAACCAACCAATTTGGCTACCTGGGAGTAACGTGCAATCACATTTTTATTTTTGTCACCACCAGGGTGTCCTGTTGGACTCTCTCCTCTCATCCTCTCCCAAGGCGGCTGGTTGGTGTGGCTTTAGCAGTGGGTGCTATTATTTGGAGATGCCTACAGACTTAGAGTGGTGGCTGCACCATTTCGCTGGGTGGCTTGCGAATTGTCAGTCTGGTTCCTGAGAGCTCAAACTGAGACGGAAATGAGACCTGTTTTCGCTCTAGGCCGGCCGGGGCGTTCCGCACAACCCACTTGACAGGCTCCACTGGCATGGCCTTTAGGATGTGCCTCTTGTCTTGTAATGGCCACCAGCCCTCCCTCGGGAGACACGCGGCCACCTGGGTGGGACGCTGCGGTGCTTACCTCCGGGACCCGAGGTGGTCGCTGGGAGAGGGCTCGGAAGGCCCTGGGGGTCCTATCAGGACGCAGCACTGGGGAGACGTGGAATCTCCTCTTCTCACCCCCACAAGCCTCGCCCGCATCGTAATTCTTTTTATTTTTACTTTCGAGCCATGTAAGGCATGCAGATGGGGTAGGAGCGTTCCCGCGACACGTTGCCAGCAGCGCAGCGCCGGCCCGCTCGTGTGGCCGGAGCCCGGGGAGGGGACAGGGCACGCGCCGCCTGCCCCACCTGCCCCACCGCCCACGGTCGCGGCCGCCCCGGGTCGCGGGACCCGCGCCGGTCACCCCCGCCCCACGGGGCCCAAGAGGCGAGGCCGCGCGGCCCAGCCCCGGCCTCGGCCCTGGCTGAGCCCTGGGGCACGCGGGAGGCGCGGGGCAGAGTCCGCCCCGGCGGGTCCGTGCCCCGCGCCCCAGGCCGCTGGCGGCCAGGCCCACGTTTTCCCTTTCTCCGGCTCCCTCCGCCCTCCGCTCTGTCCCTCCCTCCGCCCTCCTCCCTCCCCGCGCTTCCCCTCCTCCTGCCTGGTCATGTGTCGCCTTTTTTTGTTTGCAGTGGAAACAATTTCTCGCCGCTCGGCGCGCCCCGGCCCGACGCGCCGCGGCGGAGGCGAGCGGGAGGCGGGACGGGGCGGGGAGAGCGGCGGGGCCGGCGGGAGGACGCGCGGCGCGCCCGGCGGACGCCGCAGGTCCCATGCCGCGCCGCGACCCCCGCGCCCCTGCCGCCCGCGCCCGCGGCCGCCCCCCGCCGCCCGCCGCCCCGGGCTCGCCGCGCCGCGCCCGCGCGTCCTTAGCGGGGCCACCGAGCGATGCCCGCCGGGCGCCCGCGAAAGTTTGTCGGCTCCTGCTGAAGGGCAGCGGCGCCCCCGCAGCCCCGTGCCCCGCTCCGGCCAGGTGAGTTTGAGCCCCGCTCCTGCCCTCTCCCGCGTGTGCTCGGGGGGCACCCGGGGCGGGAGGCGCGTCCGAGACGGTCCTGGAGACTACCTCGCCGCTCTCGGAAGACGAGCGACCCCGCAGGTCCTGGGGGGAGGGTCGGGTGGGGGGCCCGGGAGCCCCCGAGCCGGGAAGTTGCCGGGTCCGAAGAGTTTCCTGCCCCGACGTGCGTGCTGCTTCCCGGTGCCTCGGTTTCCGAAAAGACGCCCGCAAGGAACAGAGTTGGTATTGTCTGCGGAGGACGGGGTCCCCGCCGTTCCGGGCCAGGGAGGGGGTTCCGATCAAGTGGAGACCCCAAGATGAGAAACAGGCTTCTAACAAAGATCCCCCTCGGCCAAACTGTGCAGACTTGGCACAGGCAACGAACGTCTCTGGAGACCCCCGAGGCCCGACCCCCCTCATCCCGGCCCTCTTTGAAACCCTCCTTGGGCCCTGGATAAGTTAGGGGACGGCGGGCTTTTATTGATTTGTTTTCGAGGCTCGCCGCGGTGCGGCCAATAAAAGGTTTATGACATCTGACCGGCAGTGAAGGTATGCGAGCTCCCAATTGCCCTGTATACGGGGAGAAGAGCAGTTTCCCCCGTTGCCCAGCAACGCCGCTGATTGACGCGGGGTGCAGCCAATCGCCACTCCCGCAGGTCCCCTTGAAATGTTTTTGACAAGTACAGTAGAGTGAAGCTCGTGCGTGCGCGCGCGCGCGTGCTGGGTTGGGGGGGTGACCCGACCCCCCAAACTCGCGACTGCTCCGCTCTGGGAGAATTTCTTAACTTTTTAAAGTTCGCATCGAACATCTGTTCAGAGCTGGGCCAGTAATGTCTTTGTCAGTTATTTGGAGACCTTCTGTTTACTAGGCGAGAAACTAAGCTTTCTTGCCGCATTTTCTCCGTTAAAAAATAAAAAGGGTAACAAAACACAGCAAGTCATAAAAAAAACAAAAGAGAGAGAGAGTGTGTGTGTGTGTGTGTGTGTAGAGAAAAGTTGTAAGGAGGTCACCAGTGAATAACTATTTGCGTATCTGGTGGAGCAGCCTTGTTGGCAGCAGATTAAAAATGTTTGCTTAACTGCAACTCACATGATCCAGATTCTTTTTTTTTTTTTTTTTTTTTTTCCCTCTGAAACAGAGGGAAAAAAAGATTTGGCGAAATCTGTAGTTAGAGTATAATAATGGAAAACTCCTCGGCTGTGGTTTCTGGGAACTGTTTTTTTTTTTTTTGGTTGTTGTTTTGTCTTGTTTTTACATGGAACTGTAGTGATCAGCAGCTCTTCACCCTGTTGGTATAAAATGCGGGATTTATAGGGATGCAGTGAGCGGTTGGAGAGTACGGGGTCCCAGCACAAAGCGCACACATGATCCAAGGGTACTGAACTCCCATAACCCTCTCTTCGTGACAATGCCACTTTTTCTCCTAAAACCATGTTGCTGGCAGTGTTTGTTTAAAACAAAAGGAAACATGGAGAATAGCGTGTTAGTTCCTCTGGGAAGCTACTGACAAATAAGCAAATTAAAAAGAAAGAGAGCAGCATGTTGTCATAGCAACAGTGCAATTAAATTACTTTACTGTCAGCCATGATATAATTTTCCTGTTTGGAAGCTCAGGAGACATAAAACTTTCATTTAGAGCTAAAGTTGACTTCAGTGCCTGGGTAGTTCTCTTTTATACTCTACCGTGGGCATATGCTGGTCATCAGAAAATTTTCTGATGGGATCTGAGGAAACTTTAAGAAAGACAAGTGGTGCTATAATTCATTCATAAAGAAGTTAAAAGCAGGATCAGACCAGACTCTCTTGTATCCCCAAGCCAAAAGATGCTAGCTTGTTTTTTTGTCTGAAATGTGTCAGGGTAACCTCCTTATTTGACAGAAAGAAATATTCCCTGTGAGTGAACCCGAGACGTCTGGAGCATCCTGCCTGGTCTGTACTGCAATGCCTCATGAAGTTTTCTCTCCTTAAGAGTTGGGCATCTTGGCCAGGCACGGTGGCTCACGCCTGTAATCCCAGCACTTTGGGAGGCCGAGGCGGGTGGATCATGAGATCAAGAGATTGAGACCATCCCGGCCAACATGGTAAAATTCACCCCATCTTACTAAAAATACAAAAATTAGCCAGTCATGGTGGCACACGCCTGTAGTCCCAGCTACTTGGGAGGCTGAGGCAGGAGAATCGCTTGAACCTGGGAGGCAGAGGTTGCAGTGAGCAGAGATTGCGCCACTGCACTCCAGCCTGGGCAACAGAGTGAGATTCTGTCTCAAAAAAAAAAAAAAAAAAAAAAACCGGTTGGGCCTTTCACGACAGGGCCTTTCACGACAGCTCCCCCTTAGGCCTTGCGTCTAGCAGGTTCTACCTTTTGGAAGAGGGAAGATACTATAATTCACCGGCCCCCTTGGCTGGTTGGTTAGTGCCCAGGATTATGATTATGCCTTCTAGAATTCCCTAATAGAGCTTCCCCAGCTGAAGTGGCAGTTGTGGTGTTAATGAACATTTAAGAGATATAGAAGGATCATGTCTTTGCCTTTTTTATTTTATTTATTTATTTTTTTGAGACAGGGTCTCCTTCTGTTGCCCAGGCTGGAGTGCGGTGAGCCTCAACCTTCTGGACTCAAGTGATCCTCCCACCTCAGCCTCCAAAGTAGCTGGGACTACAGGCACACACCACACACCCAGTGAATTTTTGTATTTTTTTTGGTGGAGATGGCGTTTTACCATGTTGGACAGGCTGGTCTTGAACTTCTGAGCTCAAGGGATCCTCCTGCCTCAGACTCCCAAAGTGGTGGGATTACAAGCATGAGCTACCATGCCTGGCCTATGTCTTTGCTTTTAAATATGTTCATTCATCCCTCCTCGTCCTCCTCCTCCTCCCCCTCCTGCTTCTTCCTCCTTCCTCCCCTTGCCCTGCCCTGCCCTGCCCTGCCCTTGCCCTCCCCTCCCCTCCTCTCCCCTCCCTTCCCTTCCCTTCACTTTCCCTTCTCTTTCCCTTCCTTTCTTCTTTCCCTTCCTCCTTCCCTTCTTCCTTCCCTTCCCTTCTCCCTTCCCTTCCCTTCTCCCTTTCCTTCCCTTCTCCCTTCCCTTCCCTTCTCCCTTCCCTTCCCTTCTCCCTTCCCTTCCCATCATCCTTCCCTTCCCTTCTTCCTTCCCTTCCTTTCTCCCTTCCCTTCCCTTCCCTTCCCTTCCCTTCCCTTCCCTTCCCTTCCCTTCTCCCTTCCCTTCTCCCTTCCTTTCCCCCTTCTCTTCCGCTCCCTTCTGTTCTCTTCCCCCTTCTATTCCATTCCCTTCCCTTCCCTTCTTCCTGAAAACTGTTGAGACAGGATCTTGGTCTGTTGCTTAGGCTGGAGTGCAGTGGTACAGTCATGGCCCACTGCAGCCTCAGCTTCTTGGGTTCAAGCAGTCCTCCCACCCAGCCTCCCAAGTAGCTGGGACTACAGGCACATGCCACCATGCTCGGCTAATTTTTGTATTTTTCATAGAGATGGGGTTTTGCCATGTTGCCCAGGCTGGTCTCGAACCCCTGGGCTCAAGTGATCCTCCTGCCTCAGCCTCCCTGCTACAAAGTGGTGAGATTATAGGCATGTGCTACCATGCCCAGCCTGTTCATTTGTTTTCTAGGTAGATGCTTGATTTTCTTACTGGTTGTTTGTGGGGGGAATTAAAACCTAACACTCTTAAACCAAGCATATTGTTTTAGCGCTACAGAGAGTGGGAGACCTTTTGGGTTATCTTTACTGTTCTTTCTGTGTTGCGTCGGGTTCTGGAGGGTTGAACATGCTTTGTGTCTGTAGGGGTCATTCCGTTTGTAAACGTACCACCTTTTCGTTCTCTCATCAGATGTTATTTTACTCTGTGTTCTAGGTCATTGATAAAAATGGGGATGGTGGTGGGGTCGGGGTGGAGGGATAGAATTCTATGGCATGTTTTGTTGAATTGAATTGAATTTGCTGTCTTGAAACTGGCAGTTGCTCTCTTGACTTTTTACCAGTTCTAATTTCAGTTAATGGCTTATCTTACATTCCCATGTATTCTGTGTGGTACCTGAAGTTACTCGCTTTTCTTCTGTTCTGGAAGAAAAAGTAATTCACAATAAAATTTAACGTACTTTAAAACTGGTCTCCTGGTCTCAAGCAATCGTCCCACCTCAGCCTCCCAAAGTGCTGGGATTACAGGCGTGAACCACCGTGCCTGGCCGCTGTTATTGGTCTTATTTTATTTAAGGGGCATCAGGTCACCTTGCTATATGAATGGCGGGCTGATTTGTCTCATCAGCCTGTCTCTCTGTGGTCGAATTGTGGGATTGTGTTGCTTAGTGTGAGAGTCACAAGGTGGTGTTCCTGTGTAGCAGGGGTTCCATAGAGGCGGCAGTGGGAGGCAGCAGAATCAGAGGGGTACAGTCTGCATTTCTGTTTTGGGCCTCACCAGCTCATCATTTCTTTGTGATGTCTTTACTAGGAGCCTTCACATAAATGGGTCCAGTCATGCCTCCCAGTAAGAAGCCAGAAAGCTCAGGAATTAGTGTCTCCAGTGGACTGAGTCAGTGTTACCGGGGCAGCGGTTTCTCCAAGGCCCTTCAGGAAGACGATGACCTCGACTTTTCTCTGCCTGACATCCGATTAGAAGAGGGGGCCATGGAAGATGAAGAGCTGACCAACCTGAACTGGCTGCACGAGAGCAAGAACTTGCTGAAGAGCTTTGGGGAGTCGGTCCTCAGGAGTGTCAGCCCCGTCCAGGACCTGGACGATGACACCCCCCCGTCCCCTGCCCACTCTGACATGCCCTACGATGCCAGGCAGAACCCCAACTGCAAACCCCCTTACTCCTTCAGCTGCCTCATATTTATGGCTATCGAGGACTCTCCAACCAAGCGCCTGCCAGTGAAGGATATCTACAACTGGATCTTGGAACATTTTCCGTATTTTGCAAATGCACCTACTGGGTGGAAAAACTCAGTGAGACACAATTTGTCATTGAATAAGTGTTTTAAGAAAGTGGACAAAGAGAGGAGTCAGGTAAGCCTCTGTGTCTGGAACCCAAGTTTTTTTTTTTTTAATTTTAAATTTTTCTCTATTAAAAATGAATTTCTATTCACCACATTGAAGTAGCAGTTGTAAGTAGGTTTTATTCTATTTAATTCATTTAGATAATTTTAAAGAATTTCCTTTCCCTAAGCCTATTAGTTATGTACTGTTTATTAGCATTTGTACTATTTGAGGGTTTCCCACTGACAGGGTTTCCATAAAGATAAAACGGTGGTTTGCAGAATTGATTAGTTCTCAGTTATCATCCCTCAGTGTGGATGGGTCACTTTGGTTTTAGAGCCTTAACAAAGGTCAGTATTCCAAGGACAGCCATTAACCGTGAAGTATATGTATTTCAGAAAAACTGCCACCGTGGGCTAGAGAAAAATGGTGTTTCTTTTTTTCCCTGAATATGAACTAGGAGAAGGGAAATTTCTCCAGTGTTCTGGAATAAGTGGACAGGGATGAACATTGGGAAGAGTCTTGTGATGAACATTGGGAAGAGACTTGAGTATACTTATGCTCCAAGACTAAACAGACATGAGTTGCCCAGGTGACTGTCATGAAATCTGGTGTCTGTATAAGTGACAACTTTGAAATTCCCAGCTCAGAGTGGGTCCCATTTGAGACTGACTTTAAAAAAGTTTAATATTGACTTTAAAGCAGAGGTCCCCAATGTTTTTGGCACTAGGGACCCATTTTGTGGAGAGCCAAGGGGGATGGTTTTGGTATGAAACTGTTCTACTTCAGATCATCAGTCATTAGATTCTCATAAGAAGCACGCGACCTAGATCTGTTGCATACACAGTTCACAGTAGGGTTTGTGCTCCTGTGAGAATCTAATGCCACCGCTGATCTGACAGGAGGTGGAGCTCAGGTGGCAATGCTCACTTCCTGCTGTGCAGCCCAGTTCCTAACAGGCCACTGATTGGTACACAGCCCTGGGTTGGGGACTCCTGCTTTAAAGCCATAGTTTGTACTTCATGGTCAGTGAAAAGAAGACAGTTTTAATAATTTGCTTTCTTTTTCTTTCTTTTTTCTTGTTCTTTTTTTTTTTTTTTTTTTTTTTGAGACCAGGGTCTTGCTCTGTCACCCAGGCTGGAGTGCAATGGTGTGATCACTGCCCACTGCAGCTTTGACCTCCTGGGCTCGAGTGATCCTCCCATCTCAGCCTTCGAACGAGCTGGGAGCACAGGTGTGTGCCACTACACCCTGCTAATTTTTATACTTTTTGTAGAGATGGTGTCTCACCATGCTGCCCAGGCTGGTCTCAAACTTCGGGGCTCAAGTGATTCAGCCACCTCGGCCTCCCAAAGTACTGGGATTACAGGCATGAGCCCCCACGCCTGGCCTATTTTTGTTTTAAGGAACATAATAGTTTTAGTAGAAATTGGGCAACTGTTAAGAAGTGGAAAACAAAACTGTGATCTGACTTTGAGTGCTGAAAAGTAATGCAGCCTCAGTTAAGATAAATTGCCAGAGAAAGTTCCCTCCACTAAGTTTTCATGTGACTGTTTTCCCGCTTTGTGTGTTGTGTTAATAATGCTGCTGTGTGCAGCTGGGGTTCTGGTTCTCCCTCTTTTTGAAGTTCAGGTTTGGGCGCAGGACCACTGTTGTGTGGGGTCAGTGGCTGTGCGGGGCTGGGGCCTTTAATTTCTTTCTGTCTGGCAACATGTCACCATTTCAAGTAGAATCTTGAGCCTGAGAATATTCTCCTTGTCTTTGGCAAGGGACAGTATGAATCAGGAAGTGGGCTAGCCATATTGCTCCTTGCTCAAATTGGACGTGTTTGTGTGCAAATGCTCTTCAATCGGTTTCTGTTTGAGATGGGGGGGGGTGGGGACGCAGTGCTTGGGGAGGGGTGTTGCCTGGGAGGAAAGATGTGGGCACTAAGGAGAGATTTACTTTGATCACTGGTGCAAATGATGCCTGGGTCGAGCGTGCAGATCTGAATATTCATAAGTTTCTGGGCCCCTCCTCCCCAGGTCCTTATTTTTGTGTAGCTGTAACCATCAAAGTATGCCCCTTTAATCAGGGAGAGGAATTTCCATGACCATGAAGCTCTTTCTCCTTCCCTTCATATCTCAGGTTGAGCATTTGGAGAGCCACCTCTGGACTTGGCTTTTTTTGAGTGCTTTAAGATTATTCTTTGAGCTTGGAGGACATTCATTGCTACTCTGTAAAGAACCAAGTCTGTGGTATTTAAAGCTTCTGTATAGGTGGGTCTTTGTGGCAAGAAAGGGAAAGTCTTCAAAAGCAATTCCAGACTGAGAACGTGGAAAAGAAAGTGCTGCTCAGGTCCCCCAAAGCCACATGGCAGTGATAAAGCAACAAACAGGGCACTTAGTTTGGTGTAAAATGAGTCTGCAAGTTCCTGCATGCCTGAATCTTCGTGTTTGACATAATGCCGGTGCACATCAAAGTAATTTAGCAAATGCACACTCTGAAATGTTAGAAAAGACCAACGCCAAAGCGTGCAGCAAGACTTGGGAGCATTATTCATCAGTCAGCCTTGGGAGTGACAAGTGGGTGTTGGATGCCCTGTGTTGAGGCACACCGGGAGGAGCTGTTCTCCCCCCATGCGACCCCCCCAGCGGTGGATTCTGAGAGTCATGTTTTCCAGGGGTGAGGGTTGTCAATCCGGATAAATTCATGTATCACCTGTTGAAAGAGAATGGTTTTAAAGACTTGAGATTATTAATGTTATGAAACATTCAGTTCTGGCTTCCCAGCCATCCTGACCTGTATTGACATGTTTCTGATCAAATGCCAGTCAGTTTTGTGGTTGGGATTTTGTTCCCAGCATTTGTGATTCTATGAGAACAAAGCAAGAGGTGTGAGTTTTTCCACTTTTCTCCTCTTTCTTGGGTTCCCCCAGGCCAGCTGCTGGCTGCTGTGAGAGGTGCAGGCTCCCAGGTATGCTCAGGTACACCCAGGTCCTTCCAGGGCATTGACCTGGCCCAGTCACTTGGGGTTTGCTACTATGGCATTCTCCCTGATACTCTGCCCAGTGAAAGCTCCTTTAGCTCTATGGGTAAACTTGTTTTTTCCTGTGAGATTTTATTTGGCGGGAGCTCCCACACTGAAGTTGCCCTCAACACAGTGACTAAATGCACCTGAATGTTGGTGAGAAATACCTTAAATTGAACGGGAACATTGAAACCTTGCAAGTTGTATGCAGTGAATTAGCTATTCCACTTTTAATTTTCTTCTGAAAGTAAAGAATACTGTTAGGCTTGACGTAGCAGTGAAAATGTGGAATCCTGTGTGATCCCTGTCCCTGAGGGCTCGGAACACATACCCTGCTGGACAACTGTTTGGCTGGGATGTTGGGGAAGGAACATACTAGATTACATCAGTCACCTGTGGCACTTAAAAAACAATTCCCAGCCGGGCACGGTGACTTACACCTGTAATCCCAGCACTTTGGGAGGCCAAGGCGGGAGGATTGCTTGAGTGCAGGAGTTTGAGACCAGCCTGGGCAACATGGTGAAACCCTGTGTCTACAAAAAATACAAAAATAATTGGCTGAGCATGATGGCATACTCCTGTAGTCCCAGCTACTCGGGAGGCTGAGATGGAAGGATGGCATGAGCCCGGGAGGTGGAGGTTGCAGTGAGCCGAGATACAGCCTAGGTGACAGAGCCAGACCCTGTCTCAAAAAAAAAAAAAAAAAAAAAATTCCCATTTTCTTTGGCCCCTTTCTGGAGATTGTGATTCATTAGGTGTGAGGTGGGTTGGGGAAAATTGGTAGTTCTACTAAGCTTCCTAGGTGTTTCCAGCATGGAGCCAGGTTTGAGAATCCCTGAACTAGGTGCCCTCTTGAGGTCTTTCCAGTTGCTGAGATTTCATCAAGAGCATGTTCTCATGAATGAGTCAGTCAAGGCAAAAGAGACAGCTTGGCTTTCGTTTTATCTCTTAAAGGACTTCAAAAGATAAGAGTTTTATTTTTATGTTTGAATCATGGAAATTTTCAAACATACACAGAACTAGAATAGTGTAATGAGTTGATAAACCCCCATGACACACATCCCGATTCAGTAGTTGACAAAGGTTTGTCACACTTATTTATTCTTTTTTGTTGTCGCTATTTCTGAAGTTGTTTTTTTGATTTTTTGTTTTGAGACAGGGTTTCACTCTGTTGACCAGGCTGGAGTGCAGTGGCATAATCATAGCTCACTGCAGCCTCAGACTCCCAGGCTCAAGCCTTAGCCTTAGCCTCCGAAGGTGGGACTACAAGTACATACCACCATGCCTGGCTAATTTTTTTGTGTGTGTGTATTTTTCATAGAAACGGGGTTTCGCCATGTTGCCCTGGCTGGTCCCAAATTCCTGGCCTCAAGCAATCCTCCTGCCTCAGCCTCCCAAAGTGCTGTGGATTATAGGCATGAGTCACTGCACCCAGCCTTGCTGAAGTACTTTGAAGCAAATGACATTTACAATTCAGACATTTCAGTATACATAAGAATAATTGACAATTTCTTACATAACAACCATGCTAAAGTCCCCCCTAACAAAATGAACAATTATTTGGTGTTGCCTAATACCAGGTCTATATTCAGATATCCCTGTTTACAAAATGTTTGTTTGAATTGGGTTCCAAATGTGGTTCTTGCAGTGCCTTTTGTGATGTTTCCTGTCCGTGTCAGTCTACAGCACTCCTATGCCCTCTTTCCTTTTTCATTCCCTTCCCTGTTAAAAGAGACCCATGGCTTACACTATAGAGTACTTGCATTCTGTTTACTTCCTTGTGATTTCATGTAACTTGCTTCTCTCTCTCCATTTCCTGTCAAATGGAAGGAAGTACGAACGTCTGGGTCACATTCTGGATATATCACTTCCAGAAGCCTGGTCATCCCCCTCTTGGGGAAGCTGAGATTGAGCCATGGGTTCACATGAGGTCACTGTTCCCTACTCTATAAAGTTCCTCATTAGTTTTTTTTTTTTTTTTTTTTCATTTCGTCTATGGATGATCTGTGCCTAAATCAATTAAGGTAGAGTTTTAATGTCTGGGATTAAGTTTTACACTCCCTAAATACAGGTCTTACTTAAGAGTGTAAGATTAGCATGTACTAACCTCTCTGAGTACTTGTAAATGAGAAGTAGAATGCAGTTATTTTTTTCCAGATTGGATTATAAGGTATGTGTATATTTCTATTTCCGTGCCTTTTTTTTTAACCTTTCCTCTTGCTACTTGAACAAAAAACATTGTCATCAAAGGGTTTATAAAGGAAACACTGTACAAAAGTATGTTTATTATATCCAGAGCTGAGTGCTTTAAATACAATTTTAGCTTATAAATATAGGCATGCTTGCTTTTTGCTTTCCATATGCAGTATCTGATTTCTTCCTCACTAAACCCTATGAAGTAGGTCCTATTATTTTCTTTCTTAAAATAGATGATGAGTTAAGCTCTGAGTGGTTAAGTAACTTGCTAGAAGTTGCACAGCTAGTAAGTGCAGAACGTACTAGGAACCTAATTGGAAGGAACCTAATTCCTTCCAACTCTTTTTTTAAAAAATTATTTCTTTAATTTATTTTTGAGACAGGGTCTCTCTGTCACACAGGCTGGAGTACACTGGCATGATCATAGCTCACTGCACCCTTGAACTCCTGGGCTCAAGTGATCCTCCTGCCTCAGCCTCCCAAGTAGCTGAGAATACAGGTGCACGACACCACATCCAGCTAATTTTAAGATTTTTTTTTTGTTTTGGTAGGGCTGGGCATTATGGCTCATACCTGTAATTCCACCACTTTGGGAGGCCGAGGCAGGCAAATGACCTGAGCCCAGGAGTTTGAGACCAGCCAAGGCAACATGATGAAACTGCATCTCTGCAAAAGATAAAAAAAATTAGCCGGGCATTGTGGCACGCACCTGTAGTCCGGCTACTCAGGAAGCTGAGTTGGGAAGATGGCTTGGTGACAGAGCTAGATCCTGTCTCCAAAAATAATATATTTTTAGTAAAGATGGGGTCTTGCCATGTCGCCCAGGCTGGTCTTGAACTCCTGTCCTCAAGCAATCCTCCCAGTTGTGAGCCACCATGCTTGGCCCGATTCCCTCCAATTCTGAAGGGCATGTGCTTACCCCTGGTGCTTGCCTAGGCCTTCTCAGTATAGCAGACATTGTAGATGATCTCTCTGTGCTTCCTTTAAATATCCTATGAATATGGGTTATAGGGGATTGAAATAACCCAAATAAACCCAGAATTAACTCTGGGGGCACATGATAGAGAAAGGCAAATACAGAGTATATTTCTGTATTGTTGAGATGGGGCTCAGTTGTCAGCACATGTAAAGTTCTTGCGTCTGCACAGAGCACACAACTGCCTGCTCAGCTTCTGGTTTCCAGGCTCCATCCTGAGCCCCCTGCCTCATAGGACCCCTTCAGTGGCATCAGAGCCGAGCGCAGAAGCTTTTCTCCCTGCATGTACACTGTTGATACAAATTGTCCCTCTAATTTGCTGTTCTCTTCATGTTTGCTCTCAGTAGATGAGATTCTTTTTCAAAGGCAGTTTTGAAAATGAGGTTGCACCCAGGTGTGGTGGCTCACGTCTGTAATCCCACACTTTGGGAGGCCAAGACGGGGGGCATCATTTGAGGCCAGAAGTTCAAGACCAGCCTGGCCATCATGGTGAAACCCTGTCTATACTAAAAATACAAAAAGTAGCCGGGCCTGGTGGCGGGCGCCTGTAATCCCAGCTACTCAGGAGGCTGAGGCAGGAGAATTGCTTGAACCCGGGAGGCGGAGGTTGCAGTGAGTGAAGATCACGCCCCTACACTCCAGCCTGAGCAACAGAGTGAGACTCTGTCTCAAAAAGAAAAACAACAACAAAAAAACTGAGGTTGCACCTCTATGTGTCAGCACCCCACATGAGCAGTTGCTTCTAGTTTTCTCTTCTTGGTGTTGTGAATGCAGTATCAAGAGCATTTCCCCTTCCTGTGACACCAGTCAACTTACCTGTCTCATTGATGGTCCTTTTAGGAGGAAGAGATGACTTATTTTTTTTTTTTTGGATAAATAATGCTCCTTGGAAGACAGTGTGGTCTGGTCCGGATGTGTAAATTCCTAAGAATTAGTATAATGTAGGGTGGGGTGGAACGTGTAATTTCGTAATGTGTGTGAGACTCCTCTGTGGTCTCTGGGTGAAGTGACAATCCTCTTCATCCTCGACCTGGGGCTGCCTTGCCCAGCGTCGGAAATGGCTCTGCCTGAAGACAGCCTCCTTCTCACCGGTGCCTACTGCCAGGCAGGCTGCTTTCTGCTGTCTGTGCTATAGGCTATGTCACCTCAGAAGGTTGAGAGTTTACCAGGGTCTCTGAGGGGCCAGAAATAAAAATACTCCCTTGTCATAGGCCCTGGAATAGGAAGCCATTCATACCAGCATCCTCTGTGATCCCAAGAAAGTGCAGCTCCCTGACCCATCCTGCCGATTTTTTTTTTTTTTTTTTTTTTTTTTTTTGAGGCAGAGTCTCGCTCTGTCACCCAGGCCGGAGTGCAGTGGTGCAATCTCGGCTCACTGCAACCTCTGCCTCCCCGGGTTCAAGCGATTCTCCTGCTTCAGCTTCCTGAATAGCTGGGATTACAGGCTCGTGCCACCACGCCCAGCTAATTTTTGTATTTTTAGTAGAGACGGGGTGTTGGTCAGGCTGATCTCGAGCTCCTGACCTTGTGATCTGCCTGCCTTGGCCTCCCAAAGTGCTGAGATTACAGCCGTGAGCCACCGTGCCCAGCCCCATCCTGCCGATTTGTTCCTTCCAGACTGTTCATTCCTACTTCTTCCAGTCATCAGGTGTCTTGGGTGGGGGCACATTTCCGTTGTCTTGCTCTGGCAAACTTTTCATTTGTCTGCTCATTCATTCATTTATTCAACAAACTTCCTAAACTACCTACTATACTAAGTGCTAAAAGAATACAGAATTGAAAGTACCATGGCCACTGCCTGTAAGGCACTCATGGTCCAGTGAGCCCTCCCCTCAGAGTCTCCCTCTCGCTAGCGGAACTTCTCTAGCAGAAGCTCTTACTGCACTGCTGTATGCCCTTTGTATTCTCTGTTTTCTGTCTCACATCGTTGCTTTTGTGGCCCTTCACGGATACACTACCTTTCTACTCCTCACAGTGACTTGGCCAGGAAGATGCCATTAACCTGGATAGGGGTCTGTCTGAGGCTGCTGGGAAAGCTTCTGGGCCCTGGGGCCCTATCAATGTATCTGTCCAGTATCTCCCCCTGTCTCCTGTTGAGAAAATGTTGCACTCTGTTTGGTAGGGCTTTGTGGCACCTGGATAGGTCTACCAGATACTTCATTGATGTACTGCCTGTATATCCAACCAGCAAGAAATGGTTTTCAGAACCTTCCCCGTTGGGCTGGGATTTCCCTTTGAAATCATTTTGGCTGCAGGATAATTCTCTGCAGTAAATAACATAGGAAGCTGGCACTCTGACCTCCTATTTGAAAGTTATGAGTTTAGGCTGGGCGTGGTGGCTCACGCCTGTAATCCTAGCACTTTGGGAAGCCGAGGTGGGGTGGATCACTTTGAGCCCAGGAGTTCGAGACCAGCCTAGGCAACATGGTGAAACCCTGTCTCTACAAAAAATACAGAGATTAATTGGGCGTGGTGGCATGCGCCTGTAGTCCCAGCTACTCTCCTGAGGCTGGAGAATCGCTTAAACCCGGGAGGTGGAGGATACGGTGAGCCATGATCGCACCACTGCATTCCAGCCTGGGTGACAGAGTGAGACCACGTCTCCAACAACAACAAAAAGTTAAAAAAAAAAAAAGTGTGATTTGATTCTTGCTTTTTGTACTCTTAGTAGTTTACATTCCAGGGAAGCAGGAAACATAATGCAAAAATAAAAAAGAATAAGTTACCGTAAGTACTGGAAGTGTGCTGATCAGTGTGAGATTGGTATCATTCAAAGTTAGGCTGGCTTCCCTTTCCCAAAGAGGGGCACTGGGTAAGCTAAAAGACAATGATGGGCGAGTTTTGAATATTCCTTATGTTCACTTGAATAAGCTGTTACAAAGCATTCTTCGGGTGTAGGAATGAGCATTAGACCTCCAAGGATGGATTGATCAGAAGGAGGCTTGAGTGTTTATTGTAGAAAACCAATTAACAATGATTTAAACAAGCTAGGGGCGTATTTCTCCATTACATGAAAGAAGTCTTGAGGAGCTAGACAGAGACGCACATTCCCTCTTCTCTGCTGTTCTTAGGGCATTGCGGATTTCCATGCTCAGTCTTCTCATGGTCCAAGATGGCATCAGCTAACATGTTCCCATTTTAGGAAGCAAGAAGCAGAGTGCAGGGAAGGACAGGAGGGAGTCTTGCTGACTTCTGGTTTTAAGGGGCTTTTCCAGAAACCCCACCCTCTGCTTTGATCTTATTGGCTAGAGCCTGGTCACATGACTCCTAGCTGCAAGGAAGGCTGGGAAATGGACTCTTTTGCCTGATCCATTGGAACCCCAAATTAAATGTTGATTCTGTTGCCAAGCAAACTTGGAACTTTCTGCCACAAAGTTCTGGATGTTTAGGAGACAAATGTTACTGGACCCCAGGGATGTGTTGGAACAGCGTCAGAGGAAAGGACAGAGAGAGATGGTGGCTGGAATGTTATGTAAATAAGAATAGGGACTTGTTGGAGGAGCTAGGATGCTAAATGGAAAACTTTAAATTGCATTGGTAACTTAAGTAAAGCAGAGATGCTGACCCATTTTTTAAACATTCCAAATAACCAAGGTTTTGCTTTAAGATATTCTGGTCAAATTGCATTTAATGTCATCAAAAGCGATAGCTTGATTGAGGTGAAGATGTAGTCTGTGCCAAGGATGATAAGAAGAAAAGCAAAGAAATAGATGGTTGAAGATAGTAGCGTGAAGTCGTTCTTTTAGTAATAACTTGATGGATTGCTATGTAAGATTACAGACAGTTCCATGAACAGGATGAAGTCTTTGATTTGTGTATGTGTGTGTGTGTGTGCTTGTTTGAGTACCTTTGCTTGTGAACTCAGCAGGAGACAGTAAATACAGGCAGAGAGTCTATACGCTTCCCAGGGGAAAAAGCTCTCCATTTACCCTTCCTTTTCTTCCTTTGGTCTTCACAGGGTTTGTGGGATTTCCCTCTGGACCCCATGGGGTCGAGTTCAGTGTCTTCTTTCTATTTATTGGAGTTCTGTGAAGTGCCTCATAGAAGGCTGTGACTGTCCTCCTTGAGGGACAGGACTGATAAGTGATTTAACTAATGTCATTAGACAGAAAACACCCACCTAGCAGAACATGTGTACATGCTTTGTTTTTAGAAGGCCAAGTCATGTGAGCGCTGACTCTGATCTTGGCTATAGTAGAGGGGGAAGAAAAGTCCCGAATCTCCAGGAATCAAGGTACAGGGAGCCTGGCACAGAGGTAAGGCATAGCATCACAGTAGGTACTCCTGGAATACTGTGCTGTGTGCTGAATTCCTTCGAGGCTTGTAAAGTTGAGAACTGGTGTTTGCAGCTGTGGTTCTGAGGTCTTGCAGAATACCTATTGTTGTTGTTGCTGTTGAGTCATCCAGGCTGGAGTGCAATGGCGCGATCTCAGCTCACTGCAACCTCTGCCTCCTGGGTTCAAGCGATTCTTCTGCTTCAGCCTCCTGAGTAGCTGGGATTACAGGCTCACGCCACCATGCGCAGCTAATTTTTCTATTTTTAGTGAAAACGGGGTTTCACCACGTTGGCCAGGCTGGTCTTGAACTCCTGACCTCAGGTGATCCGCCCGCCTCAACCTCCCAAAGTGCTGGGATTACAGGCATGAGCCAGTATGTCTGGCCCCTAGTTTGCAAAGTAAAAATTGGACTCTGTATTTATGAAAATAAGTGGCTTCAGTCATTTTAGAAGCATTTTCAGCAGTGGTTCATTCATGCTACCCTTGTTTGTGGAGTGCCAGGCACTGTTTTGGGTGCTGAGGATACAGTGGTGACCTCTGGCGGGTCCCTGGCTGCTCTCCTAGACCTTCCATAGGGTAGCAGTGAGGGTAGGGGAGGAGGAGGAGGCAAGTGGTAAATAGTAGTTCCCTCCATGGACACGGTAGGTAATGCACCAGATTGTGTTACATGCAATGAAGATAATAAAACAGGATAATGTACTAAGGGAGGAGGGTGGGATGGTGGGAGGCTTCTCAGAGGATCTGACTAGGCCATGCCTTGAATGGCAAGAGGGATGCAGCCATGCAAAGATCTGAACAGAGAGAACAGCAAGTGCAAAGGCCCTGAGGTGGCAATGGCTCAAAATGTCCAAGGAACAGAAAGAAGGCTAGCAGTTAGTGTATTGGAAAGGGGAGAATGTTATGTCTAAAAGGACAGGAGGGGGAACTACTTCTCTGGGGCTTGTTCCAGTGGTGCAAGAGAGAGATGGTGGGAGTGATGCTAGCTTGAGCCAGGGTCGGGGGTTGCAGATGAACATGTGTGGGCAAATTTGGGTGGGGAAATTGGATGGGCGTTAGTGCCAACATTCTCTTTTGACCATGTTAAATTTGAGATGGTTTGCGGACATCTAAGTGGAGCTGTCAGGAAGTTTCCTATATGAGTTTCAAGCTCTGTAGAGACATTCGGGTAGAGGTATAAATCTGAAACACAGTGCATAGGTGTTGGAAAATAAAGAGATTTCTGGATTACCTCTCAATCAAAAAGAGTGAAATCAAACCTCTATTTCAGTTCTTACATGAAATTGTATTTCCATTAGTGTTTGACTAGGAAATTCATTTTGGGGTATATTCAGCATGGGAAATAAAAACAAAAGATGTTTACATTTAGAAGGAGACCCTCTCAGAATTATTTCAACAATAACTTACCTCTAGTTGCTGGCTGTAGTTTTGCAGGCAGAAGAAAACAAACCTTTACTTTTGTACCAAGAGTGCAACTTCTAAATGTGCTTGGGGCAGCCACATCTCTGATGTCAGGAGAGAAATGTACTCCAGTAAACATCTTACTTAGCAAAGCCCCCTAACCCATGGCTTCTGCAAGTTCTCTGCCATCTGGTCCCTGGATGGAAAGAGGAATTTTTCTTGTATATGTGTCTCCATAGCAACGAGTTTGCAGTTGATATGGAAAGTAAGCAGTTGCCTTAGCAACGGAGTTACTGATGTGGCGGCTTCCTTGCTTTCAGGGAATGGATAAGCTGACCAAACTAGTTTAGATGCATCCTGTAGGGCGCTGTAATGTAGAGCCGCACACACGGCCCCTGCCAGTGTAAAATTGGTCTAGCTTTAAAAGAGATCGCAGCCCCTCCCCCTTCCAGAAGGAAGGGCTTACAGCTGTAATAAATCAGACGAAAGTAGTCGCTGTCAGTTGAAATAGATCATAAGAGGGATCTCCTGGCAGAATTTATTTAGTTCAGCTCAAAGGAGAATGTTATAGTCAAGGGTACACTTGGTTGCAAGGACAAGAGAGTCACCCGAGTTGGCTTAAGTAAAAGGATACTTGTCCCAAAAACATAACAGCCAGTCCCATGGAGCGGGAGCAGTGTCAGAGAGCAACAAAGCATATCTCAGGTCCACGGCCATTGGAACTGCCTCCTCTGTTCCTCTGCGGCCACGTGGATGCTCATCTCTGCCTTTCTCTGAGGATCTGTTCCAGCCTCCTCCTTGCAGCCCAGCTCCCTCTGTGTGATCTTGATTCCTGCCTTCTCACACCGTTGGCTTGCCCTGCTGGGATGTTGGTGCCAGTCCCTGTGATGTGATGGTTCCAGTGCCCAGTGGCATCAGCACCATCATCTCTGTGCCTTGTCTTTGTCATCATTTTAGATACTAGGACTTGTCCTTTTCCTGGGCCAAGCGTTCAGCCCTGGTCAGAACAGGGGCAGGTCCCCCAGATCAAGATAGCTGCTCGGAAAATCCCTTCATCTGGAATTAGGCTGGGGCTTGAGTCTGAAACATATCTGCAACAACAACAACAAAAATTCAGGAAAGCCTTTGATCATTTGAAGACCATTTTATTGATTGATTGATTGATTTGAAGTGAAGTTTTGCTCTTGTTGCCCAGGCTGGAGTACAATGGCACGATCTTGGCTCACCACAACCTCCGCCTCCCAGGTTCAAGTGATTCTCCTGCCCTAGCCTCCCGAGTAGCTGGGATTACAGGCATGTGCCACCATGCCCGGCTAATTTTGTATTTTTAGTAGAGACAGGGTTTCTGCATGTTGGTCAGGCTGGTCTTGAACTCCCGACCTCAGGTGATCTGACCACTTCAGCCTTCCAAAGTGCTGGGATTACGGGTGTTAAGCCACTGTGCCCAGCCCAGTACTAATGAAAAGAAAAGTAATATGGAACTTTGGAATATTTTGTGCTTTCTTTTTCCCTCCGTCCCCTCAGAATACCTCTTCTAGGTGATGAGGATTAACATGCCAGAGAACACTGGGACTATCTTGAACCTCTGTTTTCTTGTCATCTCCATGGTGCCTTCATCTTTCTTTCATTCCAGTTTATAAATTGGGGGCTTGCAGTTCCCACACTAGCAAAGCTTTTCTTTGGTGACTACTTCTCCCTGTCGGCGGCCCTCAAAGTGCCCATAATCACAGAGTTGAGCGATTACCAGAAATTATAAACTCTAGCCCCCAATCCAGACAGAAATAAATGTCAGCTGTCCAATACAAGTTGTCCTAATAGTCAAGATCAGGAGGTTTGGTAATAGTTCTTGCTGACTGTTATGCACTAGCCCGCATCATTGCACTGTTATTTTCAAAATGGGGGAAAATGTGATTACTCTATCCTGGGGACTGGGGATGACAAAACTCTGGTGGAGGATACTCAACAGAATAAAAAGAGACCAGGAAGGCTACAGAGTGGCTTCTGCCAGTTGCCAGGGGATTGGGCAATGGCCAGAATTTTGTGGTTGGGGAAGCAAAAGGAGAAAGGGACTCCTAAGGTTTAGCAGTGCCACTGGAAGAATCCTGAAGACAGAATTTTATTAGCTGGTTCCTTCAGAATAGTCAGACTGGGGCTGGCGACAGGGAGAGAGGAGGTCCCTTGAGTCATCAGACGTGGCTTGGCCAGAGGTAGGGACACATAAGCGGGAAGACTGAGTGTGAAAGTGGGAAGTGACGTTTCCATAGGACCTGTTGGGTGCTGTTTGGAGTCGTGTGAGGCATTTGTATCCATGGTCTTACATCTTTTTAACAACTGTAAAGCAGTTATTATATGCTTTTTATAGATGGGGAAGCTGAGGCTCAGAGAGGTTCAGTGGCTTTCTGAGTTGACACAGCCAGATATTTTTAGCCAAGGTCTGACACTTCCTTGCTCCTCCTTTACTCTAATTGGCTAAAACAAAGGGTCGCAGTGGGATAGAGAGGGAAGTAAGTTTGGGAAGGTAGGCTGAGCTAGACTGGGGGGTTTTGAGTGCCAGGGAGCCCAGACTTTCCCCCTAAGGTGGTAGGGGGCCCTCAGACGTTTCTGAGCCTAGCCACAGTACAGACAAAGGAGTCAAGTGCTTCCTTCTGATGCCGTAGAGGTTCTTGCAGAGCCCTGGTCTCCACAGCAGGGATTTTTTTTTGTTAACTTTTATTTTAGGCTTGGGGATACATGTGCAGGTTTGTTATATACATAAACTCGTATCACGGGGGTTTGTTGTACAGATTTTTTAACCACCTAGGTACTAGGCCTAGTAACCAATAGTTTTTTCCTGATCTTCTCCCTCCTCCCACCCTCCACCCTCCAATAGGCCCCAGTGTGTATTGCTCCCCTCTATGTGTCCATGTGTTCTCATCATTTAGCTCCCGCTTATAAGTGAGAACATGTGGTATTTGGTTTTCTGTTCCTGTGTTAGTTTACTAAGGATAATAGCCTCCAGCTCCATCCACGTTCCCGTAAAAGACGTGATCTCATTTATTTTTATGGCTGCATAGTATTCCATGGTGTATATGTACCACATCTTTATGCAGTCTGTCATTAATGGGCATTTAGGTTGATTTCATGACTGCTATTGTGCATAGTCACAGCAGAGATTCTTGCTGCCCAGAAATTTATGGAGAAAAAGGCCACAGCAGTCGCTGATTTTCCATAGCTTTAACTGACTTGGACCAGATTTCTGCACTAACAAATAAGGGGGAAAAAAGTCTACTGCAGCATATTTCTCATTTTAAGTTTTTTTTTGTTTTTTTTTTGTTTGTTTGTTTGTTTGTTTTTTTTTGAGATGGAGTTTCACTCCTGTTGCCCAGGCTGGAGTGCAGTGGCGCAATCTCAGCTCACTGCAACCTTCCGGTTTCAAGCAATTCTCCTGCCTCAGCCTCCCAAGTAGTGGGGATTACAGGCATCTGCCACCACACCCATCTAATTTTTGTATTTTTAGTAGAGACGGGGTTTCACCATGTTGGCCAGGCTGGTGTCGAACTCCTGACCTCATGATCCACCCGCCTCGCCCTCCCAAAGTGCTGGCATTACAGGTATGAGCCACTGTGCCCAGCCAGCAGTGGCTTCTTGATGCTCCAGTCCAGCATCTGTACCTGGATTTGACTGATGTGGTCCCCATCATACTCTTATAGAGTCCTTTTTGCTGGGATCCTGGAAGATGATCTTGGTTTATAGATGAAGAATCTGGGGTCCAGTGAAAGTGACTTGGTAAAACCCACAGATCTGTGCCAAAAGCCTTGGTCAGCTGCCCCTTGGCCTGATGCTCTTTTCTCTGCATCAGTTCATTGCTTCACCTCTTCTTCAAGGACTCTGATTAACTGGAAGTGGACATAAACTGGTGTTATTTATGTGAGATTTGTTTTCCTTCCTACGTCTTAGTTTGGGTCACTGAATATACTCAGTTTTTATAAGTGATTTGTCGTTTCTGTGTGTAACTTCTGAAAATGTGCTTAAGTCTTTGAGAGTATGCTTTAACCTATAAATTTTGTTTCATGGATTACTCAGAATGTCCTTGAATTTTAGCCTTTGAATGAGTCTCTGGACACTATTTTGCATTACCTGCCTATTAGTATTTAGCCATTGACGAAATCCACACAGATCTTTCCTGGTGAGCAAAGGACCTGATCTGCTTCTTGGTGCTGATGTTATGTGGAGAGTTTGCATATTTCCCAGAAGCAGTGACAAGTGTGACTGGAAGACTCTTAGAAAATTTTTTACTTAACTATCTGTCTTGATAAACTCTGTGTTCATTATCTTTGGTTCTTTGACTTACTTTGAAACTTCCCCCCGCCCCAGCCTTGAGATCAGCTTATATTGGGCAGGCATTTTTTCCCAGAAATAATAATATTAATATTAATAAATAGTAATAAGGTAATTACACTACTCCTGTATGGTATCCTAAACCTTCTCATAACTTGTTCATCCATTCAGCTAATGTTGATTCCATGCTTGTAAACAGGCTTATGCTAGGCACCAGGGAAGCTGGATGATGAAGGTATAGTCCCTGTCCTCCAGGAATTTCCAGTCTAGTGGGAGAGACAGACACATGAAGAAATAGTCATTGTACACCTTGGTGTATGTCAGGCATATGAGAGGCTGTGCTGGGCAGGAGAGGGTGTGAGTGCTGCTTCATTTTACACAAATCGGTGAGAGAGAAAGCTTGGATGCTGTACCGAGCATTGAACTAGGTGTTAGGAGATCTGGGTTTTATTGCTAATTTGATTGCTAACCAGCTGTGTACCTCTCTGAACCTTAGATTCCTCCATTCAATTCAGTAAACCTTCTCTTGTGGGCCCACTGTGTTCATTCAGTGTGTTTAATTAGTCATTCATCTGTAAGCCGAAATGTCCTGGACACGTGTTCCTAAACTACTTGCCACAGGGGACTCTTTTATTCTCCTCCTTATTCTGTGCTTTTGTTAGACACATGAGCATCAGTCACAGGCTCTGACCAGCATCAGATAACCAGTGTCCATAGGGTGTGTTGAGAATATTTCTGCCCAAAGCAAAGGAGCTAGATGTGGCAGCTTACATAACGATGTTGCACATGAACGCGTGATTTCCAAAAGGCTTTGGGGAAGTGTCAGAATAAAATCCTGTCCTCATAATTCTAACTCTGCAGAAGAGCCTTTCCATAGGAGAACAACCCGAATGGGTTGTGTGTGATTTTCAAAGCCCTTTCCTATGCTATTATTAAAATTCTAGGAGATCACTTAGTTGGGGAGTCACCAGCTGTGCTTCCAGTGATCTGTCTCCCTGGGGCCCACTAGGTTCCTCGTCCTTTCCTGTGTCTCACAGCAGTTGGAATCTAGCTCTTCTGACCATTTCCCCAATGCTAATGGGACCCTGGGATTAGAGAATAGTAACTTCAGGTATCCTATTCCTGGAATCCCAGGTGTGTTCATGGCTGTGAGGGCGCTCAGCGCACGCGTATATCTGGCCAGATGCCTTAGGCCAGGCATGTCCATGGTGAGCATTGTTGTTTTTCTTTCTCTCTGTACACTTCTCTTGATGATGTCATTTTCTTTACCAAAAAGCTTTACTAAACTCCTGCTGTGGTTTGAATGTGTCCCCCAAACTTCATGTATTAGAAAGTTGAGGCTGGGCGCGGTAGCTCACACCTGTAATCACAGCACTTTGGGAGGTTGACGCGGGCTGATCACCTGAGGTCAGGAGTTTGAGACCAGCCTGACCAACATGGCGAAACCCCATCTCTACTAAAAATACAAAAAATTAGCTGGGCGTGGTGGTGGGCACCTGTAATCGCAGCTACCAGGGAGGCTGAGGCAGGAGAATTGCTTGAACTCGGGAGGCAGTGGTTTCAATGAGTTGCACCCCAGCCTGGGCAACAAGAGCAAAACTCCATCTCAAAAAAAAAAAAAAAAAAAAAAAAAGAAAGAAAGAACGTTGATCCTCATTGTGGTGGTGTTGGGAGTTAGGGTCTAATAGAAGGTGTTTGGGTCATGGGGGCACCACCTTCATGGATTGATAAATACCATGATTGTGGGAGTGGGTGCCTTATAAAAGGATGAGTTTGGCCCCCTTTCTCTCCCACTCCCTTTTTTGCCCTTCCGCTTCCCACCATGGGATACTGGAGCAAGAAGGCCCTCACCAGATGCCAGCCCTTCCGTCTTGGACTTCCAGCTTCCAGACTGTGAGGAAACAAATCTGTGTCTTTATAAATTATCCACAACTCCCAATGAAGTCAGGGGGCTATGAAACGTACCTGTGATCTTCCCTTGTCCCGAGCCAGTTTCCTGCTCTAGACAAGTTGTACCTCTAGGCTCTTTCTCCTCTACTTTTGCCCCTCTGTAACTGTCACTGTGTCATTTCTGCCTCACTCTGGACAAGCCTGCCATCTCTGCAGGTTGATTTATTGCCAGATGGTTATTTTGTTAGCAGTGGTTGAGTCTTATGAAATGTAATCCCAAATGATCTTTTTTCTCTCTGTGTGAAATGTGCGGCGTGCACAGTTTGTGCCATTTGTATACCCTGGTGCTGAGGTGTGGTGGTTTATGGGGGAGCTCCGTTTCTGGCCGCCATGTGGCCGTGGGAGATTGACAACAACGCTCACCCTCAGCACTTCAGAGACAGCCGTGAATGTTTTCAGATAATCTGTTCGGAAATGGCGGCTTATTCCCACAGTCCTGTGGCTGGATGTCTTGTGGCGCTCTGTGCATTTCCTGTGTAAGCAGGTGTTCAGGGTTGAGTTGTATCCCGCAGAAAGATAATGTTGAAGTTCTCATCTCTGGTACCATGAATGTGACCTTATTTGGAAAAGATGTAATCAAGTTAAAATGAGGTCACACTGGATCAGGATGGTTTGTAATCCAATGTAACTGGCATTCTTTTAAAAAGAAGAGAGGAGGCCAGGTGGGGTCCTGTAATCCCAGCATTTTGAGAGGCCGAGGCGGGTGGATTGCCTGAGGTCAGGAGTTTGAGACCAGCCTGGCCAACATGGTGAAACCCCATCTGTACTAAAAATACAAAAATTAAGCCGGGTGCGGTGGCTCATGCCTGTAACCCCAGCACTTTGGGAGGCCGAGGTGGGCGGATCACAAGGGCAGGAGTTTGAGACCAGTTTGGCCAATATGGTGAAACCCCGTTTCTACTAAAAATACAAAAATTAGCCGGGCGTGGTGGTAAGTGCCTGTAGTCCCAGCTACTCGGGAGACTGAGGCAGAAGAATCTCTTGAACCTGGGGGGCGGAGGTTGCAGTGAACTGAGATCACGCCACTGCACTCCAGCCTGGGTGACAGAGCAAGATTCTGTCTCAAAAAAAAAAAAAAAAAAAAAAAAAAACAAACAAAAAAAACTAGCTGGGCATGGTGGTCTGTACCTGTAATCCCAGCTATTCAGAAGGCTGAGGCAGGAGATTGAACCTGGGGGGGCGGAGGTTGCAGTGAGCTGAGATTGCACCTCTGTACTCCAGCCTGGGTGACAGAATAAGACTCCGTCTCAAAAAAAAAAAAAAAAAAGACAAGAGACACAGACACACATGCAGGGGAGGACACCGTGTGAATGTGAGGGCAGGGGTTGGAGTGATGGCTCTGCAAGCCTAGGAACAGTGAGGATTCTGACATCACCAGAGAGGGTCATAGAACAGATTCTGTCTCCCAGCTTCTAGAAGGGACCAGCCCTGCTGACACCTGGATTTTAGGCTTCAAGCCTCCAGAACAGTGAGGAAATACATTTCTGTTGTTGGGGCCATCCAGCTTGTGGCACTTGGTTACAGCAGCCCTGGGAACAGAGCAACAGAAAGAAGTAGCAGTGAGTTATGAGTTTCTGCCTACACTGAGAGACTTCAGGAATAAAACCTAATGGAAGGTACTTAGGAATATGCAGTGGGATTGTGTCCTTTTACAGAGGAGGGAACGATCCAGAGAGGTGCTCACAGCCACGCAGTGGGGGCTGGTGATAGATTTGGATCCAGAACTCAGGTCTCCTGGGCTTAGAACTTCTCTCCCTCCTAATGCTGTCTGTGGGAACATATTTGAAACCTAACTGGGTTCACATTAAAGAAAAGCCATAAAGTTAGGGGGCAGATGGTTTGGGTTTGTTTTCCTCTCCATTTTTTTTTTTTTTTTTTTGAGACAGAGTCTCACTCTGTCGCCCAGGCTGGAGTGCATTGGCGCGATCTCGGCTCACTGCAAGCTCCGCCTCCCGGGTTCACGCCATTCTCCTGCCTCAGCCTCTCCGAGTAGCTGGGACTACAGGCGCCCGCCACCACGCCCGGCTAATTTTTTTGTACTTTTAGTAGAGACGGGGTTTCACGGTGGTCTCGATCTCCTGACCTCATGATCCGCCCGCCTCGGCCTCCCAAAGTGCTGGGATTACAAGCGTGAGCCACCGCACCCAGCCTCCTCTCCATTTTTTGATGAGGAATGAAGGGATCACAGATCTTGACAACAAAATGGGAAGAGTTTATAGGGTTCCAGGTTGGAGTGCAGTGACGCCATCTCGGCTCACTGCAACCTCCACCTCCTGGGTTCAAGCAGTTCTCCCGCCTCAGCCTCCTGAGTAGCTGGGACTACGGGCACGTGCCGCCACGCCTGGCTAATTTATTTTATATTTTAGTAGAGATGGGGTTTCGCCATGTTGCCTGGGTTGGTCTCGAACTCCTGAGCTCAAGCAATCCACCCACCTCGGCCTCCCAAGTGCCAGGATTACAGGCATGAGCCATCGCGCCCAGCCAGGGTTCCAGTTTTATTAGCCACATAGCCTTCAAGCAGAGAGCACGGTGGCACCAACCAACCAGGCTGTATTTGGGGACTGTTGCTTATTTTTCATGCACTTGGTGCTGAGGCTTGAATTGGTACAATAAGATGCAATACCTGCCCAACATTTCTTATTCGGGGCCTAGCTAAGCCTTGAACTGGTAAGAAGCAGCCTTTGTTTGGGAGAGCATGTTCTTCTGCAGCAGATCCTTTTGGTTGAACCATGAAATAATGAGACTCAGTTTGCATAACTGTGAATGCCCAAGTTGGCTGAATTGGTACAGAGGCAGAGGGACGGGATGCATGTCTTTGGAAGTATGAACGTACTGGCTGCTTTGTTCATGATGACTCAATGTTTGTATAACCTTGGTTTTACTAAACATCTGAAGGCATTTTTGTCAAGTGTCCTCCATTTACCCAATGTTACCGTATTTTATTTCTGAGACACAGTCGTGCCCTTTAATGCAGGCTGTCTTTCGAGGAGGAGGATTCACTTACCGCCCTTGAAAACCAAGGTCAGTCTGGGGCTGGTGATGGGCGTTTGGACTGTACCTTGGGTTCAAGGTGATTTTCTCTTACAAAGTCTTCACCCTCTGTAATTGGCCTCAGAAGACTACACATAAATAAGGAAAGACAGTTTTCTGTATGCCGGTCCTCTTCACCTCTGGACTATGGCAGGCTGGATACACCGTTAACCTTAGCAACTGGAGAGAGGACTTTCTCGAGATGCTGTCTGCCTACACTGTCTTCGATTCATCTGTTCTGAGACTTTGGGCTTCTCTCAGTGACCCTCTTTCCTAAATAATAAGTACAGGAACTGTGGGAGAAACTGGACTAAGTGTAAGTCTGAACTTGGCCTTAGAGAGGGTCTTACCCCTGCAAGCTGCGAGGGCGGCTTTTACCCTCAGAACTTCAACCGAGGCGCCTCTTACAGCATTTGCAGGGGAGGGGAGGGGGCTCTCTGGAAGGGTTTCTGGAGATTTTGGTCATACGAGTAGATTCAATTACTTTGGAGCTTCCTTGGGCCATTTTTATTTTCTGTAATACCTGCTGTTTTATTTTGCTAGGCTTTCCCCCCTAGAATAAAGGCATATTCAATAATAAGAATTTTCTAGTAGCCACTACTAAATGATACTGCTTGTCAGTTTGAAGAAAAAGCAAATTGTCTGCTGTGTGTTGAGATTTCCTTTTTTTTTTTTTTTTTTTTTAAAAAGCAGCTTAGAGAAAATCCCTGAACATAGTCTCCTGATTGAAAAATACATTAGTGGATTTCACTGCTTTATCATTTTCTTAAAGTAATAGTTTTCCTTACTTAAAAATTATATGTATTAAATTATATAATTTATATATATAATTATATAGATAATATTTATATATATATAGAGAGAGAGAAAGAGAATGAGAGAGATATATTGAAACATATGGCTGAAAACATGCCCAGTGCAGGTTTTTTTTTTTTTTTTTTTTTTGAGACGGAGTCTCACTCTGTCGCCCAGGCTGGAGTGCAGTGGCGCGATCTCGGCTCACTGCAAGCTCCGCCTCCCGGGTTCACGCCATTCTCCTGCCTCAGCCTCTCCGAGTAGCTGGGACTACAGGCGCCAGCCACCACGCCTGGCTAATTTTTTGTATTTTTAGTAGAGACGGGGTTTCACCGTGGTCTCGATCTCCTGACCTTGTGATCCGCCCGCCTCGGCCTCCCAAAGTGTTGGGATTACAAGCGTGAGCCACCGCGCCTGGCCCAGTTTTTGTTTTTTTTTTTAAAGGGAGTCTCACTCTGTCATTTTAGCTGGAGTGCAGCGGCATGACCATGGCTCACTGCAGCCTCAACTTCCCAGGCCCAAGTGATCCTCCCGCCTCAGCCTCCCAAATAGCTAGGACTACAGGCTTGTGTCACTATGCCTGGCTAGTTATTATTATTATTATTGTTTTTGTAAAGATGAGGTCTCACTGTGTTGCCCAGGCTGGTCTTGAACTCCTGAGCTCATATGATCTGCCCACCTCGGCCTCCCAAAGTGCTGGGATTACAGGTGTGAGCCACTGTGCCTGGCCAGAATTTTTTTTTTTTTTTTTGGTTTATAAAAGTGAAAAACAAGGATTTATTTCATGAAATTTTGTAGTTGTAAAGAGCCTTATTGTTCCTTGAGTCCAGCCCTCTGCTGTGGGCCAAAGGACAGGAGTTACCTCTGACCCGGTTGGGTCATTTCTGTGAGATGACTGTGGTGGATTTGCTAAGATGATATATTGATGCCCCCAAGCTACCCTTTGTATGGTGAATTTGGCCACCTACACATCAACAAGTGACTATTTCCCACCATGGCCTGCCAGCCAGCAGATCAATTTCATCAGCTTTTCCGTCTTTGTCTTTATAGCACGGTTTATTTGTGCAATCATTTGAATTGTTTATGTGCTTTGCCCTTGTTTTATTAAAATGAAAGTGACAAATTAAAAAGGTTAATAATAAGAGTTAGAAAGAGCGTAATTCTCCTAAACACATCAATTGAGAAAGAGGGAAATCAATTGGCTGAATCTTTGGTCTTGATTGGGCGCCTGTGGGATCCACCACCGTGAAGGGAAAGGATAGAATGAAAGGGTGTTTGTGAAATGCTGTGAAGTAATTGTGGATGCTTGAGTCTGAGACATTAGGTATATTTAGAGATTTTATAATCTTTCTTGTTTTTTTGTTTTAAGTACTCTAAAAAAGGGAATAGTTCTTTATACCCAAGAGGTGCACATTGTAACATGTAAGTTTTTTTCACTTTCATACATTTTACTTCCAAATTCATTTGCAGGAAAGCGTCAGAGATGGGAAAAAAGAGGAATTGCCCATAAAGGCAAATTCCTCCCAAATGGGCCTGTAAGTTCCCCACAGGCTACAGCTCTCCCTGCTGGAGTCTGCCTGGATCAGCATTTCCT
This sequence comes from Symphalangus syndactylus, assembly GCF_028878055.3. Taxonomy (NCBI): domain Eukaryota; kingdom Metazoa; phylum Chordata; class Mammalia; order Primates; family Hylobatidae; genus Symphalangus; species Symphalangus syndactylus. Next base: position 27,644,498 of record NC_072430.2, read on the forward strand.
TTTCACAAGAGCAAGCACCCAGTCACCCAGTCTTCAAAATCAGCCCTTGTGGTATTTCCTGAATCTCCGAGTTCTCTTCCCAGAGCCTCAGATGGCCCAGTTTTCTGTTTCTGGATCACCCGACTTTGGTTTTCTGGGATCCCTTGCTGAACTCTGCCTGGTATCACAGCGCGGGGCCTGTGCTCTGCTGGTGCTGTTGAGCCACTGGTAGCAGCCTCGTCCCCCACCCCTGGTGTCTGGGATCCATCCAGTTTCATCATGTCTTCCCTGCTCAAGCGCTTTTCTCTTGGCCTCTCATGCATCTTCTTCTTGATTTTCCTGCTTCTCATCAAGCTGGCACCTTATTTATCAGGGTCCAGCTTTAATGACACCCCTTCAAAGAGGTCTTCTCTGAGCCCTCCTGCTCGCCTTCCAGGAACACTTAGCTCCAGGCGCATTTACACATTTATTTGTGACTTGTTCACCACATGTCTCCTCTAAATGTAAGCTTCATAGTCAGTCTAACCCAGTGCTTGGGACAGCGCTGTGTGCAGGGGGCTCCAGAAGTTCTGCCGAATAGGTCAATGGCGGCTTCATTCTCCTGGCTTCCTAGGCTCTGACCCCGATAACTTGATAGGGGCAGAGCCAAGCTCTTGGGCCCTGGGGCCCACACCCAGCAGCATGCCACACCTTGCTCGCAGCGGACCCACTCTTCCATCCCTTTGTTGCAGGTGCAGCGTTCGCTGTCTCCAGGCTCTGTCCCAGTAGCCTGGGCACTGTCATTACTGTATCCTTTGCTCAGATGGCCTCAGTGATTGCTGCCATCCATGGAAGTGAGTTCTCATCTCCTCCCTGACTTTCCAGGCCCCATGGAGTGTGTCTTCGCTCATTCAGGCTATCTTCTCCCCAAGACGGAATCTTGTTCTGTTGCCCAGGCTGGAGTGCAATGTCTCAATCTTGGCTCACTGCAACCTCCACCTCCTGGGTTCAAGCGATTCCCCTGCCTCAGCCTCCTGAGGAGCTGGGACTACAGGTGCATGCCACCACGCCCAGGCTAATTTTTGTATTTTTAGTAGAGACAGAGTTTCATCATGTTGGCTAGGCTGGTCTTGAACTTGTGACTTCAGGCAATCCACCCACCTGGGCTGCCCCAAGTGCTACGATTACAGGCATGAGCCACTGTGCCCAGCCCCATTTAGCCACCTTATTTCATGTTGCTTCTCTGCAGTGTGCCACTGCTAGACGCAGGTGGGTGCCTGCCCTGCCCTGCCCTGCCCTGCCCTGCAGAATTCACCTTGCATGGTGCACATGGGTCATGCTGGCTTTACCTGCTCCTCCTCCCTCTTCTTTCTGTATACCCCAGACCAACTCCGTCCTAAGGGCTCCGTTTAAAGCCCATTTCGTTAATGGAATCTACTTCTGATCTTATTAATCTCTCTCTCTCTGGCCTTTGGCAGTTATAGTCTGTCTATGTAGTTTATAATAAACTTTATAATAAAGTCTGTCATCTAATGAAATAAAGAGCAGAGCAGATGAGTTTCAGGAGGGTGGAGGTTGGAGTCAGAGAGACCTAGGGCTGAATCTTTGTTTTATGACTTGCTAGCTGTGTGTCCTTCAGCAAGTTAATTACTGTTAATGAGCTTTATGTTCTCATCTCTGATATGAGAGGATAATGCCTTTCTCACATGGCCGTTTAAAGATTAAATAATGATAATACAACACCTGGAATATAGTACACACTCAGTAAATATTATACTGATGGCCATTTCCTTCGTGTTGGTGCTATAGATTGAATTGTGTCTCCCCGCTAATTTGTTGGTTTGTTGATTGATTGATTGATTGATTGAGACAGAATTTTGCTCTGTCTCCGAAGCTAAAGTGCAGTGGCACGATCTCGGCTTACTGCAACCTCTGCCTTCTGGGTTCAAGTGATTCTTGTGCCTCAGCCTCCCAAGTAGCTGAGACTACAGGTACACCACCACATCTGGCTAATTTTTTGTATTTTTAGTAGAGATGGGGTTTCACCATGTTGGCCAGGCTGATCTTGAACTCCTGACCTCAAGTGATCCACCTGCCTCGGCCTCCCAAAGTGCTGGGATTACAGGCATGAGCCACCATGCCTGGCACCCCCCAATTTATATGTTGAAGCCCATATCCTCAATGTGAAGCTAATTAAGGTTGAGACCATATGGATGGGGTCCTAATCTGATTGGATTGGTGGCCTTATAAGAGGAGGAAGAGAGATCACTCTATTCATGCACACACACCAAGGGCAGGCCCCATGAGCACACAGTGAGAAGGCAGCCGTCTTCTTATCACGAAGAGAGTCCTTACCAGGAACTGAAGCTGCTGGCACTTTGACCTTGGACTTCCCAGACTCCAGAACTGTGAAAAAGTAACTTCTGTTGTATGAGCCACGCAGTCTGGTATTTTGTTCTGGTAGTCTGAGCTGACTAATACAGTGTGCTTTGGCTCTAATTAGATGATGATTTGTTGAGCTGGCATTGATTGATCCCTTGTTAGGTATTGGGCACTATCTTACTTAACCTGACCTGTCTAATCTCTCAATTCTCAAAACCACTTTAGAAGTTGGTTAAGTTACTTGCTAAGTTCCCCTAGCCTAGTAGTGCCAGGATTAGAACTACGACTTCATGTTGCAGCCCTGTGAAATGGCACCTCCTGCAGTTGTGCAGGGCAGGCCTCCGCGGCTGTCCATGGATGACCTTGATGGATGGGAGACCACATGTGTGTCCCTGATTCCAGTGCTCCTGCTTTCAACAGAGAGCAGATGACACACTCCTCGATGTCAGGGGAGATGCCTTATATTTCATTTCTGGTGGCACTTAGCAAGTGCTCTGTGCACAGGAAGCAATTAAAAAATAATTTTTGGTTGGTTAATTTTCCCCAAACACTTAGATCCTCCTACATCTGGAGAAAGAGTGAAATTTTCACCCACCCTCCTAAGCTCCCCCGTGTGCATCCTCTTAGCTGTTTGCTGTCAGCGAAGGCATTTGCGTGTCAAACCTACCCATAAACTTGCTGAGTTGACAAAAGCAGAGAGATCAAGTTTTCAGTTGTTGGATAGTAGAATTGTTGTGAGTCTGAATCTGCAATTCTTCTATTCTCTCAGTGAGTAGAAGTGGGTCTTTGTGAGAATGGCCTTCAGCCAGCATCTTGACACCTCAGTTACATAAGTAGTTCTCATCTTGTTCTCCTCGTTTGCTTTTTTCTCCCTCTCATATATACTCAGAGTAAGAGGCCTGAGAGAACGTTAACCAACTCATTTTTTTTTTTTGAGACAGAGTTTCACTTTTGTTGCCCAGGCTGGAATGCAATGGCATGATCTTGGCTCACCACAGCCTCCACGTCCTGGGTTCAAGCAATTCTCCTGCCTCAGCCTCCTGGGTAGCTGGGATTACAGGCATGCGCCACCATGTCTCGCTAATTTTGTATTTTTAGTAGAGATGGGGTTTCTCCATGTTGGTCAGGTCGGCCTTGAACTCCCGACCTCAGGTGATCCATCTGCCTCTGCCTCCCAAACTGCTGGGATTACAGGCGTGAACCATTGCGCCCAGCCCTCCTCTTTTTTTTTTTTTTCAAAAAAGTTTGCCTCAGCTTTTGTTATTCAGAGAGAAGTTGGTCTCATCCGCCTCAGGACACGGATGGCTTTACCTATAATTACGCCTTTTCCTCTCTGAAGTTGATGGGTTTGGACTTTTGAAAAAGATGAGCCATGTGGCATCTTAACTTAGGCCCACGGTGATAGGGTTATAGATTTTAGACCTCCTGGACCCTCTATATAGATATTGGCCAATATTCTTTATTAGCACGTTTATGTAGGTATTAGCCAGTATTTTTTATTAGCACAATTATAATTTATACCCCACTTCCTTTTCACAGGGCTTGCCATAAGACATATAGGTCACAATCAGGTCACTAAGGTAAAAATTGAAAATAGACAAATGCAGTAGAGAGAGGGGAAAGCAAATATTCCAAATTCTTGACCTAATATATTTGTTGTAATTGAGTGCCTTGACAGCCAAGGCAAAAATGGAAACTCGGCAGATTCCATAATTCTCCTTCCCTGGTAAGATGCCGACTTAGGAGAGAGACATAATCTCCAGGTGCAGGTTTATAAAAAGATTTCATTGTAAGGCTGTTTCTCCATGGGATATAAAACTATGTAATTTACAACACGTACAGCAACCTTAGCTCCAGTTCAGGAAGTCATCAAGGCTGTTGTTCCTGCCGTTAGTCATGACCTTATCCTTCTGTGCCCCTGGCTAATGCCTGTTCATCCTGTAGACTTTGACAGCCATCATCGCCTCCAAGAAGTCTGCCATGGTTCTCCCTGCTCAGGCTGGGTCATGTCCCTCTTCTCAGTGGAACCATAAGACAGGGCTTATCTTTATCTCTGCATCTCCGTATTGCTTTATATATTTTTTTACAACTAGATGAAGCATTCCTAGGACTCATTCCTGGTATTGTGGTAGGTGTGGGGCTAATGTTTGTTGAAGAAAGGAAGTTTTTTTTAATCTAGATTAGAAAAACAGTTTTCCAAGTGGATGAAACCATGTTACATGAATGAAAGTCATTAGTTGTTTTTTAGTGTCTGCCCATAGTAAGTAGCTTGTCTGTGACTCAGAATTGTATGTTCCTGGTACGTATTAGAAGAGCTGGTTGTCAGATGCAGACTCAGGAGACCTGGTTTCTGGTCCTGATTCTTCCACTAACTAGAGCTACGACTTCAGCATTTCACAGGCTTAGTTTCCATATCTGCAAAGTGAGCACAGTGAAGCAGGCTGGTGGGCTCAGAGGTGAGGAGTTGGTCTCCTCTCCCGCATGCCATGCCCAGGGCAGCCATCCGTCGCTGGCCACAGCTGTCATCCTCAGCTGCTTCTGTGAGCACCATTCTCAGAAGCCACCACCAATCCCTTGGGGCTGGTATCAGAGAAGAAGTCTGTTTAACATCTGTGGAAAAGGTTACCTTTGAGGTTCTTTCAGCTCTAATGATTGTATCATATCCCCTGATGTTCTCTGTTATCACTGTAGTGGGCCGGAATGTCCACCCCCCACCAAATTCATGTCCACCTGGAGTCTTATTTAGTGACCTAATTATTTTAAAATAGCATTTTTTAGCTGGGCATGGTGGTGGGCACCTGTAATTCCAGCTACTCTGGAGGCTGAGGCACGAGAATTGCTTGAACCTGGGAGGCAGAGGTTGCAGTCAGCCGAGATTGCACCATTGCACTCCAGCCTGGGCGACAGAGCAAGACTCTGTCTCAAAAAAAATAAATGAATAAGTAAAAATAAAAATAGGTTTTTTTGCAGATGTAATTAGTTAAGATGAGGTCAGAATGAATTTGAGTGGGCTCTGAAGTCATTGACTAGCGTCCTTATGAGGAGAGGAGAGGAAACAGCTACCTGGGGAAGATGACACAGGAAGAGACTGGACCAGTGCAGGTGTGAGGCAGGGAGTGCCAAGATCGGCCAGGGGCTGCCAGAAGCCAGGAGGAGGCAAGGAAGGATGTTCCCCAGGTCTTGTCAGCTCCTTGATTTCACACTTCTGGTCTGTGAGAGAATTTCTGTTGATTTAAGCCACCAAGTTTACTGGGAAACTATTGAAAGTAATGGCGAAAACCGCAATTATTTTTGCACCAGCCTAATTTGGTGCAATACACTCACCTCTGATTTTTGTTCTCCGTTTTACCTCTCTGTCAGGCTAGTGTGTCCCTGTTCATGTCTGCCTGGAGAAGCCTCATGTGTTGGAAGATGTCTTTTTTGCCGTGTCACATGTGGTGGAACCTGACATTTCTCTGCCTGTTCGTGAACATTTAGACATTGATAAAAGCTCATTTTCCCAATTAATAGATGAAAGCATATGAATTACTTTATATTTTTGAGGGACATATGTTTAGTTCAGACTCCCTGAGGTCTTACTCAAATTATCAAAAAACCTGGCCACCGCAGTGTAATTCACAGATGGTACTGACTCTAGCCAAAAAAGGAAAAAAAACAAAAACAAAAACACCACCCAAAACTGTGCTCCAAACACAAAACTGCTTGAGTGTTCTGAGCAATAGAGTATCAAGGGAATGGTGTTGGGTGGATCCCTGCTGGGGAGCCTCCTGCTACTGCTTCTCCCATCTTGGACCCAGGAGGGCATTTTCTCCAGCTGGGGAGTTTCTTCACCATCCCTTTCACGTACGTGTCATCGTCAAGGAGACCTCCAAGCTTTTGTCTGTGTTTTCCCTGCCTCAAACACCATCCCCTCTTTGCCGAGTGGTTTCATATGATATCTAAAGAGCTCAACACTCTGTCAAGTGGCAATGATTGTTCCATTTTATAGATGAGGAAACTGAGGGTCAGAGAGGCAATTAGGTAACCGATCACAGGTGACACAGCTAGGAAGGAGCAGAACAAAATCTGAATTCAGATCCTTCCTATTCCCAAACCCACATGCTGCCTGCCCCACCTCAAAGGGCATTTGTGGGTGGGGTAAGGACAGTGGCTTGAGCCAATGCAGATGAGTATAGATGCATTTGGAGAGAAGACTTGTAGAAGTGGAGAACATGAGGGAACAGAAATGGGATGGCATAAGAGAAGGCCAGAAAGATAGGAAGGTGCCATATTGGGAAGGGCTTGACTTTCAGGCCTGAAAGTGAGGGTGTTTTTTGTCTCTACTGGGGAACATTTGAAAGCTTGGAGCAGGGAGAGGCATGGAGCGTGGGAGTGGGGTTTGAAGTATAAGGAAGTAGAGTGATGGGTCAGTGGTCCAGTCGGGGTATAATGAAGGATGGAATTAGGTTGGCAGCACGGTGTACACTTGGTGACACCAGACCTACTGTCACAGATGTAGAACCCACAGGCTCTGATGATAGTTGTGGGGGTCATGGGGTAGGCAGACAAGAGAAGTAAGAATTCAGGTTTAAGTCTGCTTAGAGGAGAGGGGAATAGGGAGGAGAATGGATTTGGTCTGACAAGCAGTGGGGCAAGGTGATGAATGGGTTATGGTCTGGCCATGATGGACTCAAGGGGCCAAAGGGTCATCTAGAGAGGATGATCAATTGACAGGCAGATGTGTGGGCTGCAGACACACCAGGTCAAGCTTTAGTAGTTGAGAGGATCAAGCAAAGGGCCTGGGGCATTGCCGCCCCTCTCTCCCTCCCCTCCCCTCCTTCTCTGTTGCACAGGCTGGAGTATAGTGGCATGATCACAGCTCAGTGCAGCCTTGAACTCCTGGGCTCCAGAGATCCTCCCATCTCAGCCTCCTGAGTAGCTGGGACCACAGGTGCACACCATCACATCTGGCTAATTTTTAAAATTTTTTCATAGAGATGGGGTCCTCTATATTGCACAGGCTGGTCTCAAACCCCTGGGCTCAGGTGATGTTCCTATCTCTGCCTCCCTAAGTGTTGGGATTACAGGTGGGAGCCAGCACACTTGGCCTGTACCTTCACTTAAGCAAACCTTTTTTTTTTTTTTTTTTTTTTTTTTTTTTTGCCTTTTGAGGCTTTTTTTTGGGCTGCAGGTGCAGGGCCTAGCCAGACTTGGCAGCACACTTTACGTGGTCAGGATGTCGGGCAATGTTAGAATTAGTTGGAGAGGGCTCTTATGTTTATGTCTCCAGATGTTGGAAAGGCTTTAGTTATAAAATTAAAAACAAACCTATCATCTGTGTGATTTTGTAGGCCTCGGGGTTTGAGGTATCCTGTGAGTCACCCAAGGAATCCTGGGAGTACATAGTCCACAGTAGATAATTATTATTGCTATTTGTCAATAATATTTGAAGATGACAGTTACTTTTGTGGTGATTTATCTTAGAAGGAGGCTTTTCTCTTGTGTTTGCTGAGTTTGATTTGAGTCTTTTTTTTTTTTTTTTTTTGAGATGGAGGGAGTCTCACTCTGTTGCCCAGGCTGGGGTGCAATGGCATGGTCTCGGCTCACTGCAATCTCTGCTTCCTGGGTTCAGGTGATTCTCGTGCCTCAGCCTCCTGAGTAGCTGGGATTACGGGCCCATGCCACCACACCTGACTACTTTTTGTATTTTTAGTAGAGATGGGGTTTCATCATGTTGGTGAGGCTGGTTTTGAAACCTTGACCTCAAGTGATCCATCCGCCTCAGCCTCCCAAAATGCTGGGATTATAGGTGTGAGCCACTGCGCGTTGCCTGATTTGAGTCTTAACACGTAGAGCTCTGGGCATCTCAGGACTGGTTTTGCCCCTTGTCCACAGGGGAAGCATCTTCTTCAATAGTGATTCTAAATGTGACTTAGAAGACTGCCCATGGTCTGTGAGGCTGACAGTGTCATTGCCTCCGCTCTTTATAGGACGGAGTTGTGGGCACCCTGGTGTGTGGCCTCAGCATGCTGAGTGAGAAGCAGGTGATTGCCGATACAACTTAAAAGGGGTGTGGTTCCAGTTGCCTTCATGCTGGGCGCACAGATGGGTACGGTGTACAGGCTCACTGGACTGCATGGTCAACATGGAGGTCTTTCTGAGTTATGCAAAATGTTCCTCTCAGGAAGCTTGACTGCTGGTTGATGTTAACATGATTGAGGAGTTTAGGCTTGACTAAAGTCCTTTGGTATCCCTGTGAAATAGGACTTTGTATTAGTCCATCTCACACTGCAAATAAAGACATACCTGAGACTGGGTAATTTATAAAGGAAAGAGGTTTAATGGACTCACAGTTCTATGTGGCTTGGGAGGCCTCACAATCATGGCAGAAGATGAATGAGGAGCAAAGGCATGTCTTACATGGCAGCTGGCAGAGAGAGAGCTTGTGCAGGGGAACTCCCATTTATAAAACTGTCAGATCTTGTGAGACGTATTCACTATCACAGAACAGTACGTGCCCCCATGATTCAATTACTTCCCCCGGGTCCCTTCCCCAACATGTGGAAATTATGGGAACTACAATTCCAGGTGAGATTTGGATGGGGACACAGCTAAATTATATCAGACTTTAACAAGGAACAGACCTTAGTCATTTGCAAGGAGTGAAGTCAGTGGTATGGGAAAAGGTACTGTTATTCTGCGTTTGAATTGAGCTTGGCCAGGCACAGTGGCTCATGCCTGTCACCCTAGCACTTTGGGAGGCCGAGGCAGGTGGATCACTTGAGGTCAGGAGTTTGAGACCAGCCTGGCCAACATGGTGAAACCCTGTCCCTACTAAAAATAAAAAAAATTAGCCAGGCATGGTGGTGGGCACCTATAATCCCAGCTACTCGGGAGGCTGAGGCAGGAGAATCCCTTGAACCTGGTGGTGGGGAGGGAGGGCAGAGGTTGCAGTGAGCTGAGATTGCGCCACTTCACTCCAGCCTGGGCGAAAGAGCGAAACTCTATCTCAAAAATAATAATAATAAATAAAAATAAAATAAATAAAATAAAATAAAATGAATTGAGCTTGTATTTTGAGATTCCCTTTCTGCCAAAGCTGAGTAGTTCTTCATGCTCTGGAGCAGTGGTTCTTAACTGAAGGTGGTTTTGCTCCCCAGGGCACACTTGCCAAGGTCTGGATACACTTTTGGTTGTGAGATTATGGGGGGAGCAGTCTATTGCATCCAGTAGGTAGAGGCCATTGATGCTGCTCAGTGTCCTACAATACACAGGACAGCTTCCACACAGCAAAGAATTACCCGGCCACAAATACCAATAGGGCCGAGGTTGAGAAACCACACGCTAGAATCCAGCAAAATCTTTCGATCTTCACCAGTGTCGGCTGGGGAGGGCTCAGCACAACTCATGAAGCCATGGATTTCAGCACAGCCAGGGAAGGTCCCCGAGTGAAGGTCAGATGGGGAGAGGCCTACATGGCTGGCACTGAGGAGACAGCCAGACCAGTAGCTGCATGCTCTTGGGCAAGCTCTTCCCATCTGAGTTTAGTTTCCTTAAATGCCAAGTGAAGAAAGCCAGCCAGGGTATCACGAAGACCCTTTCCAGAACTCATATTCCAAGATTCCAGCCCTGACCCTCTATTCTCATAACCTGGGCATGATTGAAGAAATGTGTGAACCAGGCGCAGTGGCTCATGCATGTAATCCCACCACTTTGGGAGGCCAAGGCAGGTGGATCACTTGAGGTCAGGAGATTGAGACCAGCCTGCCCAACATGGTGAAACCCTGTCTCTACTAAAAATATAAAAATTACCTGGATGTGTTGGTGTGTGCCTGTAATCCCAGGTACTGGGGAGGCTGAGGCAGGAGAGAATCATTTGAACCTGGGAGGCAGAGGTTGCAGTGAGCTGAGATTGCACCACTCACTCCAGCCTGGGCTGCAGAGCGAGACTCTGTCTCAAAAAAAAAAAAAAAAAGAACAAAAAGTACAAAAAGAGATTCAAAGTGACCTCATTTTCCCTGCCTTTCTCCTTTCTTCCTAGTTTTTACTTGCATTTTTTTTGTTCCAAAAGGGAGAAAATGCACGCAGTTAAATATTTAAATTGTCCCCTCTTACCATGATAAGCATGAGAATGTTTCTTTTGTATCAAGGAGAAATGACTTTAATATATATTTGAAACATTTCTGCTCAGCGATGAAAAATCCAATGTCAGATCACTTAAAGCAGGCAGACTTAGGCGTTTTAAGCATCTCTCCCAGGATATCATCCAGGCAGCAAGGGCTGTCCCCAGACCTGTCTGGCTCTGAGAGAAGGAGTCCTGTGGGTGCATGAGAGAGAGCCTGTGATTCCAGCATGTCTGGGTATTCCCCAGCTGACGGTGCAGACATGACATCATCCTGAGTAGCTATCTTAGCTCCCACCCCCTACATGCACACTCACGTACTATCCTGGGAGCTCTTGATTTTCTGTATCAATGAATGGATAATATGCACAAGGTAGCAAAAGCTGTTCTTCCTTTTGGATTAGGGGAACCATCTTTCTCCTTTTCCTGGAAATCTTCCCTATCATGATGTTACTGTGCTAGTGCAGACATAACAAAGTATCACAGCCTGGTTGGCTTAATAACAGGAATTTATTTTCTCACAGTTCTGGATGCTAGAAGTCCAAGACCAAGGTGTCAGCAGGGTTGGTTTCTTGCAGACCTCTCTTCTTGGCTTGCAGTTGGCCGCCTTCCCCCCATGTCTTCCACATGGTCTTCTCTGTGCATGTCTGTGTCCAAACCTCTTCTTTTTTTTTTTTTTTTTTTTTTTTTGAGACAGAGTCTCGCTCTGTGGCCCAGGCTGGAGTGCAGTGGCGCAATCTCGGCTCACTGCAAGCACCGCCTCCCGGGTTCATGCCATTCTCCTGCCTCAGCCTCTCCGAGTAGCTGGGACTACAGGCGCCCGCCACCACGCCCGGCTAATTTTTTTGTATTTTCAGTAGAGACGGGGTTTCACTGTGCCCTCCATCTCCTGACCTCGTGATCCGCCCGCCTCGGCCTCCCAAAGTGCTGGGATTACAAGTGTGAGCCACCGCGCCCGGCCCAAACCTCTTCTTAGAAGGACACCAGTCATGGTGGATTAGGGGTCACCCTAATGACTTCATTTTCCCAATTACTTCTTTAAGACCCTGTGTTAAAATAGAGCCCCACTCTGAGGTCGTTGGGGCCAGGGCTTCAACATGTGAATTGGTTTCAACATACGAGTTATGCAGTTCATTTTGGAGATGGGTAGAGGGCAGGTTCTCTCTGCAGTAAGGTTTTACAGATGGTCATTTATCTTCTGCTTCTTTCTTTTCCCTTCTTATTTTTTACTATGAGAAAATTCAAACATGCAGAAAAGTTGCAAGAATAGCATTGAGTAATTGTTAACATGTTGTGATATTTGCCTCTTCTTTATGTGTAGATTATATGAACCGATGAAAACAAAGTTGTAGGCATCATGGCACCTCACCTGTAAACTTTTCAGCATGAAGCTCAGAACAAAGACATCCTTTTCTATAACCACAGACTATTGTCACACCTAAGAGAGTTTCAAATAATTCAGTTCGATGTCTGTCATCTAGTCCATATTCACATTTCTCCAGTTGTCCCCTAAGATCTTTATTGATTGATTTATTTTTTTTACCAGCATTCAGTGAAGGTGAGGGCACTGCTGTTGGTTTTTATATCTCTTTAGTCTCTTTAGTCTGGAATGATCTTTCCATTTTCCTCTCCCCCTCTGATGACACCGATTTTTTTTTTTTTCTGAGACAGTCAAGGCCAGTTGTTTTGTGGAATGCCCACATCCTGAATTTGATGGATTATTTCCTTGTTATGTCGTTCACCTTGCCTTGTGTCCCGTGGAAGTCAGATCCAAATGCTTATGTAGGCTCAAGCCTTTTTTTTTTTTTTGAGACAGAGTCTTGATCTTTTGCCCAGGCTGGAGTGCAATGGTGCAGTCTCGGCTCACTGCAACTTCAGCCTCCCGAGTTCAAGAATCAAGCGATTCTCCTGCCTCAACCTCCTGAGTAGCTGGGATTACAGGCGCCTGCCACCTAATTTTTGTATTTGTAGTAGAGACGGGGTTTCACCGTGTTGGCCAGGCTGGTCTTGAACTCCTGACCTCAGGTGATCTACCCGCTTCGGCCTCCCAAAGTGCTAGGATTACAGGTGTGAGCCACCGCACCCGGCAGCTGAGGCTTATTTAAACAATTGCCGGGCAATGCTGGGTGCTTCTTAAACCATTATGTCCCACCAGGTTGTCCACTGTTAGTGACGCTAAGTCTGATCAGCGGCCGAGGGTGGTCATGCTGATCTCTCCATTGGAAGGTGTGTTTTGGCAATGAGCACATAGCCTACAGAGAGATACTTGGGCACTGTGTGCATAACCATTGATGATTCTTGCTTGAATTATTTTACCGAAAGTTGCAAAATGGTGATTTTTTCTAATTCTATCATTAGTTGATATTCCTGAAAAGGAAGTATAATAACCAATTTTTACAAAAAAGAGTTGGTGTAATAATCGCCTCTAATGGCGGCAAATAAATATCTCTCTGTGACTATCACTATGGACTCATGGGTTTTTATTTAGTCAGTTGTTTTATAATCAATTATAATAATTGTTTTGATGCTCAAATTATCCTAAATTTGGCCATTGAGACCGTTTAAGCTGCCTCTTTTGTCCTTTGAACATACTCCTTTTAGTCTTTTTTTTTTTTTTTTTTTTTTTTTGAGACGGAGTCTCACTCTGTCGCCCAGGCTGGAGTGCCTTGGCGCAATCTCTGCTCACTGCAAGCTCCGCCTCCCAGTTTCACGCCATTCTCCTGCCTCAGCCTCTCCAAGTAGCTGGGACTACAGGCGCCCGCCACCATGCCCGGCTAATTTTTTTGTATTTTTTTTTAGTAGAGACAGGGTTTCACTGTGGTCTCGATCTCCTGACCTCGTGATCCACCCACCTCGGCCTCCCAAAGTGCTGGGATTACAAGCGTGAGCCACTGCGCCCGGCCTCCTTTTAGTCTTTAAGTACTTTCTTGCACACACAAAAAGTTCTGGACTCATCTTACACTTTTCATTTCCAGACATGAGATCATCCATTTCTCCAAAAAGCCCTGATTCCTTTCAGTGGAGAATGGTATTTAAAAACTGAAACTGGAGGCCAGGTGTGGTGGCTCATGCCTGTAACTCCAGCACTTTGGGAGGCCAAGGCGGGTGGATCACCTGAGGTCAGGAGTTTGAGACCAGCCTGGCCAACATGGTGAAATCCTGTCTCTACTAAAAATACAAAAAAAATTAGCCGGGCATGGTGACAGGCACCTGTAATCTCAGCTACTTGGGAGGCTGAGGTAGGAGAATTGCTTGAATCTGGGGGGCCGGGGGCAGAGGGAGGTTGCAGTGAGTCAAGATTGCGCCATTGCATTCCAGCCCGGGCAACAAGAGCAAAACTCTGTCTCAAAAAACAAAATAAAATAAGATAAACCGAAACTGGACACTGGGTGCATTCATTATAGCTAGGGTATTATTTTCATGAATTTATATTGCTATTGCCAATTCACATTTAATATTACTGAGTTTTTTCTTAGCAATCTTTGATTTTGTATTTATATCTCTTTGCTTGGTTCATAATACTGTTAATGCTGTGAACACATTTATTTGCCTTATTCTATAATGTGCATAAAATAGTTCCAAAATTATACTGTCTGTTGCTGTTAGTAATACAAGTCTGGCTGAAACAATATTTCTTTGAAGTTCACTTTCGTCTGTAGTATATGGATGTACATCTACTAGGATACATAATCAGTATTGAATTAAAATATGTGAAGGAGTTTTTTTTCTTGTGAGATTATGTTGCAAACTTGCTTTTTTAGTTAGGTTATTTTGTGTACTTTTTAAAAAAATTTAAATTTGTGGTTTGCTCTTTTAAAAAATTCATTGAGGCATAATTTATATATAATAACAACATATACTTGACAATGAACAGAGGGATTAGTGAAAAATAATACACCCATTGAAAGTATTTTGACTAATATGTACATACCTCTGTAACCACCATTACTGTCAAGATACAGAACAGTTTTATCATGAAAAGTTTTCCTTCAGTTCCTTTGTAGTCAATAGTCAATCTCTTACCCCTCCACCAAAACCCTCAGGCAGCCACAGAAGTAGTTTGACCACTTTCTTTCCCTGTAGATTAGTTTTTTCTATAATTTCATATGAATGCAATAATAGCATACTACTTTTTTTTTGAGACGGAGTCTCACTCTGTCACCCAGGCTGGAGTGCAATGGTGTGATCTCAGCTCCCTGCAATCTCCACCTGCTGTGTTCAAGCAATTCTCCTGCCTCAGCCTCCTGAGTAACTGGGATTACAGGTGTGCACCATCACACCTGGCTAATTTTTTTTTTTTGTATTTTTAGTAGAGATGGGGTTTCACCATGTTGGTCAGGCTGGTCTCGAACTCCCAACCTTGTGATCTGCCTGCCTCAGCCTCCCAAAGTGCTGGGATTACAGGCATGAGCCACCACGCCCAGCAAGAATAGTATACTTTTATGTCTAACTTCTTTTACTCTTCATAATGTTTTTGAGAATCATACATGTGTGTATCAGTAAGGAGTTCATTCCTTTTTATTGTTGAGTAGTATTCCATTTTATGAACATACCATAATTTGTCTGTCTAGTGGCCCTCTGATTTTGGATGTTATGAACAAGTCTTTGTGTGATATGAGCTCATTTCTCTTGAAGAAATACCCAGGAGTGGGATTGGTGGGTCATACAAGTATGTGTATAACTTTATAAGAAATTGTCAAACTGTTTTTCAAAGTGGTTGTACTAGTTCACATTCTTTTCTCTTTTTCTTTTTCTTTTCTTTTCCTTCCTTCTTTTTTTTTTTTTTTTTTTTTTTGGGAGACAAGGTCTCACTCTGTTGCCCTGGCTGGAGTGCAGTGGCACAGTCACGGCTCACTGCAGCCTCGACATTCTGGGCTCAGGTGATCCTCCCACCTCAGCCTCCTAAGTAGCTGGGACCACAGGCACACACCATCACGCTGTCAATTTTTGTATTTTTTCTAGAGATGAGGTTTCCTCATGTTGCCCAGACTGATCTCGAACTCCTGGGTTCAAGCAGTCCTCCCGCATCAGCCTCCCAAAGTGCTGGCATTACAGGCATGAGCCACCACCCCTGGCTCTAGTTTACATTCTTACTATTTGTGAGTGTTTGCTTGCTTGCTTCACATTCTGAACAGCACTTTGTATTGTCAGTGTTCTCATTTTTGCCGTTCCAGTGGTATGTAGTTGTATCTTATTTTAATTTGTATTATTTACCTTTGACTTAATTTTTAGTTTGAATAGTAAAACATTTACTAGTTCCAAAGACAAAAATCTCTTAAAAAGTATATGTAGTGACCTATCAAACTTTTACTTTCCTCACTCCTACTACTGAAGGTGTGGTTTAGATGGCTGGAGAATTTATTAAGCACCTACTGTGTGCCAGGCATTCTGTTAGGCCCTGGGTCATGAGCAAACATGGAGACAGCCCCTACCTTCATAGAGCTTACGTATTAGTTAGAGGGCATAGACATTAGTCACAACCTCACAAATAAATGTAAAATGGTCACTGCTTTGTGCTGTATGGGAAAGCTACAGAAAAGAGTTAAGGATGCTGTTACCTGGATCTCATCATGGTTCTCTCCCCACTCCCACCCCAAAAAGACTTTCTGCTTACGTGCTCCCTCTCTTAATACTTGTTGCAAAATACTTCCTCTGAAATGCTGTAACTCCAGGACCTGTAGCAACAGGCCAAACCCTGGGAAGGTAACCAGCACCCCACTATAGAACTCAGGTCTTCTTGGAAAGCTGTGATAGCTTTCACTTGATCATTTGGCCTTAGATGAAGAAGTCTTACAGACTTGTTCCTTATAGAACCATGACTGAAACACGCTTTCAGTGTCTTTAAAAATATATTGGTAACACATGGTTTACATTTAATTGTTTTTTTCTTTTTTTGAGACAGGGTCCCGCTCTGTTGCCCAGGCTGGAGTGCAGTGGTGCAGTCATGGCTCACTGTAGCCTTGAATTCTTGGCTCAAGTGATCATCCCACTTCAGTCTCCTGAGTAGCTGGGACCACAGGCCTGCGTCACGACACCCAGCTAGTTTTTAAATTTTTGGTAGAGATGGGATTTTCCTATGTTGTTCAGGCTGGTCTTGAACTCCTGGGCTCAAGCGATCCTTCCGCCTTGGCCTCTCTAAGCGCTGGAATTACAGGTGTGAGCCACTGCACCAGCCTACATTTAACTTGTTGAAAGCCATTTTAAATTTTATTTTTAACATTGTGATATTGACCTGGATTTGAATAGTTCCCTGAGCGATTAAAGAATATCAGTGCATGTTATTAGTGTGGTGTTTTTTGTTTTATATCTTGTAGGTTTGCTGGAGATTTTTTTTTTCCACCCCGTGAGACAGCTCATAGTTTTTAAATTTGAAACTTTGGTTCCTGTTTTAATTTCCTGTGGGTTACCCTGACCTAATAAATAACAACAGTGGTCTTCAGGATGAGGTTGACTGTTAAGTCTTAAACTCTTGGAAAGTTTGATTGTATGGTGCTCTTGTTATAATAAATGAATTCCTGTTATAATAAATGTAGTTAATATCAACTCTATATAGTGGCTCAGGTGAGATTTTGTTTCAGTCAGCTCTTGTCAAATTGGAAACCTCACTGACACTGTTGTCCTATTTGCAATTTTTATGTGCAGTTAGACTGACTCCGAAACATAATAGTAACCGTTGATGATGCGCTTATAAGGAATTCTACAGAGAATATTTTTAGTAATACCATACTTTTCTAATACTGTAATCGAGTTTTCATGTTTCAAAGCTTACTGTGCTTTTTAGGAAGATGAATTCTGTTTTTTCAAGTTTTGCAGGATAGTAAATTATTATGGTAGTTTCGGTGGCAGATTTTTTTTCCTGCCTGATTGCTATCCTTTATGACTTGGGGAAATTGCAAGGGAATTATTATGTACATATTGTGGCATGTAGATTCCAAGAATGAAATTCTAGGATAATCAATTCCATTTTTTATTTTGTCAGTCACGGCTCTGGCAGAAGACAGATGGCACACTCAAAAAGAAGAAACTGGGGAGAGGACAAGTTCTCAGTGGTGGGTAGGGATGCAAGAAACTAGCAAAGGGGGGGGTACACTCCCCCAGGATGAGGATGGCAGGCTACCACCAGGGAACTTCCATCTCCCCAGGACCTGAAGGGGTAAAGGAGAAGAGCAGATAATAGATGCCAGAGGAGAAAGTAGCTGGGCTAATGGGTGCTTGGTGGGGGTCATGGTCTTTAATAGTAGGGTGCAGCTCACTCACTGCAGCCCAGCACAGAGGGAGTCGGGTTAACTTTGCTGTCCTCGCTCTCCTCCTGTCCTGTCTGCTTGCTCTGGTGCTTCCCTTTGGTGGAGCTTGGTGGAAGTCCATGAGCAAGGAAGCCTGTAGATGCATCCATAAATGTCGGTCTCCTGGGGCTAGGAGCAGGCAGGAGGAGGCTAAACAGGTGCTCCGCAGGGCAGGTGGAATATATCCAGCACACGTACATAATATAGACTGGAGAGAGGACCAACAGCTGTTGCAGCAGTTCCCATGTGCCTTGAATATCTAGTAGATTTGTGTGCTTAATGCCGGGCACACAAGATGAATGAGGCTTCTGGTGGCCAAGTGGGTCATGATGGGAAGTTTTCTTGGATTGTTGGTTGGTTTAATATCTAAGGATCTTTCTTTAATTAAAAAGCCTGAACAGAACCCCAGACTCTTCTCGGTTGTATTCTGATAGTCTTTATTTTCAAGCACTTGATAGTTACTTTCCCATCATTGGAAGAGGGTACAAAATCAGAAGAGATCCCTCCCAAAGATAAGAGCCCCCACCTTCCTCCCCGGGCCACTTTCGGGCAGGAAGAGGACAGAGCTGGCCTTTCTGATCAGTGAGCCTCTTCGCAGCCTCTCTGACCCTGGTGACTTTTGGGTGCTACTGTTCAGATTGATTCAGGCTTTAGTGATTAGAGTGAACCCTTAAAAAAAAAATCAAAACTTTATAAGAAAGCTGCTTACTGTTCAAGAATAAGCAAGCCGTGAGTTGTCCCTAGGACTGCCACATAGGGAAAGACAGTGGTGCTGAAATAGACGCATGGTTTTGTTGTTGTTTTGGGGAACTGCTGCACTGCTGGAAAACTCAAAGTACTTTCCTTTCTGTTGCCTTAAAAGGTTGGTAACAGTGCCTTCTGTGTACTTACAAGTTTCTGGGGTAACCACCAGAAATTATGTCCTCACTGGGGTAGATGGACCCCACAGGTCATGCAGACCCTATCTGGTGTTGAGTGTAATTTATGGCTCTGTGTGTTTTGCCAAACAAATCCAGTGTAGATAATTCCAGAAGAATGACACTGGGCTCTAGCTTTCTCTCATTCATTTTGGAACATGCCCATCAAACCAAAGTTCTTTCTCTGCTTATTCCCTTTAAACATTTCTAAAGTAGCACACACTTTGAAGAACCTGCTTCTTGCCAAGTGAATTCAGAAACCTTGGCTTCCGCTTGCTGGGGAGACTGTTAGCATGGACACAGATGTGCACGAGTTTCCCACTCTTTGGGATTCTGAGTGTTGTGGTACAGTCCTTTGTGCAGCTGTGGGAACCCTCTGAACTATCCCAACCTATTTGAAAATATTTCTAGAGGGCTGAATTTTCTCATGGGGGGCAACCCCAAAGACCCAGGTTTGAAGCCTGGCTCTGCCTCTTGCTACCTCTTGCTGGTTGTGATCTTGGGAAAGCCTGTGTGCTTTCAGAGACCACTTTTGTGCTATAAATGGCTTTAATAATCTCAGATTCCTTCACTTAGTTATTTAGGGCCACCTGAGATATTTGATCACTCTCTGAAATGTGGTGTACAAACAGATGATGTTTTTTTCTGCATATGTGGTCACATGCCAGCAGCACAAAGTTGTAATAAAGACAGTAGTAACTTTGACTTTCATTCTTAGCTGAAATGAATAATTAATGAAAACGTGTATGTGTGCACACACAGTATTAGAAAGCATTTTTGTGACACTGCTGTTCAAGGATGTACATTTTAGTGCAGTTGGATAATCCAAAATTATTCGTGATTTGACTTGGAAGTGATACAGTTTTCACTGCAGCTATGCAGTGGTGTTTATCAATTCCAGAATCAAACTGCCTGCATTTCACCTTAGACAAATTCGTAAACTTGTCTGAACTTTACTTTCTGATACGGTTTGGCTCTGTGTCCCCACCCAAATCTCATCTTGAATCGTAGCTCCCATAATTCCCACGTGTTGTGGGAGGGACCCAGGGGGAGGTAGTTGAATCATGAGGACAGGTCTTTCCTGTGTTGTTCTCATGATAGTGAACAAATCTTATGAGATCTGATGGGTTTGTAAAGGGGAGTTTCCCTAAACAAGCTCTCTCATTCTCTCTTGTTCTCTGCCATGTAAGACATGCCTTTTGCCTTCCGCCATGATTGTGAGGCCTCCCCAGCCATGTGGAATTGTGAGTCCATTAAACTTCTCCTTTTTTTTTTTTTTTTTTTTTTTTTTTTTTAAATTACCACGTCTTGGGTATGTCTTTGTCAGCAGCATGAGAATGGACTAATAATACCCTTTCTTGTCTGTAGGATCATAACATATACTATCTCTCTTCTAGGTTTGTTGGTAGAATTAAGTGAAATAAATAATGTATGTAAAATGTTTAGGCTGGTGCTTGGCATGTGGTCAGTTGTAAGTTAATATGAATAGTTACTACTGCCAGTGCTGCTGTTGCTGCTACTATCACTACTACTAAAGATGTTTGTGTGTACTCTAAGTTCCAAGCTCGACTGACGCTTAGGCCAGGTGACTCAGCAGTATACTGAGTGAGTTAAAAATTTCTTATGTATAAAATCTCCACAGATAATCAAAAGCTGGCTGTTTTTGGAAATCCTAATCAATAATTGAAGCATGGTCTGAGAGTGTGGTTGGGAAGTATCCATGTGTGTTCCTGGATAATGCATCAAGCTTCTCTGCCTCTCCTCTCCCCCAGGGAGATTGGTAGAGTGGCTCTAGGAGTCCTTCCTGAGGCCCAGCTCAGGACTCATGACACGGTGGCCAGAGGGCCCTTCTGCACTGTCAGATGAAATGCACTGTGTAAAGTGTTTGTTAAGCCAGGTATCTTTTCCCCTATGCCTCCTAATCAAGTAACTCTTAACCCCTGGCGGAGTTTCTCTCCCATAGCCCTCTCGTTGGCTATCATGTCAGTTACTAATCAACTGGATGAGATTTGGGTTGACTCTCAGGAGTGCAGTGAGCCCCAGGTTGCAGTGAGTTCTCAGCTGAACTGAGAAGGCTTTAGAAACAGGTATGCTATCCCAGCTGCCCCTGTGGCCCTGTGTAAATCTTCTAGGTCACTGTAGTAGCTGAGGTGAATCCCTTAGTGACTGGGGTTCAGGTTTTCCTTTTATTTGTTTTTGAGACAGGGTCTCACTCTGTCACCCAGGCCGGAGTGCAGTGGCACGATCATGGCTCACTGCAGCCTTGACCTCCCTGGGTTCAGGTGATCCTCCCATCTCAGCCTCTTGAGTAGCTGGGACTACAGGCGTGCACCACCAGGCCTGGCTAATTGTTTTGCATTTTTCTAGAGATGGGGTTTCACTATGTTGCCCAGGCTGGTCTTGAACTCCTGGGCTCAAGTGATCTTTCCTCCTTGGCCACCCAAAGTGCTGGGATTACAGGTGTGAGCCACTGTGCCTGGCCAGGGATTCAGTGTTCCTTTTTTTTTTTTTTTAGACAGAGTTTCACTCTTTTTGTTCAGGCTGGAGTGCAATGGGGTGATCTTGGCTCACTGCAGCCTGTGCCCTCTGGGTTCAAGCGATTCTCCTGCCTCAGCCTCCCAAGTAGCTGGGATTACAGGCATGTGCCACCACGCCTGGCTAATTTTGTATTTTTTTAGTAGAGACGGGGTTTCACCATGTTGGTCAGGCTGATCTCAAAATCCTGACCTCAAATGATTCACCCGCCTCGGCCTCCCAAAGTGTTGGGTTTACAGGTGTGAGCCACTGTGCCCGGCCTGGGATTCAGTTTTGATAGCAGAACTTAGCAGTTTCTGAGGTAGATACACACCTGCCGAGGTCAGCAGCTCCTACCTTTTGATCTCACAGGAACACAATTTGTGAGGAGCATGGGATGCTGGGATTGAGGAAGATATGATGCTGGGGTTGAGTCATTTACCTTTTAAATTCTCTACCACAGGCCTCTGGGAGACGAGGGGAGGTTTCTGGGGCAGGAGGCCAGCTTGCTGAGCCCTGGCTTTCTGGACAGCCACTGGGACAGGTAGCTCAGGCATCAGTGCCTTTTCCACATGGTTGCTACCACTGTTCCCGGGGCCAGGTCAGTTGGTCTTTCTGGGTAGATTCTGTTTCTTTAATTTTTTCCTCTATCCCCCTACCCGTGAATTACAGTGTTAATTTATCCCCTGCCTCTAACCCCCGTTCTGTCTCCCTGACCCTGTGTTCCTGCTGGAGCACTGGTCTGGCAGCCTCTTACCTGCAGTTTTCCCTGGCACTCCTGTCCTCTCCCTGGCAACCTCGGGCACATCCTCTGGTTCCAGGGTGCATTGTCCATATCTTACCCAGCGCTGACAAGAACGCTGAAGGAATCGATAACACTGACAATGTTATCTGGTCCCTGCAGCTTCTCACATGTGGGTCGGAGATGGTTTCGGATTTATCTTTGGAGCCCGGTGCCGCCACATCAGGGTGCGGTCTGTGTTAGATACTCTTTGTTGAAAGGGATCTCCTTCATGGTTGGAGGGAGTACTTGTGCTAGAATTGAGAGGCACTGTAGAGGCAGTGTCTCCTTAAAAGTAGATGTGTCAGTTGGCCGGATGCTATGGCTAAAAGCCGGGCTCACAACCCAGGAACTCCCAGGAAGGGTCCCTGTTGAAAATTAGGGAAGGTGGGTGACTGGTGATCTCGTGGCCAATGGCCACTCCACAAGAACAAACACCAAACAACCCAGTGTCTGTGTTTCACTGAGAGAGAAGGGCTCATGATTATTTATTAAATAATCATAACTGTGAAGTTCTCTGGCTTATCACACACACCCTGTCGCTGTTACCTGGCCAGGTACTTTCAACAACTTCCAGTTATGGAAATATGGTGATCATATTATGTGCCAATTTGATAAGATCACATTGGAACATTTGAAAATAGATGAGTAACTACGGACAACCAGAAGATAAAGTGGCAGTAGGTGGGCCAGTTGTAATCCAACCAAGGGCATCCATGTGTCAGCCCACGTTACCTTTATTGCCATCCATAAAACCTGAGTTGTTTGCTACTGTGTGCAGCATGGGAATGACCTTAAAGAAAGTGGAGGTACTGGAAGGAGTGCGCGCCCAGTTGCAGCCTGAAGTTAGAGCTGGCTGTCAGCTTCCCCCTCCACTTCATTCAGTATACTTAGAAATTCTTTTACTAGGCCTTGAGTTTTAAAAATGAATATTTATGTATTTAAACACATTATTTATGTAAATGCAATGAGTGGTGAATTTTATTTCTCCTCATCCCTACTAGCACTGTTAGCTTGCCTTTCAAACTTTTTTTAAAAAAGGCATGAAGAGGGCAATTTAATGTACATCTTTTACTTTACCATTTATCCTCTTTGTAATTTGCTTATGCAATTTCGACTTCAAGATTGTGGGTGTGATACAAACAACTGTTAGGAGAAAAGAGGAGCATGCCCACGTTCCAGACAAGTTTACCATATCATTGTACATTCCTGTTTCCTATCAGGAGACAAAACTTTTCAAATGTGCATGTTTTTTTCCATAATAAAGTTTTGTTTTTTTTTTTTCTTTTTTTGAGACAAAGTCTTGCTCTGTGGCCCAGGCTGGAGTGCAGTGGCGCAATCTCGGTTCACTGCAAGCTCCGCCTCCTGGGTTCACACCATTCTCCTGCCTCAGCCTCCCGAGTAGCTGGGACTACAGGCACCTGCCACCACACCAGGCTAATTTTTTTGTATTTTTCAGTAGAGACGGGGTTTCATCATGTTAGCCAGGATGGTCTTGATCTCCTGACCTCGTGATCCACCCGCCTTGGCCTCCCAAAGTGCTGGGATTACAGTCGTGAGCCACTGGGCTCGGCCTATAATAAAGTTATTACAGAATAACTTTATGTTGGTTATTCTAGTTACTTTATGTTTTTCTGTAATAATTATTTAACTTTCATGTTAAATTTTAAAATCTATCCATGTGTACTTTGTGTGTACATGAGAGTTTATGGCTTCATGCCACATAATATATTGAGTTCATTTATGGTTTGACTCTTTGAAGTGGCATAGCATGGCAGCTATTAGAAGTATATAAAACGATCCGCTTTTTAGCTTCCTGTGTGTTTTGCATGCGTTTGAAGTTTTTTTAAACGCTTCTGTGCCTCTACCTTTTTTTAGTCAGCCTATGTCATGCCGTGAGGTTTCAGATGGAGAAGAAGAGTTAAACCCTTATTTGCTAAAGGCCCTCCCAAGACAGAGTGGTAAAACTAATTTGGGAGGATCCTAAGATTTAGTTGGATAAAACCGATTTAGCTAGACAGTGATTTTAAAGATGCCACCTCTTTGGCCTTCTGACTTGGAGTATGAGGGGTGTGTTTCTGTTTCCTTTTCTTTATTAGAACTTAGCAGTGTAGAGTTTGACAGTATTTCAAAGTCAATACATTTTGGATGTTTTCATGATCATTTTATGATTGATCGTTGTTAGCGTGCTAGCTCTTGACTGCTTTTGGCACTTGGGAAACAATAGTGTAGAGAGTACAAAAAAATAACTATTTTCAACCCAAACAAATACTGAGTAGATCTGTCAGCCTCGGGAGGTGACACGCTGCAGATGTGTGCTTCCTGTAGCCTCCCCGCTGTGAAAATGACATTGACGTGTGGTGGTGAGAAGGAGGAAGAAGCAGGGCTCTCTCAAAATAGTGAGTAACGGAACAGAGATTCCTGCAAAACGGAAGCTCAGGGAAATTCTGCTTTTCTTTTGTAATTCCCACCCCCACACAACTCTGTCACAGCAGGTTTTTCCTAGAGATTAATTTGGTTTTAGGCAAATCATGGGATTATTTTGGTTTTATTTAGGTGTTGATGCAAGCAGACTTTTCCTGCGTCCATTCAAACACGCATAAGCACACACACATACTGTCCAACTTCTCTACTACAGAAGAAGCATTTACTAGAGTCCTCACCATTCTGCCATGGACCTAAAATAATTCCTTCTCCACCTGTTCCACATGCGTTCCCTTGAGGATGGAGGGGCATTCTGAGGTATATGAGGTGGATTTCTGAAAGACCTATGGGGCATTAAAATCATCACAGAGCTCAGGTGTCTGAATGTCATATAAGTGACACATTTAATAGTGATTTCCTTCTTTATAGCTTTTAGAACACGTCTGTAAAATAATAGCAAGACAGATGCAAGAGTGGAAGCCTTTTCATATCTGATATTTAGAGGACATGTTGGTGAGTTTGAAATATTCTGTGGCTAGGATTATCAGGGACTCTGTATCCACCTCCTGATGCCAAGAACCTGGCGCTGTCTGCAGGGTGCCGGAGCCTCTCTTCCCTGCCTGTTGGTGCCGATCCCAGGAACTAGGGCTACACTGAGGCTCGTGGGGCCAGGATCTTGAGAAAGAAGTGGTAACTTCTCCTTTCCATCTTTCCTTCTGAAAAAACAAAAATAAAAACAAAACAAACAAACAAAAAGAAACTATTAGAGAGCAAGGTTGGACATAAAACTGCAACTTTCTCTAACAGTTATTACGGCAATCTTTTTTTTCTTTTTTAATCTAAACTGCTGGAGTAATTGTCGATCTTGTTATGGGAATAGACAATAAGGTATCTAGAAAAAGATTCTTTGTAATCAGTTTTCTTCTTTGTCCCTCTCTTCCCTCTTTTATGTACTTGGCTGTTTTTCTTTTTAAATTTTTGAAGTGTAAACATTTCCCCAATGTTGTTAGACTGTAAATGATAGAATTTTAGAAAATGAAGGGCCTTCAGGAATCAGTCACTTGCTATGGAAGAATATATATATATATATATATATATTACAGACAGGGTCCTGCTCAGTTACCCAGGCTGGAGTACAGTGGCTCCATCATAGCTCACTGCAGCCTTGACCTCCTAGGCTCAAGCAGTCATCCCATCTCAGCCTCCCAAAAGTCCTGTGACCAGGCATGAGCCACTGCACCTGGCCTTCCTTACATATTTTGAAGCAGAGGCCATAAGTTCATGGTGAATAACTTGGATCTGTTCTATTTGTTTTTCTGCTAGTACCACCTAACTTCTACTGTGACGTCCCTTGACAGAGGGGAGAATTAAGTGGATTAACTGCCTTTCCCATGCTGAGTATGGTGTTAGGTATATTGTATACATCATCATCTCATTCAAGCCCCAAATGACTTTTGGAGAAGATGGTATTTTTGCCAATATATAGATGAAGAGATTGTAAATCTGAGAGGACAAGCGGTTTGTCCCCAGTAACACAGCAAGTTAGCAGTGTAGACAAGAACCATACCACTTGATCCCCTTGTTGGGAGTTAGATGTAGGGATTCTTTCCAGAATGTTCTCTGGGAGAGTCCTGGCATTGCCTGTGGCCCCTCATGGGCACATAGTCATGGGTTAGTTTGTAGTATTTGTCTCTCATGATCTTGAAAGAGACACATGACCCTGGGAACTTGGACCCCATGCAGGCGTTTGGTGGGAAGGCCAGAGGAGGTGTGGTGACGAGAACCCAGCCTCTAAAGGCTGGGGGTGTGGGGGTGTTACTGTGGGGATAGCTCAAGTGGGAGCTGGAGGGGCTTCCTGAGCAGGTGCATGAGCCCTCAGGGGCATGGGGCCCCAGGAGGAGCTGGTGCACGAGTGTGTGCGCATGTGCAGTTTTTAACCCCTTCCTCCCCCAGGGCTCATCTCTTTTGTCCTCTGTTGTCCGGCAGCCCATTGGCCAGCTTGTGTAATCCTTTGTAATCACTTCTTGTTTGTGTTCCTCTAGAGGTTCCCCACCTTAAGGAAACGGACCCTGCCTTTGTATCAAAGGGCCCTGCCCAACTCCTGTGCTGTTAGCGCTTTACAAGCGGTATTCAGGGACCTGCTTCAAAATCAGGACCAAGGATCCACCTTTCTTTAGGCCCACGGAAGTTTGAATGGGTTTGTGACCCACTGAAGTCTGCATTCTGGCCCGGTGGTGGTGGTGGTGCTGGTGGTGGAGGAGGAGGAGGAGGAGGGGGAGGAGGTGATGGTGGTGCTGGAGGTGGTGGTGGTGGAGGAGGGGGAGGAGGAGGAGGAGGAGGAGGAGGAGGAGGTGGTGGTGCTGGAGGTGGTGGTGGTGGTAGTGGTGTTGGTGGGGGCTGAGGATGAGTTTTGTGGAAACATGGGGGAACCTGCAGCTGTGAGGGTATCAGCTCTTGCCCCAGCCTTCCTTCCTTCCCTCCTTCCCTCCTTGTATCCCTCTCTGCCTTTCTTCCTCTGTCTCTCTCTCCTCACCTCCTTCCTTCACTCCTTCTGTCTCCCTTTTTTTCCTTCTCTCTCTCACCCTTTCTCCCTCTCTCCCTCCCTCTTTCCTTGCCCTCTTTCTCCTTCCCTCCCTCTCCCTCTCATCCTTTCCCTCCTCCCTTCCTCCCTCTCTTTTTACCTCTCTCCTTCTGTCTTCATCCCTCCCTCCCTCCCTTTCTCTTTCTCCCTCCCTCCCTCCCTTTCTCTTTTCTCCCTCCCTCCCTTTCTCTTTCTCCCTCCCTCCCTCCCTTTCTCTTTCTCCCTCTTTCTTTCCCTCTCTCTCCATCCCTCTCTCTTCCTTTCTCGTCCCTCCCTCTTTCCCTCTCTCCTTCCTCCTTTAGGGGCAGCTGGACCCCGAGGAGTTGAGCCAGAGCCAGGTCCAGAGTAGAGGAGGAGCCAGTTTTGGCGGGAGGGGAAGGCACTTTGTGCAGTGGGGGCAGAAACGCAAGGCCAGTGTGCAGGGGCCCCAGGGAATTAACTGGGCACTCATAGTGAAATAAACCTAGGCCGTTTCCAGGAGAAGCCTTCAAGCCTGCCAGATCCTGGGAGACCGTGGGATATGCTGGACAGAATGACAGCTTGATGAGGAGTGCCACCTCTAGGCCACCTCTCTATAAAGTTACAAGTGTCTTTTGGTGATGAGGAAGTGGACCATATCTGCTCCAGTTCCCACCATGAGCTCAAGGATCCCTGAGAGAACAGTGGCCTCAGAGGCCCAGCTGTCCCAGCCGGGGAGACCCTTCTCTTATCCACCTCTGCCCACTCCAGCTTTATTCTCTAAGTCAGGCTGTTGCCCTGTCCTGCCCCTGTGCAGTATGGGGGGGCAGGGCCTCTCCTCCTCGAGGAAGGAGGTGGCAGGTGGTAAGCCCTTTGGGCCAGTGACCTCTCTAGGAAGCCCTGGACTGCCATACCGGCCGGAGCATCTCTCAGTGCGCACAAAGACATGACTCAAAGCAAGTGGCTTTCTCAAAGTCCCATGTCCTTCTTGGCACTACTCCAGTGGCCGGCTCTTTGCTTTGTTCTATTTTGATCCTTCCATTTCCACCTCCGTCTTAATGCATCTGAAACAAAACGCTTCTTTTGGACCAAGGAAAGTAACATCAGACTGTGGAAAACAAATAGTCATGTGCAGTTTTTTTTAGATGAAATCTGCATGATTTCACAATTTGACAAGTACCTATTCCATCAGGGCAGGCACTGAATGGTTTGGAGCTCAGTGTCAAGGAAAGCTGGCTATTTAATATTTTGTTACCATCATAATAACAAGAGCTGATTTTTTTTTTTTTTTTGAGACGGAGTCTTGCTCTGTCACCCAGGCTGGAGTGCAGTGGCGAGATCTCGGCTCACTGCAAGCTCTGCCTCCCGGGTTCAAGCGATTCTCCTGCCTCAGCCTCCCAAGTAGCTGGGATTATAGGCACCTGTCACCATGCCCAGCTAATTTTTTGTATTTTTAGTAGAGACAGGTTTCACCATGTTGACCAGGCTGGTCTCGAACTCCTCAGGTGATCCTCCCACCTCTGCCTTCCAAAGTGCTGGGATTACAGGTGTGAACCACTGCACCTGGCCCGAGAGCTGATATTTATTGAACTGTTATTATGTGCCAAGCAAGCACAATATCTCCTTTAATCCTCAACAATCTTGTGAAGCAGTTATTATTAATTCACTCCCATTTTATGGATGAAAAATTTGAAGCTCGGAGCAGATACGTATTTTGCCCATGTCCGCACAGCTGAGAAATTGAAACAAGACTCAGACCCAGGTCTGTCTGACTCCAATGTCCATGTCAGCCAAGTAAGGGCTCCCTTTTGAAAGCACAATAATGTGTTTCTCACTGACCCCACACATGGGTGG
This sequence comes from Symphalangus syndactylus, assembly GCF_028878055.3. Taxonomy (NCBI): domain Eukaryota; kingdom Metazoa; phylum Chordata; class Mammalia; order Primates; family Hylobatidae; genus Symphalangus; species Symphalangus syndactylus. The sequence goes on from NC_072430.2 coordinate 27,673,251, forward strand.
TACTGGCCTAGAAAAGAAAGCTGGCTGTGTTGAAACTGTGAAGGAGTTGGAGACATGAGGACCCGTGTATTCTAATTAATCTGTAATCACACGTTCCCAAAGCATAGAATGATAGGCCTTTGGGATGATTTCATCTCAGCACCTAATTTATAGATGAGGAAACTAAGACCCGGGGTGGGGAGTGAGCTGCACGTATGCCATGATTTCTCAAGGCAGTGATGGTAGGTGCAGCCCAGTCAGGTATGTGTTGTTATTACGGATGGGGTAACTTACTCTAGTCCGTGTCTGTAGCCCCCACTGGGGGTCTTCCTTTTCAACCTTGGAGCGCTTGACTTAGGCTATCATCAACACCCCACCCATCCCACAGGACCCAGCCCAAATCCCTTAACCCCGAAAACTCCTTCTCTGGTTTTTAAGGTTCCTAAAACTGGGAGTTGTGAATCTCAGTCGTGGGTACCAGTATCAGAGCTGTAGGGCAGTGGGCGGTGAACTATGGACAATGTTTTTGCAAAGAAAGTCTTACTGAAGCCCAGCCACGTTTATCTGTTTACATTGATGGTTGCTTTTGTGCTATGATGGCAGAGTTGGATGTTGCAACAGAGACCATGTGACCTACAGAGACTATAGAATGTACTTTGAGAAGCCGTGGGACCAGGCCATGGATTAGAGGTGGCTGGTAAAGGAAAAAGAAGTTGTTTAAGAAAAGTTTACTAACTCCTATTACAGAGGAACCAGTTGATGTTAAACCTCTAAAGCCAGACAATCTCAGGCCTACCATGACATTTATGAGCTTCTGCTAGAAAGGTTGGGGTCAATGAGGGTATAGCAGAGGGGAGAGAGGTGGCTTATGCAGTCCATTCCTCCAGATAGATACAGTTGCACATTGCATAATAGCGGGAATATGTTTTGAGAAATACATCGTTAGGCAATTGCATCATCATAAGAACATCACAAAGTATATGTACACAAACCCAGTTAGTATATATGTTTATATACATATTTTTTCATATGGAAAATCAAATGATCCCACACCATTACTGAATATCAATTACTTCTCCTACTTGATCGGCATTGCCAGTGTCAACTGCTGTCTGTCAGGTTTCTATCTCTCTCTCTCTCTCTTTCTTTTTTTTTTTTGAGATGGAGTTTCGCTCGTTTCCCAGGCTGGAGTGCAGTGGCACGATCTCGGCTCACTGCAACCTCCGCCTCCCGGGTTGAAGTGATTCTCTTGCCTCAGGCTCCTGAGTAGCTGGGATTACAGGCGCATGCCACCGTGCCCGGATAATTTTTTGTATTTTTAGTAGAGATGGGGTTTCACCATGTTGGCCAGGCTGGTCTTGAACTCCTGACCTCAGATACCCACCCGCTTCAGCCTCCTGAAGTGTTGGGATTACAGGCGTGAGCCACCGCGCCCTGCTCTATCTCCTTTTTTTAAAGAAAGAGACAGGGTCTTGCTCTGTTGCCCAGGTTGGGGTGCAGTGGCACAACCATAGCTCACTGTAACCTCAACTCCTGGGCTCAAGCAGCAGTCTGGCTAATTTTTATTTTTATTGTTTGTAGAGATGGGGTCTCACTGTATTGCCCAGGCTGGTCTCAGACTCCCGGACTTATGCTGTCCTTCTGCCTTGGCCCCCTAAAGTGCTGGGATTACAGGTGTGAGCCGCTACCTGGCCTCAGAGTACATTCGGGAGCTGTCCTCCTTTCTCCATCTCATTGCTGCCCACCCGAACCAACACCCGTGGTCACCTCGGTCCTGGACCGTCATATCAGTTCTCTGCAGGTGCTCTTGCCACTTCCAGCCCATTTATTTCTCACACAGCAGCAACTTCCTCTCTTCTAACTCATGGCTTATTCTATTTCCTTCCTAGCAGGTATCACAGTCTGTCATAATCTTGCTTATTTATTTCTTTACTTACTGTGTTTTTTCCCTTCTAGAGTCCAAGCTTCAGGAGGGCGATCTCCTTTTTGTATTGTTTTATATTCACAAATGGACCCTTCATGGTGCCTGGCATGTGGTAGGCACCATAGGAATGAATGAATGCATGAGCATATGAATGAAGGAATGAATGAAGGTGGGTAGTGTTAGAAGCACCCTCCAAAATGGTGTGTCAGAAACATCAAAAGGTATTGTTTCAAGATCACCAACACATACCCAGTTCCCCACTCCATTTCATTTTTATTTTGTTTTTGTCTTGTTTTAATATCTCATCAGCTTTACAGGGTTACAATTGTCTTAAATATTTCTGAAGTGTAAATATCATCTGCATAATAGGGTTGTTATAAAATGTAAACTTTCAGTGTTGTTTTAATTTTTTTATTATTATTATTATTATTATTATTATTATTATTTTGAGACTGAGTCTCGCTCTGCCGCCCAGGCTGGAGTGTAATGGCACGATTTCGGCTCACTGCAACCTCCGCCTCCAGGGTTCAAGCGATTCTCCCACCTCAGCCTCCCAAGTAGCTGGGATTACAGGCATCCTCCATCATGCGCGGCTAATTTTTGTATTTTTGTAGAGATGGGTTTCACCATGTTAACCAGGCTGGTCTTGAACTCCTGACCTCAGGTGATCTGTCCACCTCGGCCTCCCAAAGTGCTGGGATTACAGGCATGAGCCACCATGGTTGGCCTGTTTAATTTTAAAGTCTAAAAATCATACTTTTTTTTTTTTTTTGGTCCTTTTGTCTTTTTTTCTTTTCTTCCTTTTCATACCTGAATGTTCTGCACAAACTGAAATTGTTACAGGCTACCCCTCCCTGGCCAGGGCAGGACAGGCCTGGGCAGAGGTAGTGCCTGCTCCACTTTGACATGGGGCCTGCCTTGTCATCCCCCTTCCTTAGGCACTGCCCCAGAGCCATGTGTAAGTCCCCCACTGTTGCTAATAGGGGGCTTTCTTCCTCACAAGTGTGAGAAGGGGGAAAAAACACAACCAGACGCTGTCCTAGATCAGTGGATACCAAACTTTGTTGACCCGGCTTCCCAGTAAGAAGTGTATGTTACTTGGTGATCAGTAAACATGTATATACACAACTATACAAATACAAATTTCACTATATGTTACTGCAGATATATTGTAGTCCATTCTATTTGGTTCTAGTTTGTTACATTCTGTTCCATTAAAACAGTGCTGCTTATGATCCATTCCGTTCATTTCATGACCCATGAATGTATCTGGCCCACAGTTTGAATAACAATGTTTAAAGTATAGGCTGGGCGTAGTGGCTCATGCCTGTATTTCTAGCACTTTGGGAGGCCAAGGCAGACGGATCACCTGAGGTCAGGAGTTGGAGACCAGCCTGGCCAATATGGTGAAACCCCGTCTCTACTAAAAATACCAAAAAAAAAAAAAAGAAAATAGCCGGGCATGGTGGCGGGCACCTGTAATCCCAGCCTCTTGGGAGACTGAGGCGGGAGAATCACTTGAACCTGGGAGGCGGAGATTGCAGTCAGCTGAGATTGCGCCACTGCATTCCAGCCTGGGCACAACAGAGTGAGATTCCATTTCAAAAAAAACAAAAAAAAGATTTAATTACTTCTTCTTTTTTTTTTAAACATTTTTTGCCAACCATTTCTTCCTACAATATGGGCTGTTGTTTACTTTTCTTTTTGTGCATTGATTTTTTATTTCTAACAGGGAGTTGATTTTTATTCTCCCCAGGTGGTTTTTAATTTTAAAAGAAACTTGGGCTCATCCATAATTTTTTTTACTCATTTTTCCATGTAATTTTTCTCAGGTTTTTTTCTGGGGGTGTTAGTGTATATATACACACAAAAATGTGAGTGTGAACACACACACATACTTTTCTATAAATGAATATTCTTCCCTTATTATTTTGAATTCCTCAACACTTAATGGTGCATGGCCCTCACAGTTATTTATTTATTTATTTATTTATTTTTTGAGACGGAATCTCGCTCTGTCTCCCAGGCTGGAGTGCAATGGTGCGATCTCAGCTCACTGCAACCTCTGCCTCCCGGGTTCAAGAGATTATCCTGCTTCAGCCTCTTAAGTAGCTGGGATTACAGGCACCCGCCACAAAGCCGGGCGTGGTGGCGGATGCCTGTAATCCCAGCTACTCAGGAGGCTGAGGCAGGAGAGGCTTGAACCTGGGAGGCAGAGGTTGCAGTGAGCCAAGATTGCGCCACTGCACTCCAGCCTGGGCAACAAGAGCGAGACTCTGTCTAAAAAAAAAACAAAAAACAAAAACAAAAAAAGCACTGCATATTCTTCAGATGAGATGCAGATATTTTTCTAAGAAGGCTCCAACTCTCAAACTTACTACACAACTATAATCAAGTTATAGCCTTCTCTCTCCTATTAGGAACATTAAGTGTAATTTTTCCTGGCCAAAGAAACTTGAGCATTCTATCCTTTGCATATTTCCATTTTTAAAGTTTTCAAGTAAACCATTTTACTACTCCAAACTGTTACATGAAACCCAAGAAAATGCTTGAAAATGAGATGTGGTGCCGGCCTCTCTCGTGGTCCTTCCAAGCTCAGCCTGACACTGTGCTGTGGTTACTGGTGGCACCCACAGGGTTCCCGTGGGTGTGTCCTAAAGATGTCTTTTGTTTGTTTGTTTCCTCTTTGGAATGCCAGCATTGCGAAGTATGAGATATGTTGAAATTAGTGTCTGGATTGTAAAAAACTGTCAGCAATTTCAGACCTTTCTTATTGTAAAATGCCAAATAGATCAGGGTAGGAACCTTATGATCCAAGCCTGAGAAAATTTCTTCAGTTAATGTTGGGAGATGCCTGGTGTGGTTGCTCACGCCTATAATCCCAGCACTTTGGGAGGCTGAGACAGGCGGATCCTTGGAGGCCAGGAGTTCAAGACCAGCCTGGCCAACATGGTGAAACCCCATCTCCACTTAAAAAAAAAAGTTAGCCAGGCATGGTGACGCACGCCTGTAATACCAACTACTCGGTAGGCTGAGGCATGAGAATCACTTGAACCTGGGAGGCGAAGGTTGCAGTGAGCTGAGATCACATCACTGCACTCCATCCTGGGTGACAGAATGAGACTGTCTCAAAAAAAAAAAACCATGTTAGGAGATGGCCACAATGAACTGACCAAGTATAGAATTAAACCTCAGCTTGATGTTGACAGTGCAGAGACCTGGGCAAAAGACTCATGAGCCAGGTAGTCATGAGTCGGTGATAGTAGCTTCCTGAGCAAGGGAGAAGTCCCGCTAGTGAGTGTGGGGTGTGGGGTTCATAGAAAGCAGATGTAGGAAGTGATGGAAATAGAGGGGGAGCTGAGAATGTCGAAAAGCTCTTCCCAGTGAATTTGTTGAGCCAGGACCACCAGTGCATTCAAATAGATGATCATTTTGTCTTCACTCGCCCCATCTGTTTGCTGGAGGCCCTTCCCACTGCTGCTGTTGGAGATGAAAATCAATCAGATTTGGTTCAATGAAAGACATTGTACAGCCAGTTTCATTCTCTTTCTTGTGTCCAAAAGGAGATTTTCATGATGCTGTCTGCCATTTATTGAGTATGTCAGGCCTCTGAGCCCACGCCAAGCCATCGCATCCCCTGTGACTTGCACGTATACGCCCAGATGGCCTCAAGTAACTGAAGAATCACAAAAGAAGTGAATATGCCCTGCCCCACCTTAACTGATGACATTCCACCATAAAAGAAGTGTAAATGGCAGGTCCTCGCCTTAAGTGATGACATTACCTTGTGAAAGTCCTTTTCCTGGCTCATCCTGGCTCAAAAAGCGCCCCCACTGAGCACCTTGCGACCCCCACTCCTGCCCTCCAGAGAACAAACCTCCTTTGACTGTAATTTTCCTTTACCTACCCAAATCCTATAAAACGGCCTCACCCTTATCTCCCTTCGCTGACTCTTTTCGGACTCAGCCCACCTGCACCCAGGTGAAATAAACAGCTTTATTGCTCACACAAAGCCTGTTTGGTGGTCTCTTTACCCGGACGCGCATGAAAGAGTACCTGTAGGTAGGGCCACTACTCAAGGTGTTTTATATTATGCCATCACTGAGCCTCCCAACTATCTCTAAGTGGGTCACTGTTTTACCAGTGAGGAAGCCAAGACTTCCCATGGCACTGTGATTTGTGCAGGGCCACTCAGGAAACGTCTGTGTGGCTCCAGATCACCCGTTCTTACTATTCAGCCTGCCTCTCTGCGTCTGGATCAATTACCTTGTGAATGTCCTGCATGGTCCTGGGGGTTTATTCTGCTTAGCTTTTGTTTTTATTTTTATTTATTTGTTTTGAGATGGCGTTTCGCTGTTCTTGCCCCAGCTGGCGTGCAAATGGCGCGATCTCCGCTCGCTGCAGCCTCTGGCTCCTGGGTTCAATCTGCTTAGCTTTTAAATGGTAGCATACATTACTATGGGTATCCAAGGGTATATATGGGTAAACAAGACACTTAGGATTAGGAGAAACCACGTTCTTGGCTTATGGTTATTTCCCTGAGAGGGCCAACCGGTTGTCCTTCATTTCTTTCTCATTTTTTTTTTTAGCGTAAGATTAAATGGTCCCACCCTGAAAGCCACCATGATGAGAACAAAAGCCACTGGGTTTCCAGAATTGAGACAATATCATTGCAGAAATGTTTGGGTCACATGTCAGCCATGGGCCTCAGTGTAGCTATTGCTGGTTTGGAGCCTTGGGTGCAAGGAATCAGAAAGGCAGGTCCCACTGGCCCAGGGCTCCACCGGGAGCCTTTGATGGAATCAGGCCAGACCCCTACTGTTGACAGGATTTTGTGGTTTGTTTTATGTTTTCCAAATTTAGTAGTTACCTGTCTCCTGTCTTTCCCCCCAAACCTCTCTACTCCTTAGCTGTTGGCTTTCTTCCGCACAGCTCTTTTCCAAAGGAAAGGATGAAGGTTCCAGGGCAGATTATTGAGTGGCCTGCCTGATTTACTTGGAAAGTCTCACTGCTCCCCCTAAACTATTCTGGGTTTGAGAATGTGTGCATGAAAGGAAAAAAACACATAGGAATGTTGAATTTTCCAAAGTTGAAATCTTTCAGGTCTTTAAACATCCGGTTGGTTAAACTGAGAACATTGATGTTTAAGCATAGAGTGTCCAGCCAGACTCTGACCTGTGTCTGGGGTCAGGCCTGCACGTGGGGGTGGGTGACTAGGGTGGTCAGAGGTTCCAGCCCCTGGCTGTGGTTTTGAGCAATTCTCCTATTCTCATTGCAGCAGAAAGAGTTAATTCCAGTTGCACGGCTTGCTGATGTTGTTGATAATAAAGTATTTTAATGGGCTCTGTGAATAATGTTTGTAGGGAAACTACTTGGGTGAACTGATGATGAAACACAGATTTTTTAAAACTTTTAAAAAGGTTTTAGGAGTAACTTGTTTTTACAGCTCCTTCAGTGGGATTTTCTTGGATTGTCCCCTTCCCCCATGTTAGTTAAACAGCTTCTTGTTTGCTTTCTAAATGTCGGAGGACAACATTAATCTTACTGTTGGCTGAAAGCAGGAGGTGGGCACGGGTTTATGTAATTTAACTTCTTTTCTCTGCAAATCAGTAAATATTTACAAATGACCTTATCAAACAGTTTGGGTACATTCGGTCACTTGAAAGTGTGCAGCCAGAGGAGCGATTGCCCGTCGGCCTGCTGCCAGTTCCAGGGGGGCCTCAAAGGAAGGACTTACATTTTTAAAAATAGGCTGTCCATAGACCAAATGCTTCACAGGAAGTGGGCCTCACAGGAAGCCTCCCTCTCTCCACGGAACAGTTTTAGAAAATTTGCATTTTAAAGTTTGACTTCTAAAGATTCAACTCTTAATGGCTGGAGTCGATTGCTGGGAACTGAGGAATCCAAAAAATAAATAGTGGATTCTGAGTTGGGCTTTACCATTGCTGCCTGAGTTCTTTTGTTGCTTAGGGAAGGTAATTACAGAATTCCATTCCAACAGTAAATGTCATTCTTTTGTGAGTAAGCTGGAAAAAACAAGGGGATTACTTTTCTGTTTTTGTAAAATGGTCCCGATGTCATATGGTTTTAAAACATAACTAAATTTCTAGAGCAGAGTTGGACTTCCGGGGCTGTCTTGGCCCTCTTTTTTTTTTTCCCAAACATTAGAAATCTGACACAGTTAAACTCATTTTTAGAAGAGAATGCACATGTTCTTCAATGTTGACACTGAAAAACAATGAGATTCTCATTTTATTGGTAGTTTGGGTATGAAAATTGTAATGTTGTTGTATCACCATAACCTGGTAATAATATGTTCATTTTGCCTATCAAACATAATACAAGTAAGATTGAAGTGCATTTTATGGAGTTCTACTGTCGGTATAATATTTAAGGCTGGCAAACAGTCAACAAATGAGAAGCTTTTAAAAATAAATACATGATAATAGCTATACATCTACTTATTGCAAAGTACTTAATAATTCTGTATTAATGCCTTTGTATTTTAATTTTCTTTGCAGAGTATTGGGAAAGGGTCGTTGTGGTGCATAGACCCAGAGTATAGACAAAATCTAATTCAGGCTTTGAAAAAGACACCTTATCACCCACACCCACACGTGTTCAATACACCTCCCACCTGTCCTCAGGCATATCAAAGGTAAGCAATTCAGACTTCTTTTTTTGGTCTACTGAAATGGCATTATTTTGGCAGAGACCTGCGCGGAAATTAATTTAATAGGCTGTACGAGATTTTAAAAATAACTGCAGGTAAATGAGAAAGAAATTAAGTATTATTAGGAGGCATATCCATTGTTGTATTTCCTACAAACCTTACCGCTGCTGCAGCCTCAGAGGAATGTGCTTCCAGAAGGCTTCATGGTGGGTGAAATCATGTCTTCCTGGGTAGAAACATTTACAAAGAAAAGTTGACAGCTTTCACATCACGGTGTGGGTCACGTTTTGTTGGGATAAAAGTGCAGGAACGAGTCAAGCAGGCAACTCCATCGTCCCCTCATCTGGCCGGTCTCTGCAGATGTTCAGTGGAGGCTCACTCAGTTGTCCCCACTGTTGTCCTTTGCAGTCTCCATGTAGACGGTGCTCCCAGGTGACCATTTTGTTGTGGTTACTTGGTCTTTGCTTCTTCAAGGAGAACAGCAGAAACAATAGAGACATTTTATCCTCCTCACATGCCCATTTGTTTGAGACAGTAAGGTCATGGGTACCATTTTTACAAATATATCATTGGAAGGGTGGGTAAGTAGCCTGTCACTTTTTTAAAAAAGTATCTTAATGTTGGATGCCAAAGGAGAGCCAAATAATCAGAACCAAATTTTTAAGATCGATTTTTATCAATACATAGTGCTTGAGTTTGAAACGCATTCCTCAGCTCTACAAAAAATATTTTTAAATGTATAGAAATGTTTCTATCATAACCACCTAGTTAAGAGGAATTATCCTTGGACTGCAAGTTGAGGTTAATTAGGGATGGCATGATGTCATAGACTTCAGGAATTTTACAGTCCACTTCTTTGCAGATTCTTTTCCTAGTCTGCTGTTTGTTCTGCAGGAGGGAGCACAAAGTGATCTTCTGAAATAGCGTTAATGAAGTTCTTCTGCATCTCAGTTGAGAAGCATTCCATCACAGGCCCTAGACAATCAGTCTTCAGCAAGAGACAGGGAGGAACAGCTGGGCTCTCTGAGAAGACTGCTGTATGTCTGCCTTTGCTAGGCGATTAGCGTGATGGTACCCATAGCAACTGGAGCGTCTCCATAGTAACGCATAGCCGAGACAGGTGCAGTTGCATCACAAGGCTGTTTGTTGCCTGGCAAAAGGACAGGCCATTAGTACTTAGATATACGCTGTTGCCTTAGAAACAAATAACCTTACATAGCAACTACAGTTGATTTGAAAGGTTTGGTGTGTGGGGGGGAAGGTTGTAGCAGCTTTTGTCTGTGTTCATAAAAATCAGTGGAAGCATACTTTATTCAAAATGACAACTTGAGGTCATATAGCTGTAGGAGAGAAAGTGGGATTTTCCAAAGCAGCCCAGCCAACATCGTAGACATGTCCAGAAGGACAGAGCCATATGCTTGGTTTTCTCCTTGTGGCCATAGCCACTCCCCAAATGGAAGAGAACCAGGATTGGAGTGGAGAATTGCCGATGTACAAGGTTGGTGAAGGAGGACATGACACTAATTATTGAAATATTTCCCAGATTCTCATGTTTCTTTGTCGTTCTACTTCCCCCGATCCTCAAGCTGCATGGAATACCTTTCCCTGGCTTCTCCACTCTGCACCTTTCATCTCCCTTTGCTTCTAGGAAGTTAAGGACAGAAGTGTTACTCACTGGGTCATGTTGTTGGTTCCTTTAGACCAGTGTTTTGTTGCCAAATGTGACCCTGAGGGAAACACAGTAATTATTTAATAATTTGAAAGATTATAGAGGAGGTCTGGGGGTTGGAACAGGAATGCATATTCAGGCGAGAGGCATTCTGAGCTGGCCTTAGCTTCATGACTTCATTTGATTTTTAATATAGACATAAAAGTGCAGACGAACCAGAGCTTTTGTAATGAAAATCGTTTCCGAAGGAATATTTCAGACCCCGCTCCGTCACCTCCAGCCTTTCTCCCCAGTTGACTGAGGGGGGAAAAAAAAACCAGTTTCTGCCTCTGCCCATGCGGTGCTTAGATTTCACCTCCACAGAGGTCACTGGCTGTGGAGGGAGATGACAGATGAGATTCTAGTCTGCCTCTTCCATGCCTTAAGTCCATGAGAACAAGTCACTTTCTCTTTCCTGGGGACTGTCATCCCTTCATCTGAAAGCTCAGAGTTTGCTTCAGGATCCTCTAGTGTGTGAAATTGCACTGAAGCCACTGAACACTGGCTGAACACAAAATATTGTACAATATTTCTGTGTCTTACAGTGATGTGGCGTTTGGTTCAATTCTAAGCCATCAGGCCACTTGTTGACATGACCTAGAAAAGATGGAAGTGAAACAGAGCGAGTCATTAAACAGGGACCCCCAAATGCCGAATGAACGTGATCTGGCTGGGTCCACTGTGATGCGGGGAATCACCCGGCAGCCCCTTGTTGGATCGCTATGAGGGGTACCTGGGAAGTGCTTGGCTTTCACGGGGCTGCTACTTAGCATACTGAAGAAGATGGTGATTATACTAGATGGGCGGTTATTGCTAGGACTTGCAGGTGTGCTTGGCAAATGTCACTCTGAACTGAGCTGCAGGTGGCTGGAAATGCGGCGGGAAAAGCGAGGCATTTGAAAGCACTGCCCAGACCTTGCTCACATCCAAATACCATGCTAAATATTGAGATGTGTAGACCTGTGCCTCTGTTTTCTTTGTTGCTTTGTTTTTTTTGAGACGGAGTCTCGCTCTCTCGCCAGGCTGGAGTACAGTGGTACGATCTTGGCTCACTGCAACCTCCGCCTCCCAGGTTCAAGGGATTCTTCTGCCTCAGCCTCCTGAGAGTAGCTGGGACTACAGGCAGGCGCCACCACACCCGGCTAATTTTTGTATTTTTAGTAGAGACGGGGTTTTACCTTGTTGGCCAGGCTGGTCTCGATCTCTTGAACTCATGATCCGCCCGCCTCGGCCTCCCAAAGTGCTGGGATTACAGGGGTGAGCCACCGTGCCCGGCCCATGCCTCTGTTTTCTAAAGTGCCCTTTTGCATGTATGTTAGGATGTTCTTCCACACCTGCTTTGTTGATACTAAATTTGTGAATTATTTTTAATCGAAGTGCAGAACTCAGTGTGGAGTACTTCAAACCAAGTGACTTAAACAACAGAAACTTACTGTCTCACGGTTCTGCAGGCTGGAAGTCCGAGACCAATGTGTTGGCAGGGTTTGTTCCTTCTGCTGTGAGGGAAGGTGTGTTCTGCCCCTCTCTCCTAGCTTCTGGTGGTTTACTGGCATTTTGCTGGAATGCTTTTGGCCTTCCTTGGCCTGTAGAAACATCACTCTGATTTCTGCCTTCACCTTCACTTGGCGTTTGTTTTCTCTGTGTGATGTCTATGTCCAAATTTTCCCTTCTTGTAAGGACACACTGGTCGTATTGGCTTAGAGGCCCATCTTTCTCCCGTAATGACTCATCCTATTTAACTAATTACATTTTCAATGGTCCTGTTCCCAAATAAGGTCATGTTCAGATGTACTGGGGGCTAGATCTTCAACGTATGAATTTTGGGGAGGCATAAATCACCCCATAGCAACCCTTTTCTTAAGGGAGACATTTTGCTGATAAAACTATGGAGAAGCAGAAAGTAAGGAAATATTTAAAGAACAAAATGGTGGGGTTGGGGGCAGGGGTGTCAAAGGGATTAGCCTGAAGTTGCTCCCAGTAGCCAAAGCTGGGACAGTGGTGAGCAGCAAAATAAATAACATAGTGTTGGATTATAACTGGAAATATAAAATAAATACCTATGAGTCCAGACTGATATAAATAAATGATTGAATAAATAAACAAATAAATGAGAGAAGAGACACAATTCCCATGCAGAGAGTTCCAAATGCTTGATGTAGCTCTTTCTCCACTGAAAGAGGTGGGACGGAACTCTCCACTCCCGGAATGGCTGCACTTAATGACCTACTTCTAAAGATTAGAGCATGGAAAAGGTTGGAAAAGGAAGTTTGGAGTGGACAAACCTGGTGAACAGTATGCCACAGGTGATGAAAGTACCATCCTCAGTGATGTGATGTTGATACCAGGTACCTCTCGTAGGACATCATAAATTTGGCACTTCAGCTTTGTGGTTTTTCTCCCCAAACACATAACCCCAGTCTAGTCATGGGAAAAACATCAAACAATGATTTTGTCTTTCAGCAGGGACATTCTACAAAAATAACTTGATCTTCACTCCTCAGAGCCCCAAGGTCATCAGAAACAGAGAAAGTCTTAGAATCTGTTACAGACCAGAGGAGGCTAAGAAGACATGATGAGCAAATGTGTCCTGTGATGTCCTGGATGGGATCCTGGAACAGAAAAAGGACATTAGGGGAAAATTTGCAAAATATGAATTAACTGTGCAGTTTAGTTAGTAGTAATAGTAGTATGCTGCATGTTTATAGCAACACAATTTGCTGCTGCAGAGATATGGAACCAACCTAAATGCCCATCAACCTATGAGTGGATAAGGAAAATGTGGTATATATACACTCATGGAATACTACTCAGCCATAAAAAGGAACAAAATAATGTCTTTTGCAGCAACTTAAATGGAGCTGGAGGCCATTATTCTTTTCTTTTCTTTTCTTTTCTTTTCTTTTTTGAGACAGAGTCTCACTCTGTCGCCAGGCTGGAGTGCAGTGCTGTGATCTCGGCTCACTGCAATCTCTGCCGCCCAGGTTCAAGTGATTCTCCTGCCTCAGCCTCCTGAGTAGCTGGGATTACAGGCACCTACCATGACGCCCGGCTAATTTTTGTGGTTTTTAGTAGAAACGGGGTTTCACCATCTTGGCTAGGCTGGTCTTGAACTGCTGACCTCATGATCCACCACCTCGGTCTCCCAAAGTGGGATTACAGGCATGAGCCACTGTGTCTGGCCTGGAGGCCATTATTCTAAGTGAAGTAACTCAGGAATGGAAAACCAATGGAAAATGTATGTTCTCACTTATAAGTGGGAGCTAAACTGTGAGGAAAGAAAGGCATGAGAATGATATAATGGACTTTGGGGACTCGGAGGGGAGTTGGGGGAAGGTTGGGAGGGGGATTAAGGATAAAAACTATCCGTGGGGTGAACAAGTGCACTAAAATCTCAGAAATCACCACTAAAGAATTTATCCATGTAACCCAAAACCATCTGTACCCCAAAAACTATTGAAATAAAAGAATAGTAGTATACCAGTGTTGTGACAAGTGTCTTGTTAGTAATATATGGTGTTAACATGAGGGAAAACTAAGTGAGGGGTATACAGGAGCTTTCTGTGCTATCTTTGTAACTTTTTTTTTTTTTAAAGCAGTCTCCAAAATGCAGACTCATTGATCAATTTTAAATATCCCAATTGTTTTTGGTAGAATGAAAAGTAAAATCACTGCATCACTGAGAGTTGCCTGACCTACTTTAGTGAAGAGCTGATTGTGAAGGGCTCTTGCTTTTGCCTCATTCTCTGGAAGATCTGCTCAGCCACACGAGGGTTCTCTGTGTAGTTTGGATACCACAGTTCTTGGAACGTTAGTTTTGTGAAATGGCACTCCACTGTGCTTTGTAGAGTACCTGTGGCTGAGCTTGGGCTACTCAGGCACACCGAGCCACGCCAGCTTGCTTGGGAATCTACGCCTTTGCCAAGGAGACTCTGGCATGTGGCCTTCGGAATCTAGATCTGGAAAGTGGAAGGAGGGGTGGTATATTTGGGTTGCTTGCCCGTACCTCTTCAGAAAAGTCCACTGAGCTGTTCTAGTCTTTATGTTGCCTGTGCCCCTCCTTCCTAGATATGTCATTTCTCATTAAAGAATGTGCATATTTTAATGCTTCCAATAGACATTGCCAAATTGCCTCTGATTTTACACTCGGTTCTAATCCACATTCCCACCAACTTTTTAGGAAATTTCTATTTTTCTAACCTTTCTCAATATCTGACAGTTAAATGAAAAGACAGTTCCTCAATGTCCACAAAGTCTACAAAACCTTGACTTTGTGATTTTGGTACTTATAGTGGGGGTATTTAAACTTTATAACACTACATTAACACCCTGTAAACAGTAGCTCTCCCCATAATAATGTTTATGACAACAGATTGTTTTTAGAGAGTGACATATATATGGGTCTTATGTAATACCTTCCCTGCTATAGGCACCAATCCAAAGTCAGTTTCCAGAAAAACATTTTAATCCTCTCTCACCATGGTTGGAGAACAGGTTTTGCATTTAATCAAACAGTATGGTTTATGGAGAGTTTCCTGGATGATTGGTTTTCAGAGCGAGTGTTGTTTTGTGTTTCCTTGATAATTCCAAAGAAATCCCAGTGTCCTACATACCTTTGGCCTCCATGATGGATTGGCCATGATTGGGTGTTAGATGGTCAGAAACTGATTGAGAGGGTTTTTTTTTTTTTCTTTAATGAGCTTTCCATTTTTTTGCTTTAAAATTTTCAATGTAAAAATAATGACATCATATTCTATATTTCATGTAAACTATTATGGCTTAACATGTACAAAGTTAGAAAAATCCACAGGACTTTGATTTGTTGATCTAGGTCTAAAGATTTATTTTTTGGATGACTATAAAGTTTGCAGAGTTAGAACATTTCAGGAAAGTTTCTTGGCTTGATGTGGTGGCCCATGCCTGTAATCCCAGCACTTTGGGAGGCCAAGGTTGGTGGATCACTTGAGGTCAGGAGTTCAAGACCAGCCTGGCCAACATGGTGAAACCCCATCTCTACCAAAAAATACAAAAATTAGCTGGGTGTGGTGGCAGACACCTGCAATCACAGCTACTCGAGAGGCTAAGGCAGGAGAATTGCTTGAACCTGGGAGGTGGAGGTTGCAGCGAGCCGAGATTGCACCATTGCACTCCAGCCTGGGCAACAGAGTGAGACTCTGTCTCAAAAGGAACCAACCAACCAAAATAAAGTTTCTTTTACTCTCATCTTTGTTGTTTTAAATAAATTCCAGACATTTAAGCTTCTCCTTTAGCTGTTTCTCTTTGCTTCTTCAGAGGAATTTAATGAGCCGCAAAAAAAGAAAAAAAAAAAAACCACACACATCAATGGCCTTTCCAAAGATTTTGGCCTTTCTGATATTGAGGTTCTTACTGAAAAATGGCAGATTTTAGTGCTGACTCAGCAAGTTTTATTTTATCCTGCCTGCTGCCCTATTGATGTCCTTTTTTTTTTTTTTTTTTTTTTTTTAAATTTAAATGTCTTCATAGAGTAATACTGCTAAGGGTATAGAAATTGTACAGAGTGGTCACTGTATATTCAAATTAACAAAGTTATCAGTCGTTGTTCACCAGGTAAATAATCTTTGGCTGTCATAGTGAGGCTGGGAATGGTAGATGGGGGAATTGCATTGGGAGGAGGTGGGGAAGGTACTGATATGTTTAGGGTACTCATCCTTTTAGACAATTAGAAGATTAGAAAATCCTTAAAATGTTAATCTTGTTAACATAACGGTGTTAATTCCTCCACTCAGAATGCTGAATTTGCACACAGCAAGAAATAGCTTATTCATTGCTTGGATAGGATCCAATAATTTTTTTAATTTATGAGACATCTTTCATTCTAGTTATTCAGAGTGTTGTGCATTTAATAGTTGGCAGAAGCACTGCAAAGCCACAATGAAATCAGTTTTAACTTACATTGAAGGAGTTTAATTGTTAGATTGTTGTGTCATTGCAAGTGTTAATTCAGTCAAGCATAAAGAAAGAATGCAAGGATTTAGATTAGTTGCTTCATTATTACACTTATATTTACTTGAAAGCAACATATTTGATGGAAACCCAAAATTGTTTTTTAAATGCCCCTCATATTCAATATACTTATTTGGATAAGTTTAATTTAAAAGCGTGAAACATTATGCATTTTGAAAGATTATGTTTAAACAGCACTTTTTGCTTGGAGTAATTTTTAAAAGAATATTAAATTTAAAAAAATCAATATGAAGCTTCATGGTGCTAAACAGGTAGAAGAGTGTGGTAAATTAATGCAGTAAAATAGATGTGGGATTGAATACCAGGGCTTTCTAAATGATAGAACTTCCAAATATAAATTATATTTTGTTAAAAAATTGGAGGGGATGAAGAATAGGAAAGGCTTAAATTGTAAGGGCACGCTCTTTAAAAAACACAGTGCTCATTTACAGTGGGGGCTTTAAAAATCCATTAGTTGGCTATAATTTTATTTTCATATCAAATCATGTTATCTTTTGACTTCCGTTATATTTCCTGAGTTGGTCTCATAGAATAATTTTGGTCTCAGCATTTTGCCTTCAGTATGCTGTTCATTGTACGTTTAATTCTGAGTCAATCCTGTGTTGTTTTATTTAAATGGAAAACAGTCCCTGTTATCTTTGAGCACTTTGTATCAGGGTAGCTCATGAATATTATGCCCAGTCATCCAATTTCATTCTATTTTCACACTCACTTTGAAAGTACAATGTTTAAGTAGCCGGGCTGATTATATCTATTTTACTCAGGTACTGAGTCAAACTCATGGCTGAGAGAGCCACTCCGAGTTACCTTTTTATCTTCTGACCTCCTGGGGTGCCCTCAGTCCCTGGTTTGTATTTTAATAGCCAAAGCGTTAGAAGTTCTTTAAGTCTACTACAGATAAATTTCCATTGACCTAACTCCTGAGATGATGGATACCAAAGAAACTCTGTGTTTCCAATACCTCATGAGAAGAAAGTTGCAGTGTTGATGGGCCTAGTAGGTGCCTGGAGTCTTTGCAGATTTGCTTGGTATTTGCTTCTCGGGATAGCCAGCCAAGGATCCCTGAGCACAGTGACACCTTAGGCATTGTGAGAGGGGGAAGTGTCTGCAAAGTGGGGCTCACCTGCATTCTGCATATTTGTCAAACCCCTCGCCTTCCCAGAGGAGGAGAAATTGATCCTCATGTTAGAAATAGGAAAACTGTCAAAAGTGCATGAAATCAACCATGTACAATGTGAAACAACAGGCGGCACTTTCTTTATCTTGTAGCAGCTTAAAAATGGCAAATTTTTCATCAATAATAGAAAATAAAAACCTGCTACTAGCACATCTAAGATGGTCTTATAGAATATTTTTGATCTCAGCATTTTGTCTTCTCCAAGTTCTGGTCACACTAAATACTTCCAGATTTTCTAGATTAACAAAGGAGGGAGATTAAGAAGTAGAGGTGCAGTATAATTAGATCGGAAGTGGAACCCATCATTCATAAAAGATTTGAAGAACATAGAATGGGGGATTGATAAGGAAAGTGATCAGGCTGTCAGGGGCATCCATGTGTTACTGTTGAAGAACGGGGAATGTGTAACCTGGGAAGAGCACCCTCAGAAGGTTAGCATGCCAGCCATCCTCACCATCAGAGAGGACAGATTTGGACTTGATGGATTGAAGTTATAGAAAGAAGGATTTGGGATCAAGACAGAACAGCATCTGACAATGTGCCAGGCACATAACAGAAGCTAGGTAAATGCTTGAGTTGATGGGTGGATGGACAGATGAAGGGGATGAAGGTAGAATGAGCTACCCCCAGTGATGCCAGTCGAGGCTAGACAACCAGCTGCCAGGGTCATCCCAAGATTTAACTCTTACTGGAGAACTGCGGGGTTATCCCTTCCAGCTCTTGAGATGTTGTTTCTGAGTTTCTTGAGCTGCCATGACAGTCGAGGCATATCCCTCTGTAACATGGTGTTTGTAGTTTATAAGGTGGAAATGAAACTTGAGGGAATAGATACATAGCTTTGTTAGCCAGCAATGAGAGGTCAGGCTCTTCTCTTGAAATTAAGTACAGATTTCAAGACTGTGATGGGACTAATTCAGTTACTCTTCGTTCTGTGTCATCCAGCTTTTTGATTCATGCCCTACAATTACCTCTCTTGTTTTAGTGACACTTCTTTGCATTTCCTTCCGTGTGAATAAAATGATCACGGCAGTGTTTTGCCAAGCAGAAGATCATTTCCAAAAGCTGTCCATCAAATCATCCCGACCTCCCCCCTATTGTTTATCCACTGAATTAATGAGAATAACACCCACACTTTGCATAAATCTCCATGGAAGAGCCAAACTGGTGTCCTTGTTTTGTGGAAGCACATGTTCTTGGCCAGAGTCTCTGATCACATTCATAACCTTTTGTTTTTCTTACATAAGGTTCGTGTTGCATTATTTGTCAAAGCATCTCTGAGACTCTGCCATGGATGTGAGAGGTACGGAAAGAGCGTGGGAAGCATCAGAGATTCCACATTAATTCCTAACTTTAGCTGATTTTTTAAATCATCTGGAGAAAACCTCCATAAACCATTGAGACACATTAAGAAAAAATCCTTATCTTTTCAAATTGAGTTGCTTAATCACCATAGTCCAAGTTGAGACATGTTTCCTGTGTGTTTACTTTTAAATGGAAAGTTTTGGTCAAAGTCTGTTTATGAGCTGCTTATTCCAACATATGTCTCTCTAACACACATCAGTTTCCCCCTTCCTCAGAACACACGCCCCAACCAGTTTGGCAAGAAGAAAAATGAATGGGAAAAAACACATTCAGAGGGGAAAAAACATTACCAAATTTTAGTAGCTTTTTTTACCTCCTTCCCCTGCACCCCCCCTTCCTTCTTCTCTTTCCTCTCTCCTTCCCTTTGCAGCTGTGGGTCTTCTGAATGAAAGCTTTTTGTTTGTTTGTTTTAACTGTAAGGAGAGCAGAGTTTCATCTTAGGATTCTTCTGAACTGGAAATTGCCCCCCACCCCTAAACCCTCCTATTCTTTTCTACTGATGAGAAACACATCCAGAGATTTCCGTGCATTTCAAGGTTCCCAGCAGAGTTGCTCATGGGATGTGGGTGTTCTGGCCTGGCTTTGATGCATTCACCGGCCCCCTGGCCTCCAGCCTGGGCTTAGCTTCACCTGCATTTGCAGAGGAGTGGCCCCGAATTGGTGCTGCAGATTGGCACAGCGGCTGTGTCACCCTCAGGAGGAAGAGCGCCAGTCTGAGGAAACAGTGAGGAAGCAGAGAAACGAAAAAGATCCCACAGTCTGAAGCTCTCAAAACGTGACTCTGGCTTCCCCGCCTGCCCGATCCTGCCTGCAGTAGAGCAGGAGTCAGAAACTCTGTTCTGGGCCTGTCTTCTATGAGCTTTAGTGCCCCGGAGAGGTCCTTCTGCCTCCCCAGCATCAGGAGGAGCAGGATCCGAGAGAACCACACGCTTGCCCTGTCGCAGGCGGGGACTGGAGGGTCTCCATGCTTCCAGCTCCTTCAGGAGGCTCAGAGCAGATCTTAGTAAGTCTTAGAAAGAGGCTCAGGTTAGAGCCTCACCTGGGCCACGCACTAGCTGTGTGACCTTGGACTTGTTACCTGAAGCCTCTGGTCCCCGAGCCTCCGTTTTGTTACTCATTGTGGCATAAGAATACTTGTCTTAGGCTGGGTGCGGTGGCTCACACCTGTAATCCCAGCACTTTGGGAAGCCGAGGCGGGCAGATCACCTGAGGTCAGGGGTTTGAGACCAGCCGGGCCAACATGGCAAAACCTCGTCTCTACTAAAAATAACAAAAATTAGCTGGGTATGGTGGCAGGCACCTGTAATCCCAGCAACTCACCCAGGAGGCAGAGGTTATAGTGAACCTAGATTGCGCCATTGCACTCCAGCCTGGGTAACAAGAGTGAAACTCTGTCTCAAAAACAAACCGACAAAAAGAATACTTGTCTTAAACGAGTGCTTTAGGGATTAAATTAAGTAAAATGAGGCACCAAATGCCTAGCCTTTGTGCCTGGCCCAGGGAAAGTCAATGAATTTGATTTCTCCTTCCTCACCATTGCCACTGTCTTTTAATAATTGCGTAGTCTTGTTTCTGCAAACGCTGCATACCACATTTGTTTTTTCTTTGAGACAGAGTTTTGCCCTTTCACCCAGGCTGGAGTGAAGTGGTACGATATTGGCTCACTGCAACCTCCTCCACGCCTCCCTGCCCACCCCCAGGTTCAAGTGATTCTTCTCCCTCAGCCTCCTGAGTAGCTGGGATTACAGGCACCCATCACCACACCTGACTAATTTCTGTATTTTTAGTAGAGACGAGGTTTCACCATGTTGGCCAGGCTGGTCTTGAACTCCTGACCTCAGATGATCTACCCACCTCGGCCTCCCAAAGTGCTGGGATTATAGGCGTGAGCCACCACGCCCAGCCGGCTGCATACCAGTTTGGCCCTTGTATATGTGGTTTTGTATCGTGAGGAGTCTTTTTACACTTTATGTTCAGTGCTTTCCCCTAGATTTAAGATCTGTGAAAACTAGGACGGTTTGCAAGTTCTCCCAGTGCTATAAACTTCGCATGTAGGTGTTATTCAAAATATATTATTTATCAATGATTTCTCTTAGAATGCATAGCATAGATTATAAGAGTAGTGCAAAATATTTTCCTTTAGTTGCTCTGGGATGCCAGAAATCATTGGCTACCCTCCTCCCCTTTACAGTCACAAGTCCAGATGTTTGGAGGGGGAGGGAGAAGCTGGACTCTATGAAAGACAATTTAGCAATTTTGCAGTGTTGGTGTTTCTGACCTTCCATCTACTTCCCCATCTGTCTGCCAAGGTCCGGGTGTCCCTCTGGGTATGCACGAGGCCAGACTGTTTGGACCTGGTCATTCTTGAAGCCTAAGACACCCATCAGGCTGCCCTGGGATGGAAAGGTTATAAATTCCAGGCTGTTGACTCCAAGGCACCAAATATTGTCACAGGAGGAAACATTTCGCAGCTGCCATAGAAAATGTAAATGTGGCTGGGCACGGTGGCTCACGCCTGTAGTAACCCCAGCACTTTGGGAGGCTGAGGCAGGCGGATCACCTGAGGGTCAGGAGTTCAAGACCAGCCTGGCCAACATGGTGAAACCCCATCCCTACTAAAAATACAAAAATTAGCTGGGCTTGGTGACACGTGCCTGTAATTTCAGCTACTCAGGAGGCTGAGGCAGGAGAATTGCTTGAACCTGGGAGGCAGAGGTTGCAGTGAGACGAGATTGTGCCACTGCACTCTAGCCTGGTGACAGAGCAAGACTCCGTCTCAAAAAAAAAGAAAAAGAAAATGCAAATGTGCTGAAGGTGGTGCAGGCCAAGAATTGCTCCAGCTTTGTCTTGTTCATTATTCCTTTGAAAAGAAGCCTCCCTCTGCTCCTCTGTACATTTCTGCAGAACTAGCACTTGAAAGGTAAGGCGCCAGAGCTCTCCCTGCCCCAGTCATAATGGGAAAAGTTTTCACCCCAGGCCAGCCCAAACACTCAATTGTGTTCTTTCTCTACCAGATACATAATCCGTGTTTAAATCTCTTGGCAGTCACTCATTAGTTTTTTTCCCCTACGTTCTTTTCTTCTTTGATGAGAACAAAGCCCGGCTCCTCCCAGCTCCCAGTCTTGCTTTTCTCTCCCAGGAAATCTCCCTGCCGCACTTTGATCCCATAGGAAGAAAGTCACCCAAATGCTATCCTTCTCTACCTGCTAAAAGAGGAAGATCGCAATTCTTTGTACTACCAAATCTGTGTTCAGAACTCACAAATCTGTGGTGCCAGAGGCCCTGATTTTTCTGGAGGCATTCTGGCGGCATACCATGGCCTGACCACCTAAGGGACCCCTTTCTTGGGCACCTCCCCCTCCCCGATTTTTAATGGACTGTTCTTGAGAAAGGAAGGATTGAACATATGGTAACTCCAATGGAATTTTGTTCTTATTAAAGCCCTTTGAAGTTCCCTCTTTCTAACACCACGCCTTCTTACCCTCACCCCTTAGATGTGGCATGTTCCATCATCAGAGTTGTTGAAGTTATAGGAAAACCAACCTGAATTTCTCTAATACAACTCTTTGATGTAGAGTAAAACAAAAATCTATTTCTGTCCGATACTCTAGACTTCTAAGAAATGAACTATGAAAGTAAGCTGTTTAGCACTATAGGATTGTAAAGAATTTTAAATTTATTTTATTCCATCTGCTTTGGACTCTAAACCATTCTGGATTTTGATTTGAGAGGCAGAAAACCAAGCATTTATTGGGCACCTACTGTGTGTCAGACTTGGTATACAGACAGCATGTGAGAGGCTATCACGTGCCTAAAAAGAGCAGGTCACACAGCTTGCAGATGGCTGAGCTGGGACCTGAGCCGGCCTGATCTGACTCTTCTGACCCCATAGCCTGAGTTCTTCTCAAGGTAATTTGCCACCTTGTGGTCACTGTCTTCTGTAGAAACATTCTTCGGTGAGCTTTGGAAAGGAAGAATGACATATCACTTGTTAAAAAGGAATTTAGAGTTTGTAGCATAATGAGAGTAAGAGAGATGGGAGGTGAGAGTTCCCCATTGGAAACTGGGAATGGTGAGGGAACAATGATAATTAGAGGGAGAGCCATGGAAATTGATGGGGGAGGTGTGGGGAAGAAGCAGAGAGGATTCTGTGTGGACGGATGGATGGATAGATGGATGGATGGATGGAGGCACCATTAGGAGAATGGGGAAGGGGTGACTAAGGATTATGAATGCATGTGTGTGTGTGTGTGTGTGTGTGTGTGTGTAAGGATCACTTCTGTTTTAGACAAAATCGAAAAGCGAATGTAGGGTGGGGAGAATCACACAATAATATTTTAGGGATTATTTATATGTCCGTTTAATAAGAAAAAAAGAGAGTCAAACCTCACCATATTATAAAGCTTTCTTGCCCATGAATTCTTCTTAGAGCAAATGAGGGTTTTCTCTTGTTTTGTTCCTCTTAAATTTTCAGTCATTTTGGGAATAAATGTCTATACTTCAGCCATCTTTCTAATCATTTCTTATATGTAATTTTTTTATATGTCTGTAGGGAGAACTGACAAGGGCTCTCACCATCTTTTGAATTTAGATTTTTTAAAAAAATTATTGTTGTTAGAGCAATATATTTTGTTAACATTCTTTAAAAATAAAAATCTCTCTAACCACCGTCCTGAATCTCCAATATTGTACACAGTAAATATTTGTGAAATAAAAATGAATAGATATGATTAGCATCCTTTTATTTGATATTGAAGTCATAAAATGGATTAAAGACACAGGGTTAATTTTATTTTGTTAAGGAACAAGCAGTGAAGATTCTTCCAAAAATGCCTGGCTGATTTCTGGTTGACCCAAGTGTATAAAAATTAAGCTCTAGGCCAGGCGCGGTGGCTCACGCTTGTAATCCCAGCACTTTGGGAGGCCGAGGCGGGCAGATCACAAGGTCAGGAGATCGAGACCACGGTGAAACCCCGTCTCTACTAAAAATACAAAAAAAAAAAAAAAAAATAGCCAGGCGTGGTCGCGGGTGCCTGTAGTCCCAGCTACTCGGAGACGCTGAGGCAGGAGAATGGCATGAACCCGGGAGGCGGAGCTTGCAGTGAGCCGAGATTGCGCCACTGCACTCTAGCCTGGGCGACAGCGAGACTCCGTCTCAAAAATAAAATAAAATAAAATAAAATTAAGCTCTAAATAATTATCAAAATAGTGTTTGTAAATAGCATATTTGCTGAGGCAAGACTTAGGTCGTAGGAATGATGAGCACTGTTGGTCATTTTGGCTGTGCCAAGTTCAATGGACCACTTGTGGCCAAACGCTACATGTGAGGGTGTTTTCAGTAATCTAAGCAGGTGTAGGAATGATACTCAGTTTGAGAGACTCAACTGAAAGTAATGTGCTGGACCACTGAGTTGTTTTACAATTAGTCTTGGAAAACTTGGGGGTTTTTTTGTCCTTCCATGCCCCCAGCTTTATTGAAATATAATTGATGAATAAAAATTGTGGATATTTAAGGCATACAGTGTGATGTTGTGATACACACATTGTAAAATGATTACCACAGTTTAATTAACATATCTATTACCTCATATAGTTACCATTTGTGTGTGTGTGTGTGTGTGTGATGATAATAGTTAAGGTCTACTCTTTTTCAGGTCTGTAATCTCAGCACTTTGGGAGGCTGAGGTGGGCAGATCATGGGGTCAGGAGTTCAAGACCAGCCTGGCCAAGATGGTGAAACCCAGTCTCTACTAAAAATACAAAAATTAGCTGGGTGTGGTGGCGCACGCCTGTAATCCCAGCTACTCGGGCGACTGAGGCAGGGAATTGCTTGAACCTGCGAGGCGGAGGTTGCAGTGAGCTGAGATCGCACCATTGCACTTCAGCCTGGGTGATGGAGCAAGATTCTGTCTCAAAACAAAACAAAGAACAAAACAAAAGAAAACAAAACAAATCTACTGGTTTATTAGCAAATTTAAAGTATAAAATACAGTATTATTAACTGTAGTCACTGTGCTGTAAATTAGGTCTCCAGGGCTTTTATTTTATTTTATGTTTGACGAAGTCTTGTTCTCTTGCCCAGGCTGGAGTGCAGTGGCATTATCTTGGCTCACTGCAATCTCCACCTCCCAGGTTCGAGCCATTCTCCTGCTCCAGCCTCTTGAATAGCTGGGACCACAGGTGCGCTCCACCACACTTGGCTAATTTTTGTATTTTTAGTAGAGACAGGGTTTTGCCGTGTTGGCCAGGCTTGTCTCAAACTCCTGACCTCAGGTGATCCACCTGCCTCATCCTCCCAAAGTGCTGGGATTACAGGCGTGAGCCACCACGTCCGGCCAACTTACTCATTTTATAACTGCAAGTTTTTACCCTTTGACCAACATCATCTCGTTTCCCCCAGCCCGCCTCACTCCCCAACCCCAACCCCTGGTAACCACCCTTCTACTCTCTGTTTCTGTGAGTTTGCCTTTTTTAGATTCCATATATAAGTGAGATCATGTGCTATTTGTGTTTCTGTGTCTGGCTTGTTTCATGTAACATGATGTCCTCCAGGTCCATCCATGTTGTCAAAAATGGCAGGATTTCCTTCTTTTCTAAGGCCGAATAGTATTCCTTTGTGTGTGTGTGTGTGTATACACCGCATTTTCTTCATTCATTTATCTGTCAGTGGACACTTAGGTTGTTTCCATATTTTGGCTATTGTGAATAATGCTGCAATGAAATTGAGAGTGCCATGCAGATACAGTATCTCTTTGAAATAGTGATTTTATTTCCTTTGGATATATACCCAGAAGTGGAATTGCTGGATCTTATGGTGGTTCCGTTGGTTTTTTTTTGTTTTTTTTTTTAATAGTCTCTCTGTGTGACCCAGGCTGGAGTGCAGTTGGCACCATCTCGGCTCACTGCAACCTCTGTCAAGCGATTCTTGTGCCTCAGCCTCCCAATTAGCTGGGATTACAGGCAGGCGCCACCATGCCTGGCTAATTTTTTTGTATTTTTATTAGAGATGGGGTTTCACCATGTTGGCCAGGCTGGTCTCGAGCTTCTGACCTCAGGTGATCCGCAAGTGCTGGGATTACAGGCATAAGCCACCACACCCAGCTGTTCTGTTTTTAATATTCTAAGGAACCTCTATACTGTTCTTCGTAACAGGTGCTGAGCCTTTTTTTTTTTTTTTCTTTTGAGATGGAGTCTCTCTGTCACCCAGGCTGGAGTGCAGTGGCACGATCTTGGCTTACTGCAACCTCTGCCCTCTGAGTTCAAGTGATTCTCCTGCCTCAGCCTCCCGAGTAGCTGGGATTACAGGTGCCTGCCACCGCGCCCAGCTAATTTTTTTTGCATTTTTAGTAGAGACGGGGTTTCACCATCTTGGCCAGGCTGGTCTTGAACTCCTGACCTCGTGATCCACCCACCTCGGCTTCCCAAAGTGCTGGGATTACAGGCGTGAGCCACCGAGCCCGGCCTGGTGCTGAACCATTTTACATTTCCACCAACAACGTATAAGAGTTTCCTTTTCTCCACATCCTCGCAAGTACATAGTCTTTCTGATAGCAGCCATTCTTACAGATGTGAGGTGGTATCTCATTGTGGCTTTATTTGCATTTCCCTGATGAGAAGTGATGTTGAGCACCTTTTCATATACCTGCTGGATATTTGTGTGTCTTCTTTAGAAAAATGTTTATTCAGGTTCTTTACCCATTTGTAAACTGGGTTATTTGTGGGATTTGTTTTGTTTTTTGTTTTGTTTTGTTTTGCTGTTGAGTTGTATGAGTGCCTTTCTATTGTGGATATTAACTCCTTATTGGATATGTGCTTTGCAAATATTTTCTCCATCCTGTAGGTTGCCTTTTTCATTTTGTAGACTATTTCCTTTGCTGTACAAAAAACTTTTTAGTTTGATGTAGTCCCACTTATTTTTGCTTTTGTGCCTGTACTTTTGGTGTTGTATCCAAAAAATCATCGCCAAGACCAATGTCATGGAGTTTTCCCCCTTTGTTTTCTTCTAGTTTAACAATTTCAAGTCTTAACATTGAATTAAAGTTTTAATCCATCTTGAGTGGATTTTTGTCTGGAAAATTCGTTTTAACAAAGTCTCTAGACCAGCATTAAGGGACAAGGAGTGAAGCGTCAGAATCACTAGAGGGACTTTAAAAAAATTATCTAGAATGTTGTTGGTGGGAGAGGCCATGGAGACCGGGGATGGGGGAAGGGTATGTGGGAACTGACTGTACTTTTTGCTCACTTTTGTTGTGAACTTAAAATTTCTCTTAAAAGATGAAGTCTGTTATTAAAATATATGTATATAATTTTCCTGACCCTGGAGATCATTGGCTTAGTGAGTCATAGTTAACTGTGCAGGGTGTCTGCCCCTCTCTGCACTGTTCAACAGAAAATACATGTTGAGAATTAGTGTCTTAAATCATAGAATATTGGAGCAGAAAAGAACCTAAAATCACCCAGTTTAGAGTCCTTAGGTGGGATACCACATGAAAGTTTCCTGGGGTTGTTAGGACTTCAGTTTTGAGTATACATGAAGTTGCCCGTGGTCAATAAGTTTGGGAAATGCAGCTCGTTATAACTTCTTTGTAGTAAGCCAAAATTAAGATGTTTCCTACATTTTATCAAGCAGACATTAAAAAAAAAATCATAGCAGCGAGTGATGCTTAGCCAATGACCTTTCATGCGCTAATAGCTCTGATTTTTCCAATTGCAGCATTTGGATAAACCGGCAATTTGCTTTTGGAATGCCAAGGAAGAACATTGTTTATGGTTTTTCTTTTGGTCTCACCCCTTTCATCAGTTGGTCTTTAGCCTTAACCCGTAAACAAATAGCCTTTTCTCTCTTTACTCTTCCCTCTTTCTTTGCAAGACCTCCAGGCTCCCTGCAAATGACAATTCAAGCGACATGCTCCTACCCACAAGTTACAGTGATTCACGCTGGCTCCATTCTGTACTCTTGCTTCACATGTTTGGATATGAGAGTCAGAAGACCCGAGTCTGGTGAGCCAGAAATGAGGTCAGGGGCAGCTGGGTAGCAGAAGCGGGATGTCTGTTTCTTTCTTGTAGCTGACTTAAGATTTTTGATACTCCCAGTGCAGGGCAATTTCTGCCCGTACAAGCTGTGGCAGATAGGAGTCTACCATTGGCTCTATTTGAGGGCATTGGAGATTTCTTACTGCCTGGCAGGCACCCCTGTGCTTTTAGCCCCTCTACTGTTATTGACAAACAGGTTTGTGCTTCCAACCACCCTGTCAGAATTTCTGCAGCCCTCAAGTCAGCAGCAGCGTTAAAGGAAACCTGGAGGATGTCTCTCTAACTCCACCAGTGAAAATAGTTAACTGGGGTTACTGGAAGCTAAGAAAATAGTTTATTTTTATGTTACATTGAACTTTACCACAAATGGCGGGGGAGCAGGGATGGCTGGCACACATCATGATAATGATCTTGAAACTGTTAGCATAGTCTGGGAGTTTTAGGTCCACCCATGGTTTTTCCACCTTGGTACTATTGACATTTGGGGCCAGATAATTCTTTTTTTTTTTTTTTGAGACTGAGTCTCGCTCTGTCGCCCAGGCTGGAGTGCAGTGGCACGATCTTGGCTCACTGCAAGCCCCACCTCTGGGTTCATAGCATTCTCCTGCCTCAGCCTCCCTAGTAGCTGGGACTACAGGCGCCCGTCACCACGCCCAGCTAATTTTTTTGTATTTTTAGTAGAGACAGGGGTTCACCATGTTAGGCAGGATGGTCTTGAACTCCTGACCTTGTGATCCGCCTGCCTCAGCCTCCCAAAGTGCTGGGATTACGGGCTTGAGCCTCCGCGCCCAGCAGGGGCCAGAGAATTGTTTATTGTGAGAGGCTGTCCTGTGCCTTGTAGGATGTCTGGAAACATCCCTGGCTTCTACCCACCAGGTGCCAGTAGCACCCCCACCCACCACCAAGTTGTGGTGATCAAAAACGTCTGCAGATATTGCCAGATGTTCCCTGGGAGGCAAAACCAACCCCAGTTGAGGACCACTCGCACACCCCAAATCCCTTCTGCTGTGTTCCGAGTTTTAAATGTTGAGGACTTTTTCCATTATTATTCTGGAAATAATGAAAAAGAGCTTGGGGTTTTGGTTTGATTCCTGCTTTATTAGTATTAAAGGGTGTGTAAGCATCACAGCCTAGGAAAAATTAACACCTACTATCTGTCAGAATGAATCTGTTACCCATGTACTAGGCTTGGTTCCATGAGGGATGCTATATCTTGGGCAACATGATTTCTGGTGTGGTCCATCTGCCGAAGAATTGCACAGTGGTGAGGGTCTGTGGCCTCTCTCATATCATCTACTTTGCTGTATTTCCCAGATGGCAGGCCAAGGTCCTGCATGGTTATAAACTGAGCACAGGAGCAGGTAAGCTGAGATGGATGAAGCCTGCATCCGTGGCCTCTGAGTACTGCTTGTCTTCTTTTCCTTCCTGTACCAGTCCCATGGGTGAATGACATAGGCAGCTTATTTCATTGCACGTATTATATCTTTCTCTTCCACATCTAAATGGAGGATGGTACCTGCTCTTTATCTTGTTATCACCCGTCAAGCTCTACTCTTGTCGTGGTGTCAGTTATTTGAGATCATGGAATTCTCTGTGATGTAATTACCTGTTCTGGAGCCCCAGATGGATTCCTAAGGGCCATCCTCCAAAAAGCCAAGCCTCCCTTTCCCTCTGAGGCTGGGCTAGTGGGAATGTCTCTTTGCCCATTCATCCAGTGCTGCTGGTGGGAATGTCTCTTAGCCCCATTCATCCAGTGCTGCTGGTGGGAATGTCTCTTCGCCCATTCATCCAGGGCTGCTGTTGGGAATGTCTCTTTGCCCATTCATCAAGGGCTGCTGTTGGGAATGTCTCTTCCCCCATTCATCCAGGGCTGCTGTTGGAAATGTCTCTTCCCCCATTCATCCAGGGCTGCTGGTGGGAATGTCTCTTCGCCCATTCATCTAGGGCTGCTGGAACGCCTGTGTGCCATGCTTTGTGCAAGTTACTTGGGATCCTTGATGACTGAGCCAGGTTTCCTGTCATCAGAGCGTACGCTCCAGTTAGAAAGATGGACTTGTAAACAAATCTAACATAACATGAGACTTGCTTTTGGTCATCTGTACAAAAGTGCCGTAGTTTAACGATCCTAGCTGTTTTGAAGCTCTTCCCAAGTACTGAAGTAGTGAAACACAGTGGTGACATTTTGGAAGGCATTAGCCTGTGGTCTGGGAGAACACTATTTGGGAGTCTGAAAACCTGGGTTTTTAATGTTGACACTGGCCCTGATTAGCTGTGTGCTAATTCCTGTAAACCTGAGTCACTTCATCTTAATGGACTTCCCTCCCTAGGTTTATAAAATGAGGTGGTTGGGCTAGATCATCTCTAAGGTTCCTTCTGATTCTGGTAGCCTCTGCTTATTATAATGTTTAAAGACTGAAAACCTTGAGATTAGTCAGCCTTTGTGAGGAGGATTTATTGTAAGTTTTTAAAGTGGCTTCCCTGCTCATTTGTGCCTTTGGGGAGACTTGGGCAACTCTGGTATGGTCAGAAGCCTAGCAACACTTTGAGGCCCCATCCGAGGGGTAAACTAGTAGTCTGAAAGACTAAACAGATGTCTTGCCCTGAAGTGTCAGAAGAAAAATACCATCTGTAAATAGCCTCATCAACTTTCATAGGGCTTTTGGCGGGTAGAGGTGCCTTTTACCATTATCCTGTCCACTTGTGGATTTGTATAAATCCATTAGGTTAAAATTATCCATTCTTTTTGCTCTTGAAGCTGTAGGTCAGTTTCCTGCCCAGTTTAAACCTTGTCCCATACTTGTCACTTTGAAATTCTGTAAGCACATTCCTCAGCATTCCAGGGCTGGTAACCCTAAAGATGGCAGCAGCCAAGCTCCTAGCAAGGGGCACCCAGTCAGGGATAAGATCTGTAGTCGTTAAGCACATCATATAATAATGGCAGATAAATATTTGGAGCATTCTTCTCTCCTTAGTGTACTTCTTCGTATTTCAGTTGCTTTGTATGTAAATGTCACCTTTTCTAAGAAAACATTATATGATCTCTCACTGCATGTCATAATAAGTTTCTTGGACCACCTAGATGATACTTGGCAATTATGGCCTCATGTTGTGGTCCTATGTGTACATGTGCTTTTTCTCTTTCAGGATTGGACTTATCTCTTGGAGCCAATGATTTCATCTAATCACCAGCAAAGACCCCACAACCGGGTTGTGTGGTGCGTGTGTGAGCATATGTGTGTGTGCATATTATGTACCCGGGAAATGTTGGCAGGATAGATGGATCACAATGTCAGGCATGGGAAGCACTCAATAAATAGTTGTTGAATTGTACCGAGTTGTAAGTGGCTAAATATTTCATGGTTCTCTATTCTTCCTACTTTATGCCATTTACCATGGGCTAGAAAATAAGATGAAGCTGTGTTTGCGTTGAATAGTGGTAAGTGGTTGCTGGTTGTCTGAAGAGTCATAGAGCTTTTAGTGGTTTTACAGCTCTGATTTTTTTTTTTACAGCAATGTTTACTATTTCTGGCCATTATGTACACTAATATAAAAATTTAATTAGACTCTTTCTTTTCAATTAATTATTACAGCCCTGTTTGTTTGCTCTCTCGACAGAGCCTACTTTATGGGAACAGGAGAGATCAATTTTCTATCACAAAATTCATTACTTTTGACTAAAGTCCAGTGCGCCTGTGAGTGTGTGCACCACTCTTGATGACTTCCCAGGCAGCCAGAGGATTGTGGATTCTGACGAGTATTAAAGTAGCCTTGGTGAAAGGATGCTTTTGATTCAAGAAGAGTTTTGATTTGATCATTGTCCTTCTGAAAGCAGCACATGAAGCAAAGTTAAAATTCTGTACGGTTCCTGGGGTTGAAAATATACTTGTGTCTTATTCATTCCTCATTGTTTAATATTTTCTTAAGAATCCGGAGAGTTGGAATTGGGTATAGATAGAATATGTAAAGGTTTCTGCCTTAGGAAAGCTATTTTCTTTGACAGCACCTATAAAAGAAGGTGTGTGCTCTGGGAGGGAAGGGACATGGTAGGTTTGTTCTTTACTTAGCTCCAGAGCCCACACAGTGCCTGGCACATGGTAGCTGTTGAGTAAACGTTTGTTGAATGAGAACACGTGAGGTACAATAGTTTTGCTTTTCATCATTGATAAAAGTGTTCTTTCATCATCAGTAAAAGTGTTTTCTGGATTAAAAGTTCTCTGTGCCTCTGTCTCTAATAATTCTCCATGATTAATGCCTTGGATGGAGCTGTTTTCAGTGTTGGGAGATGCCAGACCTGTGTTAAGAGTGCAGCCATGCTATCTTACTTGACAGGACAGGGGCTAGGCTTGGTCCCCAAGAGAAACAGGTAATGCCCAGCTCAGTTCATTGAGCCCCCGGGGCAGAGCATCATCTTGGGTCTCACACACATCTTGTGCAGTTTTATACCTGCCACATCACTAGCTCTGTGATGTCAGGGCCTGCAGTGTCACCTCTTCTGTTCTCTGTTCACTGATCTGTAAAACTGGGCCAGTAGTGTCTACCACCCACAATGGGTAGTGTCTATTAAATGAGATCACCACAAGTCATGTCCTCTGTACAGAGATAGTTCTGTAGATGTATCTGTTTACAACTCCTTTCCCTTCCTGTGATGTTTCCCTTCAACAAAGAGAGTGGTTCTCCACCCTCCATTCTGAACTGTTTCACCTCTTACTCTTGCATGAGATGGGGAAGAAGAAGAAAGGGCCCCAGTAGCCTCAGTCTCTGGGTCTCTGACATGATACAGTGCAGAGTTAGAGGTTAGACCTGTGTGATGATAATGGTGGTGGTGGTGTGTTGGCATGGGCATGGGAGCAGGAGCTCGAAGAATAGCGTAGCTCAGCAGAACTTTCTGCAGTGGTGGAAGTATGCTGTGTCTATGCTGTCCGCTGTATAGTCACTAGCCACATGTGGCTTGTTGAGCACCTGAGATGCGTTGTGCCCAATGTGCCCATGGAATTGCATTTTTAGCTTCCTTTAGTCTTCATGTAACTAATCCCATGTGGCCAGAGGCTACCATGTTGGACATCGCCACCCTAGAGCCTTGCTATGGACTAAGGATATGCAACCTGTGTGTTTCCTGGGAGCCTGGGAGAAATGCAGAATCTCAGATGTCACCCCAGACCTGCTGGATCTGAACCTGCTTTTTAATACAGTCCTCAGGTGGTTTGAATTTAAGAAACGCTGGGCCAGCCTTGAAGCCTCTCAGTTTCTTTCCAGAGACTTCCAGGCAGTTGTGCTGGTCAAGGATGGAAGGTTCTTGCTGTCTTCTTTGCCTTCTCAGCTGTTCTCACAACCTGCTGTGGTTTTCAGGGGACCCATGTGTGTGGGTCCCTGTGGTTAAGAGATCAAAGAAAAAAGTTCTGTAGCTGTCATCTCAGGATGAAACGCTGTTTTGCATATTCCTCCTCATAAACCTCCTTAATCTCTGTATTCCTATATTCTGTCCCCAAAGGGTAGCTCTGCTGTTATTTTCTCATGTATCCTACTACGGCTTTGTTTTCCCTACTAGTAAAGATGTGGGTACACACACACACACACACACACACACACACACACACGTACGTACTTAGCTGTTTCAAACCAAATCAGTATGTTTAGGCTGTGGTTCTCTTAATGCTTCCCAGCACTCTGGCTGGTGATCAATATTTCAAAAGCCTAAGTAGCATTTTCTCTTTAAGTGAAATTAGAAAAATGTCCCCCCACCTCCCTGAATGTATTAATAATTTCTATTCTGTAATGGTGCTAGTTTAACCCATCAAAAACAATAGTTACAGAAAACTTTGCAGATTTCTTTGATATCCATTGGACAAATCACTTTAGCTAATGGGCATGTTGCTTGGCTATTATATTCGGCAAAGCTGAGAATTGGACTATATGTTTAATTATTTTGGTGGCTACTTTTCATTCTTGAATGGCTCACAGACATCACATGGTGATGGCTTAGATGTTGTCTATATGATGTCTGTTGCAGGCTGCAGCTTAAGCTGCATCTGAGGAGTTGCCCAGGGCACCACAAGGAAACTGAAGCACAAAGGCACCACGCTAGAGGTCCCTGCCTCTAATGAGTCTCTAAAACAGATCCAAGGGTACAGTGCTAGTAAATGACAGAGCCAAAACATGGACCCAGCAGTATGGTTCCAGTATCTACACTTCACCACCACCCCCAATTGCCTTTGCCCTCTGTCAGGAACTGGCCCCCTCTGCTACCCACTGTACCTGCTCCTTTAGATCGATGTTGTCACTGCCATGGGTCCTCTCCGTTTTGTTTGTTTGTTTGTTTTGAGACAGAGTCTCATTCTGTTTCCTAGGCTGGAGTGCAGTGGCGTGATCTCGGCTCACTGCAACCTCTGCCTCCTAGGTTCAAGCAATTCTCCTGCCTCAGCCTCCTGAGTAGCTGAGATTACAGGCGTGTGGCACCACACCCAGCTAATTTTTGTATTTTTAGTAGAGATGGGGTTTCATCATGTTGGTCAGACTGGTCTCGAACTCCTGACCTCGTGATCTGCCCACCTTGGCCTCCCAAAGTACTCGGATTACAGACGTGAACCACTGTGCCCAGCCAGGTCCTCTTCTTCTTTGGGTCCTACTTCTTTGGGTCTTTGCTCAGGTGTCACCTTCTCAAAGACACCTACCCTAACCACGCCATCAAAATACCCATGCCCCACTGTCATTCTTTCTTTTTTTTTTTTTTTTTTTTTTTGAGATGGAGTCTCGCTCTGTTGCCCATGCTGGAGTACAGTGGTGTGATCTCAGCTCACTGCAACCTCTGCCTCGTGGGTTCAAATGATTCTTCTACCTCAGCCTCCCGAGTAGCTGGGACTACAGGTGCCTGCAACCACGCCCAGCTAATTTTTTGTATTTTTAGTAGAGATGGAGTTTCACTGTGTTAGCCAGGATGGTCTTGATCTCCTGACCTTGTGATCCGCCCGCCTTGGCCTCCCAAAGTGCTGGGATTACAGGCATGAGCCACCGTGCCCGGCTCCCACTGTCATTCTTCATTCCCATTGCCTTTCTTTAGTTCTCCTTAGGTTTTATTACCACTTGCACATTATATATTTGTTTTATGTAAATCCCTTGAGAGCAGGGACTTTGTTTTGCTCTCTGCTGTATCCTTAGGCTTTGGAGCAGTCCCCAGCCCATAGTAGCACTAGGTTGGTAGTTTGAATGGATGGATGGATGGATGACCTTCTAACTGGACAGCTGCCATTGACTCCCACTTGGCCTCCTTCTTGCCTTTTCCTGGTGTCCCTCTGCTGTACCTGGCCAGTACTCAGCGAGTACTCAGCATGCTGATTCCTCCGAAACATCTGTTTGCCCTGACAGTTCCTTGCAGAGAAGCATCTCATATGACTCTTGACTGCCCCACCAGTCCCCTTCTCAGTCTTACTGAATGTCCTTCATTTTTTGACTATGCCACCATGTTGCTCCCTCTTTTCTCTGTTCTTCCCTCTGCAGCCCCCTCCAGACAGGAACACCATGTCCTTGTGTGGCCCAAGCGTATTGTCTGTCCTGGCATTTACACTTTAAAGCCATCTCTTCTCAGCAGACTCCAAGTTGTGTGAGGGCAGGAGCCCGTATCCTCTCTTGTTGCCCTTCATGCCCCCAACTTTACCTTAGCACCTGGCTTCATAACCATCTACTGATAGATGAATGAAGCCATTTAATTGTATGGGTAGAACCACACAAAATATGTTGGAAGCAAGTCTCACTTCTCTAGAATTAAATGTTTCTTTGGCACTATGAGATCTTACTGTTCAAGCTGTGAGATTTAAAGGGAAAATGCTTCCTGCTAATTATTAACAGTTGCCCTGTAAGAGCAGAGCCATTATGGGGTCCCGAACCCTGGCACGCTGCCCCTCCCAGCAGTGAGCAACGGCAGTGAGCTGGGAGGAACGCTAAGGCAACTGTGGCCCTGGCACCCGCGGACCTCAGATTACCCAAAGAGGATTGCAGTATCAGGGCCAACGGAGTAGGGAGTGGGTAAAAGGATTTGAAATGAGATTATAGGACCTGAAAGATCCTTGCTTTTGTTCAGGAAATAATTTACCAGTTTTCTTTAAGGCAGCGAGACAATCCAGTTGAGAGCCTGGAGTGGTAGATCAATGTCCTGGGCCTCTTCAGATACTTAAAAATAAGTTGATCCATAGTTGTACTTGTTGGGCTTCTTGTTTGTTTTTTTATTTAAAAAAAAAAAAGGAAAGAAGAAAGGAATGGAAAGAAAAAGAAACTCAGTCGTCAAGTACTCTAAACAAACAAAATTGAATGCAAGATCTATTAAGAGAATACAAAGACAGCCTCTTTTGAAAGAACGTCTTTGGCCAGTGTGTCTTCAAGCCAAAGTCTAGAAAGTGAATGGGAAGTGTGATGAGAATACAACTTCTTAATTTTTATTTTATTTTATTTTTTTGAGATGGAATCTCACTCTGTTGCCCATGCTGGAGTGCAGTGGCACGATCTCATCTCACTGCAACCTCTGCTGCCCAGGTTCAAGCGATTCTTCTGCCTCAGCCTCCCAAAGTAGCTGGGAGTACAAGCGCCTACCATCGCTCCTGGCTATTTTTGTATTTTTAGTAGAGACAGGGTTTCACCGTGTTAGCCAGGATGGTCTTGATCTCCTGACCTTGTGATCCACCCGCCTCAGCCTCCCAAAGTGCTGGGATTACAGGCATGAGCCATTGCGCCTGGCCCTTAATTTTTTTTTTTTATATATTTTTTGAGACAGAGTTGCCCAGGCTGGAGCGCAGTAGCACAGTCTCTGCTCACTGCAACCTCCACTTCCTAGGTTGAAGCGATTCTTGTGTCTCAGCCTCCCGAGTAGCTGGGATTACAGGTGCGCACCACCATGCCCAGCTAATTTTCTTGTGTTTTTTAGTAGAGAGGGGTTTTTGCCATATTGCCCAGGTTGGTATTGAACTACTGGCCTCAAGTGATCTGCCCACTTGAGCCACCAAGCCTGGCCAATTTTTTAAAATTTCAAACACCAAGAAGAAGGGTCCTTTTCCCTTGACCCCCCAACTCCCCGCATAGAAACCGTTCATAAAAACCCCACAGAGTTGGCTGGGTGAGAATCGCGCAGCTGTGCTGTCTGCCGTTTGTGTTGGGTTTTATAGCCAGCATAACAGTTCTCTTAATACTTTAAGGCCTTTTTCACTTTTGATGCTTCCTGGAGGTACATTTTGTTTGGCACTTACCCCAGGTGCCTCTGAACCCTAAATCTCAGTTAGCATCTCCTTCCTCATGCTATCAGCCTTCCTGCTTTGTCTGAAGTTTGTATTGATGTGAAGTGGCTTCTTGTCTTTATCAGAGCAGGACTTCCCATTCCCCTGAGTGTGATGAGGAGACCCATGAGGTGTTTGTCTCACTGCTGATAATACTTGAGTCTGATTCTTGCAAGATGGTTGGGGATTAGCTCCCTCACCGAGGTATGCAAGAAGATACCAGGTTATGTGAAAACTTAAAGGATATCAGGTTTATTTAGCCTCTGGAGAGGGACCAGTGTGTGGGTGATTCTGCAGAAAATATTTGAGAGATTTTCATACCATGGAATCCTGAGTTAACACAAAGTTTGGGAAACAGGGGTACCCTGGTTACAAACCTTTTGTTTGAACTTCTGTTATTAAAAATACATTCCAAATCAATGGGTCTGTTTTCTGCCAATAGATAGAACACACTGAATGAATACTTGATGTGTTGGAGGACACTGAATTTTGCCCTTCAGTGTTCACTGTGTAATTATGTTGATGTAAAATACATGCCCATCTTTGGGAGGCTGCAAGAGGTGATTATTTTGAATAAATTCCATATATGAGCTTCTGACTTGCCCCTTTTTCTTAAAAATGAAGTACTATAACCTCTATCCTCCCTTTCCCGGCTGCCCGCAAATGTTTTTTATTTGAAGATGGGGGCTAGTTAGGTTTCAGTTAATTAAAGTTTTAATTGTGTTTGATTCTGCAGCAGATCTGATGTTTACCTATCTTAGTAATGAAATGCAAAGCGTCATCCTTGAGCTCCCGCTCTTACTGGATGGCAAGGGAAGTACCAGCAACCTCGAGACCTATTAGTCCTGGTTGGTGATTTGTAATATGTTGTTTATTTTTTATGTTATATTCAAATATGAGAAAAGTATTGACTCAAGTTTCATCATCTGAACATTACTCAAGAATTACTATCTTGTATAAAATCGGAGCACTTGGATGTTGCATATGACATCCCACATATAAAACGGAGCTACGTCATTTCCTCCAGTGCAGAAGATTGAACATAGCAAGCCTGAGGCTTCTCTCTTTAGAAAGTTCTGCTTGCAAGGTTAGCCCTTGGTTGGTGTCTGCAAATTTGGATTTCAGGAGGGTTCTCAGCATTCCCAGGCCTAGAAGAGGGGCTCCCGGTGCCTGCATCGTTTGTGGAAACACCGTGGTGGGTGGAAGAAGTCTGACATTTTGGTGTGCTCTAGGCATAGGCTGTCTACCTGAATAGTCCCTAGTAAAAACCTTGGGCACTGAGGCTCTGAGGCTCTTCCCTTGCAAACAGCCCTTCATGTGTGCTGGCAGGATGTGTAGCTGGGGAAGCAAGCGCGTTCTGTGTGACTTTCGTGGGAGGGGGCTGTGGACGCTTGCGTCTGGGTTCCTCTGGACTTCACCCCCATGCGCCTTTTCCCTTTGCTATTTGTGCTTTGTATCCTTTTGCTGAAATAAATCGTAGCCGTGAGCATGACTGTATGCTGCGTCCTGTGAGTCCTCCTAGTGAGTCAGTGGGGGTGATCTTGGTGACCCCTCACACACCTTCCAAACCTGTTCTGCCTCTTGAATTTTTCTGCCTCCTCAGTTCTTTCTCTTCACCCCAGTACAACCCAGTATCCAAAGTCAGCAACTCAGAATTGTCTTTGATTCTTCCCTTGACTCAGGCACCAACATCCTATTGATTTTGTCTCAGAAGTGTCCTCTTGAGCCCAGGCCCCCTGTGGCCTTTCCTGTTGGCCCAGTCTGAGCCCTCAGCACCTCATCTTCACATTCCCTGCAATAGCTTCTCTGTCTGGTGTTTCTGCCTCCGTTCTCCATTCCAGCCCGTCTTTCATATCACCATCGTTTAGTCCAAAACTTAAGTTGAGTCGCCATTGCCCATGAAATAGAATACAGATGCATTGGGTTGGCGGCTTCATCTGGCCACGGTGCAGGAAGGCAGGGAGAACCCAGATTTGAGTGGTCAGCTCCACCACTCACTGCTGCACACAACCAGGCTATATCACCTGTCTGTGCGTTAGTGTCGTTGTCTGTATCTGAGGATAAAAACAGTGCCTTCCTCATAGGGTTGATGCAAGGATTAAATGAGTGAACATTTAAAATCCTTAGAACACAGCCTGACACATAAAAGGTGCTTGATAACGGTTAGCCAAGATTATGTTTTATAATTATTTCTTGGCATTCTCCCCTCTGGGCTGTGAGCTGCTTCTTGTATTGTGCCTGGCTGTAGCTTTTTAATAGCCAATTGCTGAATGAATGAATGAGAGAAAGAAAAAGGGGCCGGGTGTGTTGGCTCACACCTGTAATCCCAGTACTGTGGGAGGCTGAGATGGATGGATCACCTGATGTCAGGAGTTTGAGACCAGCCTGGTCAACATGGTGAAACCCCATCTCTACTAAAAATACAAAAATTAGCTGGGCATGGTGGCGGGTACCTGTAATCCCAGCTACTTGGGTGGCTGAAGCAAGAGAATCACTTGAACCCGGCAGGTGGAGGTTGCAGTGAGCCGAGATCATGCCATTGCACTCCAGCCTTGGCAACATGAGTGAAACTCCACCTCAAAAAAAAAGAAAAAAAAAAAAAGAAGAAAGAAAAGAAAAAGGGAGGGAAGGAGGGATGTTTAAAACATAGTTACTACTCTAAAGAAACTTACTGGCTAGTTGGGGGATATAAGATGCCCTAATATAGCAGTCCCCACCTTTTTGGCACCAGAGAGCGGTTCATGGAAGACAGTTTTTCCATGGACAGTGGTAGGGGGCATGGTTTTGCGATGAAACTGTTCCACCTTGGATCATCAGGCATTAGTTAGATTCCCATACGGAGTGCGCATCCTAGATCCCTCACATTGCAGTTCACGGTAGGGTTTGCACTCCTTTGAGAATCTAATGCTGCAGCTGATGGGACAGGAGGGAGGCGAACTCAGGCAGTAATGCCCGCTTGCCTGCCGCTCACCTCCTGCTGTGCAGCTGGTTCCTAACAGGCCCCGAACTGGTACCATAAGAGGTTCAGGGAAAGGAGGGATCTCTATGGGGAGGGAAAGGAGGTAGGTTCAATTGTTACAATCAAAGGTGCCAAACTCCTATTTGTCACCATTTCAGATCCCACAGAGACAGAGGAGTGTCAGGATCCACCGTGCTTCTAAGAGACACTCATATAAGTGAAGTCTTCCTGCGGGACCTTACACTTTACCCCTGCTGAAATTTGCCTTTTCCCTCAGGTGACATTTTAAGCTGCTTAGCAGGAAACAGGCACTTAAAAAAGTACAATGACTATCTAATGATTTCTGAGTGATTCCCTCCAGGGTGTCTAGATTTCTTCCTGGCTCTCAGAGGTAGAAGGAACTCTCAGAGGACAGTACCTGTCAGCTCCAGCACTAATACCCAGAACCCTTGCCTTCCTGAAGCTGGCATCGCTGAGCTGGTAAGGAAGAGTTACCTTGAGTGAGCTGCTGTTGAATGTAGAACAGCTATGCCACGTGCAGATGATTTCATCCTATGAGCTTCCTCCTCACTTTCAGAGGCCAGGCTTTAGAAAGTATTGTCGAGATTGCTTTTACTGTTCTACTTATTTTTTGTTGTTGTTTTTTTTTTTTTTTTTTGCATTAGATACCCACTAAAGTCACCTTGTCAAACTACATCTTGAAGCCAATTGCAGTCTTGAAATCCTGCTTTGTGGTGCAGGTTCTATTGCATGGAATGTTATGTGATTTAGTTCCTGCTGCTGATCAAACACCTCAGACTAAATGGCTTAAAAGAATCATCATTGGTGGCCGGGTACGGTGGCTCACTCCTGTAATCCCAGCACTTTGGGAGGCCAAGGCTGGCAGATCACCTGAGGTCAGGAGTTCAAAACCAGCCTGGCCAACATGGCGAAACCCCATCTCTACTAAAAATACAAAAATTAGCCAGGTGTGGTGATAGGTGCCTGTAATCCAGCTACTCGGGAGGCTGAGGCAGGAGAATCTCTTGAACCTGGGAGGCGGAGGTTGCAGTGAGCCAAGATCACACTGTTGCACTCCAGCCTGGGTGACAGAGCAAGACTCCATTTCAAAAAAAAAAAAAAAAAAAAAAAAAAATTCATCATAGGCTGGGCGCAGTGGCTCATGCCTGTAATCCCAGCACTTTGGGAGGCTGAGGTGAGAGATCACTTGAGCCCAGGAGTTCGAGACCAGTCTGGGCAACATAGTGAGACTCCATCTCTATATTTAAAAAAAAAAAAAAAGTAGTTGGACATGGTGACACGTGTCTGTAGTCCTAGCTATTCCGGAGACTGAGGTAGGAGGATTGCTTGAGCCTGGGAGGTCAAGGCTGCAGTGAGCCATGATCGTACCACTGCACTCCAGCCTCGGTGACAGAGTGAGACTCAAAAAAAAAAAAAAAAAAAAAAAAAGAAGAAGAAGAAGAAGAATCATTGTTTGCTCAGCAATTTTGTATATTGGCTCAGCTTGAATGGCTCATCTCTATTCCTTGTGGTGTTAGCTCAGCTCCTTTGTATATTTGGACCTCAGCTGGGATGGCTGGGACAGCTAGGGCCTGTCTCTGGGGTCTCACATTCTTCAGGAAGCGATTCCAAGCTTTTTCACTTGATGGCAGAAGGGTTCCCAGCAACAAGAGAAAGCAAGCCCCAATACACAATACGCAACAGT
The DNA here is from genome assembly GCF_028878055.3 of Symphalangus syndactylus. Classification (NCBI taxonomy): domain Eukaryota; kingdom Metazoa; phylum Chordata; class Mammalia; order Primates; family Hylobatidae; genus Symphalangus; species Symphalangus syndactylus. The sequence goes on from NC_072430.2 coordinate 27,715,028, forward strand.
TTCTCCTTGTATCATATTTGCTAATGTCCTATTGGCTATAGCAAGTCAAGAGGCCAAGCCAGATTCCTTTTGTCGGAGACCACAGGAGGGTGTGGGTACAGGAAAGCATGATTGTCATGGGCCATTGCTGCAGTAGTTTATAACAAGGAGTTTATCTAGGATCTTGGGAGAAGGGAAAGCAGCATCATTCTTTAGACAGTTGCCTGGGATAGGTGCAGCCAGTGGTTAGAGAGCTCCACTCACCATCTGCATGGGCCCCTTTAGCCCCACTTCCCTCTGTGACCAGCAGCTACACATAAGCTTAAGCCATCTGGCTCACAGATTGATGGGCACTCAGTCCCACAGGAGCCACCAGGAGAATATGGCTGGATCAGCACAAATCTGATGTTAATGCTAGAAAAGGAACTCCGAGCTGATATCCAGTATAGCCCACGCAGATCTGTCGGCAGAGTGACATCTAAAATCCCCTGCAGTTTTCTCAGCCTGCCCTGAGTCTGAGCTGCATGTTCATTCCATTCGACAGCAATTCTGGGGTCTGCCTGTTCTTTGTTCCTCTAACCGTACTGTGGACAACATTCCGAGGACAGCAGAGCCATGGAGGAGAGTTCAGGGAAGGGGGAGAATCAAAGACATGCCTGGGAGACTGGGCACCCAGATTCGTTAGTTGGGTTTGCTGCCCTTGCCTTTGATCTGTGCAAGTGGAAGGGTGAGCTGATGGACTATTGATGCCTGGCTTCGTCCTCATTGTAACGATCTTATTTTCATTTTATATCCTTTGAGGGTTATGCCGATGTTAAAGATTATATTTAGCAATCATTTGTGCTATCTCATCAAGATATTGCTGTGTGATGCTGCACCAAGAGACAATAATTCAGGAAATGATTTTAAGATCAGAAAGGTGTTTGGATTTAGAGTCTAGAATGAGTAGGAGAAGGAATAAAAAGAATCAATGGTCTTTGTGCCCTAGAATGATGCTGGGCCCTGGGCATCAAAGACACATTTATCACACCCTTCTCTTTGTTTGTCTGAGCCAGGTGATATGGAGGGGGCTGATCTGGTATCAAAAAACATCTATCAAGTGCATTTAGGAAAATAATTCAAGGAGATGACATGATTACTGGGGAGGTGACCTCTATTGCAAGCTGGGAAGAGTAATTAAATTTGAGCAAGAAAGAAATTTCCATTCTTTTAGGCTGAGTTTATGAGAGTGTCTCAGATTAAGCAAATTCAACTGTCTTGGTCACTGAAAATCTCTTACTCTGTTGGGATTTTTGAAGGTTCTAGGTTGGCTAACATCAACGTCATTGAGAAAGATGGCTTAAGTGACTGTGTCTGTATGTTTGTGCATACACGTGTGGCCTAGTAGGGAAACACAAGCAGAGCTCCACACCATCCTGTCCATCTCATGTCTGTCTTTTCCCAGTCCGAGATCCACAAACTGGGCTCATCTTGGCCACCATGGTGTCCCTAAGACTTTGTGTGTTGCACGACACTTATTAAACACTTAAGTTTTTGTTGAATGAATGAATCAAGAAAATCTGGAAGGGTAATTTTCTAAAAGTATCTTTAGTTGACAGTTTTTCTGGAATTAACCTAGACATTTTAATGGTCACAGAACAATGACTGATGATGTCATTTAAGTTCTTTTGGTTGAGCTGAGATAAGAAATGAAAGGAAGCTGACAAAACAAGTGACCAGAGTTAAATTTATACACTATTAAAAACAAGTAAACACTCACTGCCAAAGACTCACACTCCCGAATGACTTAGATTACCAGCCTAGTGTAGTAAAATATTTATCATTTTGTAGTGTATTAGTATTTTCCCAGAATTAAAAAGCTTATTGTATTTTCTAATTATTAAGTCAATATATACTCATGTAGAATGGTCAAACAATAAAACAGTTTAAAGAACCAAATAAAAGTATCCCTACTTCTGGTTGTTACATTTTAAGAAAAATTTTTAAAATTTTCTTTTTAATTCTTAATTGTGGTAAAATACCCATAATGTAAAATGTACTTTTAATCACTTTTAAGTATAGTTCAGTAGGGTTAAGTATATTCACACCATTGTGCAACCAATCTCTAGAACTTTCTGCAAAACTGATACTCTCCAACTCCCCCTTTCCCCCCTCTCTCCAGCCCCGGACAACCACCATTCTACTTTCTGTTTCTATGAATTTGACTACTCTGGGTACCTCATATATGTGGAATAATATAGTGTTTGTCATTTTGTGACTGGCTTCTTTCACTTAGCACAGTGTCCCCAAGATTCATCCATGCTGTAGCATGTATCAGAACTTTTGCCCCTTTCAAGGCTGAGTAATACTCTCTTGTATGTATGTATAATACCACATTTTGTTTATCCATTCACCATCGAGGGACATTTGGGTTGCTACTGTGAATGCTGCTGCTGCTGTGGACGTTGGTGTTGGAATATCTTTTCACATGTGACTTTACCCACACAAACTTTACTTACGCCTGAGCTCATACTGCATGTGCTGCGTCCTACAATAGTATACATGGACTTCGTCTCTTGTCAATTCTTTTTTGTTTTTTTAAGACAGCATCTTGCTCTGTTGCCCAGGCTGGATGCAGTGCCACGATCTCGGCTCACTGCAGCCTTCTTCTCCCAGGTTCAAGCGATTCCCCTTCTTCAGCCTCCCGAATAGCTGGGATTATGGGCATGCGCCACCACGCCCAGCTAATTCTCATATTTTAGGAGAGAAGGGGTTTCACCATGTTGTCCAGGCTGGTCTTGAACTCCTAACCTCAAGTGATCCCCTGCCAAAGTGCTGGGATTACAGGTGTGAGCCGCTGCGCCCGGCAGTCTTGTCAGTTCATATGGATACGCAGTACTCTTTTTTTTTACTATGTGTGCAATGTCCCCTTGTATGAATTCATCTGTTTGTGGCTGGACATTTTGGTTGTTTTCCATTTCTTTATGTTATGCCTCAGTAGACATGCAGAGACTTAGACCTTTGTACCCTTGCCTGGTAATAAAAATCCTAACAGTTGGGTCTTAGGCTGTATTCTCTAGAAGCAGAATCTGAGATAGGGACTTGGTTGTGAGTGATTTACTGAGGGACTGTTCTCAGGAGGAAGAGAGGGAGGGAAATGGGGAGAGGGAGGGAAACAGGATGAGGAAGGGGCCAAGCAAAGAGGTCCCCCAAAGTCTAGCTGTGGCCTGATTGGAGCATCATCACACTGGCAGAGTTGTCCTCTTTGGGACAAAGTGACAGAGCTTTTGTACTGTCAGTCATTTATCTTGTAATCCCAGGCCTCTTGAGACCTTCAGCTAAAAGGATTTCTGTAGAAGGTGGTGGTGGCTGTGAGCTTGCAGGGCAGTCGGCAGTGGGGGCAGCCTCTAGCACAGAGGATACGGGTTGAGGTATCACTGCGAGTGCTCATAACCTCTGTGGTCCTGTCTTTAGGTCTGGTGCTATGCTAAGTACATAAATGCAGTTCTAGCAGTCCTGTGATTTAGGGGCTAGTAGTATATCTCTACTCTACAAGTAACTTTCCCAGGGTCCACCAGCTAGCAAGGTGTGGTGGGATTGTAAGACATACTCAGGTCTGTCCAGTATTAAAGCCTGAGTCCTTTTATTGGTGGGCTGTAGAATGTAAAGTTAAATTCCTAGAAGCTGAATTTATGGACCAAGGAGATAGACATATTTATCCAAGTTTCTCTCCCTACCCCTTCCCCAAGTTATATCAACTTAGATGTCCTGTTATATTATATTTGACTGTTCTCCTGTCATCCCTGGGTCTTGTCAGTTTTTTAAGTATCTGCTAATCCAATTGATAGAGATTTTTTTTTGGCTTGATTTTCCTTACTTTTACAATTGCTGAGGTTGACACCCTTGCCCATGTGGATTGGCCAGCTGTATTCTTAAGGCCCAGTTTTTAGTCCGAGGGCCTTGGCTTTTTTTTTTTTTTTTTTTGAGACGGAGTCTCGCTCTGTCACCCAGGCTGGAGTGCAGTGGTGTGATCTCGGCTCACTGCAAGCTCCGCCTCCCGGGTTCACGCCATTCTCCTGCCTCAGCCTCTCCGAGTAGCTGGGACTACAGGCGCCCGCCACCACGCCCGGCCAATTTTTTTGTATTTTTAGTAGAGATGAGGTTTCACCGTGGTCTCAATCTCCTGACCTCGTGATCCGCCCGCCTCGGCCTCCCAAAGTGCTGGGATTACAAGCATGAGCCACCGTGCCTGGCCTTTTTTTGTTGTTGTTGTTGTTGTTGCTTTTTGAGACTGAGTCTTGCTCTGTCACCCAGGCTGGAGTGCAGTAGGGCAACCTCGGCTCACTGCAGCCTCTGCCTCACAGGTTCAAACGACTCTCATTCCTCAGCCTCCCGAGTAGCTGGGATTACAGGTGCCTACCACCACACCCAGCTAATTTTTGTATTTTTAGTAGAGATGGGGTTTCACCATGTTGGCCAGGCTGGTCTCAAACTCCTGACTTCAAATGATCCGCCTGCTTCGGCCTCCCCAAGTGCTGGCATTACAGGCGTGAGCCACCGCACCCGGCTGGCCTTCACTCATTTTTGATGGTTCTTTGCATCCAGGTTTGAATTGTCCTAATCTCCCCCATGGATTTGAATGCTGCATTTATAGTACACTTGTTTTGCACCAGTGCTTTGTTCTATTTCTAGACTTTCACAGAGGTAGGTGTCTAGTTGTTTTTTTGTTTGTTTGCTTGCTTGTTTGTTTTTTGAGACGGAGTCTCACTCTGTCACCCAGGCTGGAGTGCAGTGGCGTGATCTCAACTCACTGCAACTGCTGCCTCCCAGGTTCAAGCGATTCTCCTGTCTCAGCTTCCTGAGTAGCTGGGACTACAGGCAAGTGCCACCATGCCCGGCTAATTTTTTGTATTTTTAGTAGAGACAGGGTTCCACCTGGCTAGCCAGGATGGTCTTGACCTCCTGATCTTGTGATCTGCCCACCTCGGCCTCCCAAAGTGCTGGGATTACAGGTGTGAGCCACTGCGCCCGGCCATAGGTATCTAGTTTTATGCTAGTATCCCATCCTTTTAATTGCCATACACCATTTTTTTTTTTTTAGGCCGAGTCTTGCCTTGTCGCCCAGGCTGGAGTGCAATAGTGTGATCTTGGCTCACTGCAACCTCCGCCTCCCAAGTTCAAGTGATTCTCCTGCCTCAGCCTCCCGAGTAGCTGGGATTACATGCGCATACCACCATGCCTGGCTAATTTTTTGTATTTTTAGTAGAAACAGCGTTTCACCATGTTGGCCAGGCTGGTCTCGAACTCCTGACCTGGCCTCCCAAAGTGCTGGGATTACAGATATGAGCCACCACACCCGGCCCCATACACCTTATTTTTTAAAAAATGCAAGGTATTTTTAAATATTTTTTTTTTTTAAAGATACAAGATATTTTTTAAAAAGAGGTAAGGATTTTTTTTTTTTTTTTTTTTTTTAGACGGAGTTTCGCTCTTGTTGCCCAGGCTGGAATGCAATGGCGCAATCTTGGCTCACTGCAACCTCTGCCTCCCAGGTTCAAGCGATTCTTCTGCCTCAGCCTCCCGAGTAGCTGAGATTACAGGTGTGCGCTGCCACGCCCAGCTCATTTTGTATTTTTAGTAGAGACGGGGTTTCTCCATATTGGTCAGGCTTGTCTCAAACTCCTGACCTCAGGTGATCTGCCAGTCTCGGCCTCCCAAAGTGCTGGGATTACAGGTGTGAGCCATAGTGCCTGGCCAAAAGATATAAGGATTTTTCATGTCAACTAGATGCTAACTAAAGAGTTGCCAAGTGTAGAACGCTGATAGGCCATCCAGCCCCAAATAAGACTAGGTAATAAGGCTCTTTTATTAGCAGTTAGTGTGGTATGTATGGTGCCCAAATGCTAGCAGGTACTTTTCTTAAGCAGAATCCCTGTTTCTCTTTTCATCCTTGTCTGTAATAATTCCATTTGCATGATGGACCCTTTCCGTAAAGGCAGTGGGAGAGGTAACCTTGAGCTTCATCTCCATTTGAATTCATTATCAGTGGATTAGTTAGTAGTTGTCTTTGCAACTGAGAGAAAGTTGACTCAAATTGGCTTTCGTGCAAATGAAAGTCGGGTAGCTTTGTCCAACTAGAAAGTCCAGGAGTAGGTCTAACTTCAGACAAAGACATGAAGCTGTGACTTCCTGGCTGCAGGTCAGCAGAGCTGCTCTCTCCATCCTTCAGAATCTCATCTCTGTGTTGGCTTGGTTCTTAGGCACTCTGTCACCTCGTGGAGGCAGGATGGCTGCCCGACCCCCTGTGAGTCCCTGTAGGTTCAAGTCCAGTGAAAAAAGAGAAGATCTCCTCCCACAAAATTCAGACCTGACTGCCATTGACCTAAAGCCATATCCCCCTCCCTAAGCTATTCATTGTAGCAGAGGACTGTGTACATTTTTTGACTTGCGGCTGGTATTATGCCGACCCTGCACTAGAGTGCTGGCACCCAGGGGAATTTAGAGAGCCATTGCTGGAGGGAATGGGTGCTCGCTGGCCAGGAGCATTGGTCACTGTCCCCACCCCCGCATGGGTAGGATGGCACTTAGCGACGTTCTGTTTTCACAGAGAAGAGTTCATACTGTCAGGCTTAGATACAGAACTGTTTTTAGAGATCTGGGCTTGCCCAGTCTTGGTGACTTAAGGCAGCGGAAACTCCTCTTTCAGGTAGGTCTGTGACTGCGGACTGAGAGCCCCAGGAAGCCAGGGCCATCGGTCACTCTTGGCAGAGCTTAATTGGGTTTTCATTACTAAGTGAGGTTCTTTTTACTGAGTGAGGTGAGAGGTTCAAGCCTGCTATTTCAGCATTAAACCAGAAAATGGTTCCATCGCACCACTGTGGGAATCCGCTGTAGAGGCCGGGCCTTGGCTGGCTGTGGAAGGGTTAAACCGCACACCCAGAGGGCAGGGAGCAGACTCCAGAGACCCCCCTGGGCTAAAGTGCATTTCCTCATCAGCTTCTGCTTTGCTTTTGCTGTTACTCCAATGGTTAGCTATACCCAGTTAACGAAGTGTTCAGATTCCTTTTCCTTTGCTTAAAGCACAGACTTTTCTGTGAAATCCACTTGCCCCATTTTCTTGTTTATAAATTTTTAGTTCCAATACCAGAGGCCACCCGTGTCATGGAAACAGCAGTGACCTGGTTTCCAGGTGCCCCTCTGCGCCTGCCCAGTGAGTAACTGTGGGTGAGCCCCGGAACACACCTCCCCCAACCCCGATCTCGTGTTCCAGTGAGTAAAGAGAAGTGGTGGCACGTGATAACTCCTGGAGGCTTGGAAATGGGGTCCTAGAATATTAATCTAAAGTGGCTGCAGGGCACGCCAAGTCCAGCCATCACACTTAATGGAGGAGAGGCCCTGGAGAGATTGAATGGCCTGTAAGCGGTGATGTTGAAGGGAGACCCTCAAACCTGGTGTATCGTAGTTTGGATTTCTGAATATAAAGAGCATTTAAACTACCACAAGAAAAAATCAAAAAACAAACAAAAAGTGTTACAGTCATCAGGGGAATCCCATACACAGGCCCCAGACCACTATGCGGCCAGGCCTCAAGGGAACTAGTGCCTGGAACAGGAGACCCCGCAGGCTGCAAGAGCTGTCCCCAGGGGCTTCAGATACCTGCTCCTCTATCCTCCTCTGCCTGGGTTCCATTAGCCTCTGCAGGAGCCAGGCTCCCCTGCTGTGCTTACCTGTCCTTTGCTGCCTCCTTCCATTTGTTCACAGTGTGTTACATCTGCTTAGGCCACAGCTGTCTTCTGGCCTCCTAGCAGCTTCTCCTTTCCCTACCTCCTCCTTAAAGAATCTCTTCCTTTAATTCTAGTCTTGGGGACTCTGAATGACTCAACTTCTCTTTTTGAGCCAGGCCAAGTAGGCCATAGGTTACTTGAACTCTTATCTTTTGTGTCCAGTTCTGGGGTCAGATTCTGCTTCTTCCCAGTTGTATGTGGCCACAGACAGTGGGGCCAGGAGCTCCCAAAGACCCACAAGTTCACCAGATACCTTCTTTCACAGAATGACACTTTCCCCAGGTACAGCCTGAAGACAGTGGGATTATTTTCAAAGTAGACTGTAGCAAGTGTGTGCATCTGCACAGAATGGCATGGGACATCTCGAACAAATTCCAGAAGATTCGAGCTCATTTTAGGAGAGCTAATTCTGTCCTGCAGGATTAGGGGCAGAAATATACAATTTTTTCATTTTTCTTTTTTTTGTCTGTTTGTTCGTTTGTTTTGAAACAGGGTCTCACTCTGTCACCCATGGTGGAGTGCAGTGGTACAATCTCTGCTCACTGAAGCCTCACCTCCCAGGTTCAAATGATTCTCGTGCCTCAGCCTCCCGAGTAGCTGGGATTACAGGCGGGTGCCACCACGCCTGGCTAAATTTTGTATTTTGGGTAGAGACAGCGTTTCACCATGTTGGCCAGGCTGGTCTCGAACTCCTGACCTCAGATGATCCGCCCACCTCAGCCTCCCAAAGTGCTGGGATTACAGGTGTGAGCCACTGCTCCAGGCCTAATTTTTTGTTTTGATGTTATTTTCGTTCTCTTCTTCCAAAAATGCAAATACTGACAAAACTTGAAGATCTTCGTTCTTTTCTTTATGTCGGTGCAGAGTGTACAAAAGTTACCTATATTGGGCACACATTTAAATTTGCGTTAACAGAGACTGCTATAGGATTTACTTAGGAGTGATTCTGAAAGGTTGAGAATAGCACTTTTTCTAAGCTTTGGTTGAGATTGGGATTGGGAAGGATGGTTCCTCTCACCATGGTTATGCGAAAACTATGGGTTGTAATATGATGCAAAACACGTGTCTCCCAAGAATAAGCAGAGGTGCAGGCTCCCAAGAGCTTTAAGAAATACTGTGGCTCAGTAAATGGAGAACCCAAGGGAGAAGGTAGCAAAAGCAAAGAGACCTTTGGTGTTTCCGACTTTCACGAGAGCCTGTCCAAATTTTCATCTGCATCAGCACTTTTCTAAGAAAGTTCACTGGCCATCCAGCATTATCTGGTGGGCGGCCTTATTTACACATAAAGTATAATTGATTCCATATTCCCTTCAGACCTACAAACAGTACCCGTGTTTGTTTTTAATAACCAGAATTATTTCAGCTTAAAAAAAGGTGTAGATTTACATAGACAGTCTGATGAGTGCCTCAGATTGTTCCATTAGTAACACAAAGGAGAAACAATCTAAGAAAAACATTTTGAATTTGTGTGCGGAGGTGGAGAGAGGATTGGGTTAGTGAAATCAGAAAGCTTCCAAGTAATGATTATTACATTTAATAATAATTAAATTATCATTCCACAGGGACTGTTTTCTGGAAATTTTGGTAGGACAGTCACTGAGTAATACACACTCAGAGCAACCTAGGCTTCAGGCCATTGGGTGGGACATGGCCTGTTTGCTTTGTTTTGGTTGTGTTTAATCCAAAATCAATTTCTTTTTCAAGAACTAAAATGTCACTAGTCTGTCTTCCACTTCAGGCTTCTGCAAACTTTTTCTATGAAGGGTCATGTAGTAACTGTTTAGCACAAAATAGACATATACATAAACAAGTGAGTGTGTTGTGTCCCAATAAAATGTTATTTATGGCACTGAAGTTTGAATTTCATGTAATTTTCACTTGTCAAGAAATACTATTCTTCTTTTGATTCTTTTTTCCCTGACCATTACAAAATTGTCAAAGCCATACTTAGCTTCCAGCTAGTACAATTTGGTTCATAATTTGCCAACCCTGCCCTAGTTCTGACTTTGTAGTCAGAATTTTGTCTTTTGGGGAGAGAACTCCACTTTGCATATGAAAGAGAACCAAAATGGGCTGGGCTCGGTGGCTCATGCCTGTAATCCCAGCACTTTGGGAGGCCAAGGCGGGCAGAGATCAGGAGATCGAGACCATCCTGGCTAACACAGTGAAACCCCATCTCTACTAAAGATACAAAAAATTAGCCAGGCGTGATGGCCTGTAGTCCCAGCTACTTGGAGGCTGAGGCAGGAGAACGACGTGAACCCGGGAGGCGGAGCTTGCAGTGGGCTGAGATTGTGCCACTGCACTCCAGCCTGGGCAACAGAGCGAGACTCCGTCTCTCCGTGTGAAAAAAAAAAAAAAAAGAGAACCAAAATGTGTGTATGCGTGTGCATGCGTCTGTGTCTGTGAGTGTGTGTGACTGTGTGTGTGTGTTGAGCTTTTCTGTTTCTTCAGCTCCCCTCTTGGGGATGAAGCAGGGTCTGTAGACATTAGAACTCTGGTTGTTGGAGCCTGCCACCAGCAGTTTAGTGCTGATGGCAAGGAGGCTCGCTTTGGGGACTGAAAAACTCTTCTCCACACAGAGAATTCTAAGTGACTCTTGAAATAGAGGGAATTGAGAATACAGACAAAGGCAGAAACTTGAGAGGAAAGCTGCTGAGCGTTATATGCACAGACCTCTGTAAGGGTTGTGAAAGTGGTGCTGGTGTTCTCATAATTTCTTTGCAAATATATATGTATTTTAAGAGGCTTAGGTCTCTCAGCTGCTTCTTTTCATCCTTATTCTTAGAGAAGTAGGCAAAAGACATGCTTCCAAAAATTATAAACACCTGGTTTTGTTTAGTATACTACTGAGGGAAATTAGGTAAGTTGCAGAAACATTCAGTTTTCCTAAATTGTTTTACAAAACCTGTGACAATGCACTGCAGACATATGCATTGTATTTAGTGACTGAGATCCGTTTAATAAGAATCATTCTTATTAGGACACCTCCCAAATCCTTCATAAATATAAAGCTTTTAAATATTTGTCCCCTTTTATAATTAGTCTAGATTTAGCAGTGGGTCTTCCTGATTTGGGAGGAAGCATGCTTCATGGTTGCCTGGCAACAGCTAATCGTGGTATTAGGGGCCAGCAAACAGTTGGCAGAAACTGTAAATTCTTTTGTCTTGTTAACAAAAACTGATAGTTAAAGATACAGCAGTATATTAAGTCTGTTCTGTTGTTCAAACATATAAGTGATAAATTCCTATGCTAATATAACCTCAGTGTGCTGCTCAAATTTGTAGCTTGTTTAGAGAACCCGCTCACTTCGTGCTTGAGTCATATGTCATCTGCTCATGATACTGAAGCTCATCGGGTAGGACAGTGATGTCATAGAGGTGTCGTTTTCTCAAGGGCTCTTAAGATGAATCAGAGGTTTTTGTTGAATGATAGGTTTTGAAATGTATGTGAAGCTCCAGCATAAACGTCCGAAGTCAGGGTTCGGGTTCTTAAGCAGGAGCCGTGAGTTCACCATCGATGACCTCAGTTCCCATAGTGGCCCTCAGTGGGTACAGACACCAGCACCCGGCCTGTGTGATCCGTCCTGGCGCAGGCCAGGCCTTCCTCTCGTCCCCTCCAGATCAGCCGGGCTCAGCGTAAGTTTTCTAGGACAACTTCATAAAATGAATTCTCATTTCATAAGCAAATATAGTGTGAGTCATGCTTTGGCCACATAGAATTAAGAAGGAAGAAAAAACACTTATTTATTTGGTTGGTACTTTTTTTTTTTTTTTAAGAAACTACACTGTATTCCAGATTTGTCCCCAGATCACTGTCAGCTTCCTCTCCTCTGGGTATATATTTTTAAAGGACGTTGTCTGTTATGGGCCAGGGTCCCCCACTCTATGGGGCACTTCGGTGTGTATTTTCTCACTTAACTCCCAGCTCTGTGCAGAACGTTTGGGAGATACCAGTGCTTAAGCCAAGTCTTATGGGGGCCAGACGGGGAGGAGCCAGGTTGAACGCCCAGGTTTTCTCTGGTTTCCAAGCCCATACTCTGCTTTATCCTTAGTTTTGGGCCCAGTTTTCAGAACACATCCAGAATCATCCATTTGCCCAGCGAACCAAAATAAGGTATCAAATGAATGGCCAAGATGTTGAATGTATTTCATCCTTTGTTTCCTTGATTTCTAAAAAAAAAACAGCCGTTAGATATTTTTAACAGGATTTTTAAAAAGCACCCCTTGTTGTATAAGTTCTTTTTTCTATATGATCTTTGCCGCCTCTCCTGCCCCCACCTCCACCATAGTCAGAAATCTCACGTCTGAACAAACATCTCTCTCCTGTCTTCACCGCAGTTCTGCTCACAGCCACTTTCCCCTTCAAACTGGACATTTTGGATTTTCCCTGCTAACCTTACCGCCCCTCCCCGGGCTCCAGCTCAGCAGGGAGAAATGTCATCAGCAGAGGCTGCAAACCCAAGCCTGTCCCTTTTCAGTGGTATTTTTACTACGAGCTGAACTACTTCAGCATCATGTAAACACGCTGGAGTGTGTTAACAGCTGCCTCTCTTTTAAAGTTGAACCAGCTCAGAACTAAAAGGGGAACTGCTTTCAGGTTCTGTTCAAGTTTGCATGTGACAGCATCAAAGCTATTTTTAGCAGAGTGATCACCGGCAAGAAGCTGGAAACGGCTGCCTTCAACTATCAACAGTGGAAAGAAAGGATCATTTATGCACTGCTGCAGCTCTTGAGTCCATTTATGTGGGAGACACAGGGGTGTGTAAATCTCTTCTTCAAAGTTACAAGGCGTCTTGTCCCCCATCACCTTTGCAGAGACAGGGTAGTGTTAATTTAGTGCTTGGTTGCCTGGGCTCCAAGTTAAAGTAGATACACTGATAATGGTGAGTTATAGGACTGTCCTCAATGTCTAGATGTAGCAATGTATAGATGCTCAGAAACATCCACTAAACTTTTGAAGTGTTTGTATTGTTTCTTCAGTTTTCCTTTTCTTTTCCATAGATCACCAAACTCAAGAGACAGCAGGAAACAGGAGGTAGTTATGTAAGCATCATGGCAATGAAGAGAGCATGAGTCACTTACTAGCCATGCGACCCTCATTAAGTGACTTTTCCTTTCTGAATTAAATGTTCTTAGCTGCAAAATGAGGATCATAATACCAGCCCTATATACTTTATAGGGCTAGTTTTTTTTTTTTTTTTTTTTTTTTTAGCAGATGTTTGTTGAACACTTACTCCATGCCAGCTACTGGGGACATGAGCTGAATCAGATAGTCAGTGTCTTCAGAGAGCTCACAGTCTAGCTCCATAAATAAATAACTTATAATACCGTGTGTTGCATGGAAAGGAGACAGCATAAGACAGATAGGATATGCTCTCAGCAGGGAGGGAGGCAGGAAGAAGACAGGAGGAGCAGTATTTTCAAGACTGCATAAAAGTTTGCAAAGAAGACAAGGGAGTGAGGGACACTCCAAGCAGGGGCAACTGAGTAGCAATGACAGAGGTCAAAGGCGCTCTGGTGTCTCCAAGGGACACCTGGAGCAAGTGGAGCCAATTGTTTAATGCTAAAGAACCTGGAAGTGGCACAGGCACAGGGAGCCAGGAGTCATTTTGAGCACACAGTTGACTGGATTACACACAAATTAAAGTGGAGTCACTGCTAGCAAAAGTCCCTGAATCTGTGTATATGAAGTGATAGCAGTTTAGTGCAAGCAAAGAATGCCCTACACATAAAGTGTCCTCCCTGGAAAGGCTAAGCTGTAGAGCAGTACTGAAACTTGGTGGCCTGTGACTCCTTTGAACAATGCCTTTGAAGAGGGTGGAGGTGGGCAGCCTTTGAAGAGGGTGGAGGTGGGCAGCCTTTGAAGAGGGTGGAGGTGGGCAGCCTTTGAAGAGGGTGGAGGTGGGCAGAGAAGGGCAGATGAAAGGGAGAGAAGTAGCATACCTTCTCAGACCCGATTGGTACTGGGCTCTGCAAGTGGCTTTGGAGGATAAGTCACATCCTTCAGGAGCTTTCAGGCCAGGTAGCATTGATAAGGAAGGCACGAGCCTTGGCAGCGGTGTGTGGCCTGTGTGTGCTCAGGGGACTTGGAAAGGTGAGCCCAATGACCCAGCACCAAGAAGCACAGCCCATGCATATGAGTCAGTTTCCTCCAAAGGTTTCAGGAGGCTAAGGTTTATCGGGTTATGTTTAAAGCTTCAATTGTGTGGTCCTTCTTACACGCCATAGGAATTCAAAGAAGAGGGAAGCACAGAACAAAACAAAGTAAAACAAAGCAAAACCCTCACAATCATACATAACTGTTTACACCCAGAAAGAAAGGTGCTGAGAAGGCACGGTGTGCTTACCACATTTTGTAAAGCTTGATAGACACACCCTCATAGTTACATAACTATGGCCAAGAAGTGACATTACTCTTCTGAAACTATGTTCTCTTTGAATTTAATGCTATCATGGAAGTTTAGCAACATTATTTGCCTCAGTTCACTTCCAGGAGAGGAATAGATGTTTCTATAGTTTTTCTCGAAGAATCGAATTGGGTATTAGGTACTAGGTGTGTAAGAATCAGTTTCTTCAGCCCCAGCCCATGTGATGGTGGAAGAAAACCAATGCACTTGGGCTTCCCAACCATTTCCTTTTTGGTTTTCCTGAGTTACACTATGTGGGGAGGGACTGAGAGAGGGACATGTGGGACAGTTTGCAAACAGAGAGTCACAAGAAAGGAAAAGCTTGGTACAGGTGGTGAGGGAGGTGGCCAGAGGTCACCGCGAAAGGAGGGAGTAGACAGGGCACCTTTGAGGTCGGGCCAGGCCTTTCTGCTCAGTTGGAATTATCAGGATAAAGACATGGTTAAGGCGCTGATGCCCATCACAGTACTTTGTTGCCTTGGGAGACAGAAGAGATTACTTTTGGGGATTTTTTTTTTTTTTGAGGCAGAGTCTCACTCTGTCGCCCAGGCTGGAGTGCAGTGGCATGATCTCGGCCCACTGCAAGCTCTGCTTCCCGGGTTCAAGCGATTCTCCTACCTCAGCCTCCCAAGTAGCTTGGATTACAGGAGCCTTCCACTGCACCCAGGTAATTTTTGTATATTTAGTAGAGACGGGGTTTCACCATGATGACCAGGCTGGTCTTGAACTCCTAACCTTGTGATCCACCTGCCTCAGCCTCCCAAAGCGCTGGGATTACAGGTGTGAGCCACCGAGCCCCACCACAATTTTTTTTAAGATGGGGCTTCACTCTGTCACGCAGTCTGGAGTGCAGTGGCATGATCATGGCTCATGGCAGCCTCAAGCTCCTGGGCTCAAGTGATCCTCCCATTTCAGCCTCCTGAGTAGCTGGGACTGCAGGTGCGTGCCACCATACCTGGCTAATTTTTTTTTTCTTTTGTAGAGATGGGATCTCCCTATGTTACCCAAGCTGGTCTCAAACTCCTGGGCTCAAGCAGTCTTCCTGCCTCAGTCTCCCAAAATGGTAGGATTATAGGCTCGTCTTACCTTTTGGAAATTTAAAATCACTTTATCACTTTGAAGCCAACCATAAATAGATCTAATAAACCATAGGAAAAATAGTTTATAAAAAATAAACATCTGAGGCTGGGCACAGTGGCTCACGCTTGTAATCTAGCACTCTATGAGGCCAAGCCAGGCAGATCACTTGAGGTCAGGAGTTTGAAACCAGCCTGGCCAACATGGTGAAACCCCGTCTCTACTAAAAAAAAATACAAAAAAATTAGCCAGGCATGGGGGCAGGCACCTATAATCCCAGCTACTTGGAAGGCTGAGGCAAGAGAATCGCTTGAACCCTGGAGGCGGAGGTGAGCTGAGATTGTGCCACTGCGCTCCAGCCTGAGCAACAGAGCGAGACTTCGTCTCAAATAAATAAATAAACAAATGAACAAACAAACAAACATCTGCACTATTACATACAACTTTAGCATTTGAGTGCCTGGATTAGGTCTTCCTGATATAGCATTTAGATCGAGGTGTCCCTCCTATGTCATCAGCTTTCCAAAATCAGTGTTTATGTCTCTCATCTTCGTGGTGGACTGCGGGATGGGACTAGCTGTCAAAGGGAGGAAATGAATAATCAAGGGAAATCACAATTTTTCCACAAATAGATTATTTTCTTGTCCATGACTGGTTTTCAGCATCATAGGAAGTACCAGGAGCCAGACTGTCAAAAACTTGGATTAAAATACATACATTTCTTGGCCGGGCACGGTGGCTCACACCTGTAATCCCAGCACTCTGGGAGGCCGAGGCAGGCGGATCACCTGAGGTCAGGAGTTCGAGACCAACCTGGCCAACATAGTGAAACCCTGTCTCTACACAAATACAAAAATTATCTGGGCATGATGGCGGCTGCCTGTAATCCCAACTACTCGGGAGGCTGAGGCAGGAGAATCACTTGAACCTGGGAGGTAGAGGTTGCAGTGAGCCAAGATCGTGCCATTGCACTCCAGCCTGGATGACAGAGCAAGGCTCTATCTCAAAAAAAAAGTACATTTCCTGATGTCTAAAATCCTGAAAGGTAAATAGATCATAGTGACTTTTGTCTTTATTATTGTGGTACTTCCGCTGAATGTTTTATCAGTTCATGGAGTAATGAGGGGGTTGTGTTACTCACATTATATAATGGGCAGTGTGTGGTTGTTGGTAACCACCTCAAAATGATGCTACTGTGCTGGGACAGAAGATGGAAGTGTGGCCAGCCTTCTTGCTTCCTTGCGATTCAGTTCAAGGTGAAATGATATTTTTACTCACCATGTGTTTGCTCTTGGTGGAGGGGATTTTAGATAAGGTTTTGCCACTGTCTTTGGATCAAGCACTCTAGCCATACTAACATTGTCTAGTCCTCAGCTGGTTCCACCTGTTGCACTGGAGCCCTTTGTACCATTGTCAAGACCTCCGTGAAACTATTGCCAAAGGAAAGAGGGAGTGACTGGGCTTCCTCAGTCTCAGAGTCCCTCCAGTCCAGACTTGGCCACCTGGTCCCTCTCTGGGGTCAGCATGGCCAGAGTGGGAGGTGTAGAAGGTATCCCAGGGCCGCCTTCTGTCATCTCCATCTCCGAGGCAAGCTGCTCCTTGAGGGACTTGGCTTCTGTATTTGGGGATCAGTGAGGCTGAGATGGAGAGATTCCATGGGATAGAGCAAAGCCTCCAGGTTTCAGCTCCTCAGGAGTGCACCAAAGAGAAGATATTGAAGGGCTGCTGTATTAGTCTGTTCTCATGCTGCTAATAAAGACATCCAAGACTGAGTAATTTGTAAAGGAAAGAGGTTTAATGGACTCACAGCTCCACATGGCTGGTGAGGCCTCACAATCACGGCAGAAGGCAAAGGAGAAACAAAGGCATGTCTTACATGGTGGCAGGCAAGACAGCTTGAGCAGGGGAACTCCCATTTATAAAACCATTGAATTTTGTGAGACTTATTCACTACCTTGAGAATAGTATGGGGGAAACCACCCCTATGATTCAAATCTCTCCACCTGGCCCCACCCTTGACACTTGGGGATTATTACAATTCAAGGTGAGATTTGGGTAGGGACACAGCCAAACCGTATCAGCTACTTTCTAGGCTGTGATAATAGCAGCACTTACTGAGCACATACTGCGTGTGAGCACCCAGAAGGTGGATGTTACCTTTGGAGGATATATAGTTTTTCCAGGGAGGCAGCTGGAGAACTGGCAGGACAGTTGGCATTGAAGTCCCACAGCAGCACTTTTAGGGCTCATAGGAAATTCAGACGAGGGTCAAGGAATCCGCATGGGCCTTATGGAAGATTGTCAGTGTATTCTACGCAACAAGAGGGACATTGTCCAGAAGATTCTAGTGTTTGGTTTTATTCTTGGCATAGTAACCAAGGCATCCAAAGGCAGCTGCAGGGGTTCCTCTGTACATCTCAGAATCCTTGAGCTAATTTGCCATCCATGTCCCTGCCTCTTGGAGGACAGGATGGTTACTTTGTCACAGGGTCCTCATAGCAATGTAAAAACATGTTTATTCAGTGAATGGATGAGAGAAAAGAGAGTGGGGAAACCAGCCCTTAGTTTTAGAGCCTGGCAGTGGAGCAGCAGAGGCGTCACCTGCCTTATGTACTGTCTGGCCAGCCATTAGGAAATGTCTGTTTGTCTGTCTGTCATCTATCTATTATTTATTAAATTGTGGTAAAAGACACATGAAATAAAATGTACCATCCAGCCTTTTTTTTTTTTTTTTTTAATTTTAAAATAGACGGAGTCTCCCTCTGTCGCCCAGGCTGGAGTGCAGTGGCGCCATCCAGCCATTTTTAAAGTTTACAGTTCAGTGGCATTAAAGATACTCAGTTGTTGTGCAGCCAGCACTGCCATCATCATTTTTTTCGTCTTCCAAAACTGAAACCCTGTACGCATTAAACAACCACTCCCTCTGTTCCCCTCCACCTAGTTCCTGGCAACCACCATTCTCCTTCTATCTATGAGTTCAATGACTCTAGATACCTTATATAAGTGGAGTCATACAGTGTTTGTCTTTTTTGTGACTGGCTTATTGCATTTACCATAATGCCCTCAAGGTTCATGCTATAACGTATGTGAGTGTCTCCTTCCTTTTAAAGGCTGAATATTATTCTCTTGTTTTGTCTATCCATGCATCTGTCGAGGGACAGTTAGGTTGCTTCTACCTCTTGGCTATTGTGAATAATGTTTCTCTTTTCTTCTTCTTGTTTTGTTTTTTTTTAGAGACATGTTCTCTCTCTATCACCCAGGCCAGGGTGCAGTAGCGTGATTATAGCTCACTGTAACTTTGAACTCCTGGGCTCAAGCCATCCTCCTGCCTCAGGTTCCCAAGTAACTGGGACTGCAGATGTGTGCCACCATACCTGGTGACTTAAAAACTTTTTTTTTTTTTTTTGTAGAATTAGGGTCTTGCTATGTAGCCCTGGCTGGTCTCGAACTCCTAGCCTCAAGCAATTCTCCTGCCTTGGCCTCCCAAAATGCTGGGATTATAGGCGTGAGCCACTGTACCCAGATGTGAATAATGTTTCTATGAGCATGGGTGTACAAGTATCTCTTCAAATCCCTGCTTTCAGTTCTTTTGGGTATATATCCAGAATCGGAGCTGTTAGATTTTATGGCATTCCTATGTTTAATTTTTTTTTTTTTTTTTGAGACGGAGTCTTGCTCTGTTGCCCAGGCTGGAGTTCAGTGGTGCGAGCTCGGCTCACTGCAACTCCGCCTCCCGGGTTCACGCCATTCTCTCGCCTCAGCCTCCTGAGTAGCTGGGACTACAGGCGCCTGCAACCACGCCCGGCTAATTTTTTTGTATTTTTAGTAGAAAGGGTTTCACCGTGTTAGCCAGAATGGTCTCGATCTCCTGACCTCGCGATCCGCCCGCCTCGGCTTCCCAAAGTGCTGGGATTACAGGCGTGAGCCACCGCGCCTGGCCCCTATGTTTAAGTTTCTTAGGAACCGCCATACTATTTTTTCAGAGTGCCTGCACCGTTTTAAGGGGATGTCTTTTGCGCCGCCTCCGTGGCATTAGTCGGGGTAATGTCTTATATAGTTACTTAGCTTTTCCTTTTACTTGCCTTTCCTCTGTTAGTTTTACAAATGCTATTCTCCTTCCTATGACCCACTTATGTTTGAATCGTATTGCTTAATATCTGGCACTTTGGACAGGTTTGGGATAACAAAGGCCATGGATAGATTCATCCACACTAGCACAGCAGGCCCAAATTCTGAAGCTGTTTCTCCTCTCCTCCAGCGCCTTTAGAAATGTTGGGTTTAGGCTGGGCGCGGTGGCTCACGTCTGTAATCCCAGCACTTTGGGAGGCCGAGGCAGGTGGATGACCTGAGGTCAGGAGTTCGAGACCAGTCTGACCAACATGGCAAAACCCCACCTCTACTAAAAAATACAAAAATTAGCCAGGCATGGTGGCAGGCACCTATAATCCCAGCTACTCAGGAGGCTGAGGCAGGAGAATCGCTTGAACCCAGGAGATGGAGGTTGCAGGGAGCTGAAATCGTGCCATTGCACTCCAGCCTAGGCGACAGAGCGACACTCCATTGAGAAATGTTGAGATTATCCCTGGGGCCCCTGGGCAGATGTCCTCTGGGGAAGTCCCAAGCTGCTGCTTCAGAGATGAAGCTAGAACCAAACTGGCCCTACTAGACTGGGAGCTCTTGGCCCAGCTGCTCTGCCTCCCTCAACTCCACCATTCTAATTGTGATTAGTAGGCTCATTTGCATCTAAAAGGAGTAGTTTTCTTATCAACACCATTGAGTGGAGAACCAGTGTGCTCCATTTATATAGAGTGGCCCATTTAAATCAGGGCCGATTAGCAGTAAAAGTAAATGTGGGTGTTTTACAAATGCAAATATATCATGCAAATAATGTACTTTATACTGAATGATGCCTTGGTTTTCATATGTAAAATTAGAAACTGTGTAGCACAAAGATAATGATAAACACCTTTGCATCTGTTCATGAGATGTATCATAAGCTGTATGCATCTAAAATCGTAGCCGTGGTTTTAAGCAGAGTTTTTTCAGTATATACTCAAAACACGCATCCCATATTATAAAAAATATGCATGTATTTATCTAGTTATTTATCTGTTCCTAAGGAATCAAGAAATTGCAGAAAAGAGGAATCCAAATTACCTAATCTATTACTTACTATTAATGAGATTTATAATTTTCTTTCCATTTTTAAAGATTTTTGAGTTTTTATTTGAGATGATGACAGTGAAGAAACTGTGTTACTATAGGCTAGTTTCTTTGTGAGAGATTTAATTATGTTTATAAGAGATGTTTTAAAAATCCTGGCCGGGCATGGTGGCTCACTCCTGTAATCCCAGTATTTTGAGAGGCTGAGGCAGGAGGAGCTCTTGAGCCTAGGAGTTCAAGACCAGCCTGGGCAACATAGCAAGAACCAGTCTCAAAAAAAAAAAGAAAAATGCAAAAATTAGCCAGGCATGGTGGCTGCACCTGTAGTCCCAGCTACTCAGGAGGCTGAGGTGGGAGGATTGCTTGAGCCTGGAAGGTTGAGGCTGCAGTGAGCTGTGATTATGCCACTGCACTCCAGCCTGGGTGACAGAGTGACAGAGTGAGACCCTGCCTCAAAAAAAAAAAAAAAAAGGAAAAAAAGAATCCTTAGCGTTTGAGATAATTCTGTGTGGGAGGTGCAGGTAGCATTCCTGCTGTTTTTCAGAATCACTTAGAATAATGACAACCATCTTCCGTGTGCTGTGAACCTGGCCAGGTTCTAAGAGAGGAGTCACTGTTAGCCTCTGCTCACGTGACGTCTGCCACGGTAAGGTGAGACACACATACCTGTGGGTTAAAGGTATAAGGCGTTAGAATGGGAAGACACTGCAGAGTGCAATTAATTCCCAGATGAGCTGACAGAAGGTATTTGCCAGAAGGATTCAGAGGAGGGAGAGGTTGTAGGGTGAGAGTGACCAGATAAGGTATCCTGGGTACCTGGGATTGGAGTTGAACTTTAAAGGATGAATAGGCTGTAACAGGTGAAGAGAACACGGGTCGAGGGCATTTCAGGCAGCTGAGGGAGAGATTGGGCTTGGATGGGCCCAAGAAGCCTCCGGGGTGCAGGTGTTCTGGAGACCTGTGCCAGGCGGCATATTGAGAGCAGGAAGGACATGCTGGGAAGGAACAGGAGGGCTTCTGAGGGGTACCAGAACCAATCGGCTCTCATCCTGCCCTATAAGCATTTGTTACAGGAAAGCGGTCTGGATCCTGACTCCAAGAGAGGGTTCTTGGATCTCAAACAAGAGAGAATTCAGGGCGATTCCATATAGTAAAGTGAAAGCAACTTTATTAATGAAGTAAAGGAACAAAATGATGGCTACTTCATATATAGAGCAGTCCCGAGGGCTGCTGGTTGCCCATTTTTATGGTTATTTCTTGATGATATGCTAAACAAGGGGTGGATTATTCATGCCTCCCCTTTTTAGACCATGTAGGGTAACTTCCTGTTGTTGCCATGGCATTTGTAAACTGTCATGGCGCTGTGGGAGTGTAGCAGTGAGGACGACCAGAGGTCACTGTCATTGCCATCTTGTTTCTGTGGGTTTCAGCTGGCTTTAATGCAACCTGTTTTATCAGCAAGGTCTTTGTGACCTGCATCTTGTGCCGACCTCCTGTCTCATCCTGTGACTTAGAATGCCTTCACCATCTGGGTAGGCGGCCCAGTAGGTCTCAGCCTCATTTTACCCAGCCCCTATTCATGATGGAGTTGCTGTGGTTCAGTCGCCTCTGGCACATTCACACTTCTGTAGCCACCAAACTCTTTGAATGAAGACGCACATGGAGACTCAGTGTATGAGACACATGAAAAATGAGAGGCTTTGTTGACATTGCGCAGCTCTGGTGATACCAGTCCCCCACCCCTGATAGCACTCTGGGCACCTCTCCAAGTTGGCAAGCCCTGGGGACTGCGCCTGAAGATGCTGTGCTTCGAGAAGGCTGCTGAGCTGTCAGGCAGGGTGGCCTGTTGTGGGGAGAGAGGCTGGAGACAGGGAGGCCTATTAGGATTCAGGAGAGGACACTTAACTTGAGCTGACCCCAGGCCTGGGAGTAGAAACAGAAAGGAAAGGAAAGGAAAGGAAAGTGCAGGAGCCCTTGGGAAGAATGGGTGGGCCCCGATGGGGACTGGAGGCAGGGACGTAGCCGAGGAAGGTGTCAGAGCCTCCAGAATTTTGAACTAGAACATTTGCCAGATGATTACCAAAGGCTGGGCCCGTTGTTTTCTTCTATTTTGTTCTTTGAGGAATGCTGAATTAAAGGATAAACTTTACTTCCCTCAACAGACATTTGTGCCAGCCAGGTTCCAAGCACTGCAGTAGGTATTAGGGATTCAGGAAAAGATAGCTACAGGTGTCTCGGTATATATAGCCTGGAGAGACTGCATGTGGAAGGGAGATAGCCACTGTCTGGGGCAAATTGTGCTTCTCTCCCCCCACCCCCAACCACCGCCCCATTCATATGTTGATGTCCTAACTCCCAGTTCCTCAGAATGTGCCCTTAGTTCCAATGTGCCCATATTTCCAATAAGGTCCTTGCAGGATGTCATTAGTTAAGATGAGGTCACACTGGAGTGGGGTGGACCCCCGACTCAACGTGACGATGTCCTTAGAAAAGGGGGGAATTTGAAGACAGTTGCACACACGGGGGAATGCCGTGTAAAGATGAAGGCAGGGCAGTGCCCCTGCAAGCCAGAGAACACCAGCAAACACCAGCGGCTGCGAGGGAGGCCGGGAACAGATTCTCCCCCACAGCCCTCTGGAGGAACCAGCCCTGTGACCCCTTGGTCTTGGACTTCTGCCCTCCAGGACTGTGAGAGGAGGAATTTCTGTTGCTTAAACCGCCCAGTCTGTGGCACTTGGTTATGGCAGCCCCAGCAAATGAATAGACGCTGATAAACCCTGGGCAGCGTGGAGAGCGTGCCCTGAGAGCTGGCCAGCGAGGCAGAGGGGGGAAGCTGCCTTCTGGTTTGAGCGGATGTGGGGGCTGGGGCAGCTGAAAGCTGCTCTGTGCAGAGCCCGCTGGAGATACCCTCCAGCATCTGGAAACAGAATCAGCTGGCATTGGGGAAGTGGCAAACCCAACCTTTCCACAAAATCTCCTAGGAAAAGAGCATGAGAAGAAAAGAGGAGAGGGCTAGAACTCTAGGTGTTCTAGAACTCACCATGCTCTGATGGTGGGGCCGAGCCTGGACAGACAGCTAGCCGACTGACCGGGAAGAAGAGTGGGAGGAGCCGAACCCAGGCCAGGAGGGTGTTTTGTAGCTAAAGGTGGAAAGGATTTTTAAGAGATGTTGCCAAAAGTAATAGAAAGTTTGTGTAACTCAGAAAGAGGCCTCTCATGTGAGTGCACGTGGGAGGTCGTGCGGTGGGGAGGGGAGAGAGGCTGGAGTGACATCAAGGGCAGTGACCCCTCCTCTTAGTCTGTTTGTGCTGCTGTCACAAACTGGGTAATTTACAAACAATAGATCTCTCGCTATGCTGGAGGCTGGGAAGTCCAAGATCAAGGCTGTGGTAGGTTCATTGTCTGGTGAGGGCTGCTTGCAAAATGGGGCCTTGAACGCTGTACCCTCCAGAGAAGAGAAGCACTGTGTTCACATGGCAGAAGGCAGAAAAGGGGGGTGACTCCCTCCTTTAAGCCCCTTTATATGGGTATCTAATCCCATTCATGAGAAAGGAGCCCTCCTGGCCTAATCACCTTTTAAAGGCCCTACCTCTTAACACTATCACCTTGGCAACACCTGAGTTTTGGAGGGACACATGCAAACCATAGCACCTGGGGAACTGGGAGACCCAGGTGACCCCTGGCGGGAAGAGATTGTGGTGGTGACATGAGGGAGTGGAGGCTGGGCTGTCGGTCCCAGCTCTTGAGATTTGTGAGTGCAGGAGAGAATAATGAGAGCAAAAAGGAGGACTCGGACACCAGTTTACGTGTGGCGATTTTTAAGATAAGAAATCATCAGTCCTGGGAAGGGGGAGGTGAGTAGAGACAAGGGGTAGTGGAGGGAGGAAAGATTCCAGAGGAAAAGAAGGGTAATAGAGATGTTACTTTGGCAAGTAAGAAGATGCACACGCAGGCAGAAATAATGGAGCCAGTGAACAGAGGTGGAAGGAAGGGCATGTCCTTGGTTTAGAAAAGAGGAGGTGACGGTGCCTGCCGAAAAGTGGAGAGGGAGGTTTGGGACTTGATGAGTGGAGAGATTGGGGCCAGTGTTCCTGGGTTCTCATTTGGGAGCAGTTTTATTCCCCAGTGGACACACAACAATAACTGGAAACATTTTTGGTTGTCACAGCTGATGAGGTGGTTGTCAGTGGTGTCTAGTGGGAGGCCAGGAAGACTGCTGAGCATCTTACCGTCCACAGTGTAGCGTCCCAGGACAAGAATTACCCAATCCAGAATGTCAGTAATGCTGAGGTTAAGAAATCCGGCCATAGGTCAATAGCAGTTCGCAAACACGTTCAAGGAATGAAGTCCCAACTTCATGGCAGGCTTTGGGGAATGTGATGAAACTTCAGTATATTTAAAACAACACAGTAAGGGCCACGGGAAGAGAGCATGAGTGTCCAGCCACAGATTTGCATTGCCAAAGACAGGACCCCAGGGCAGCAAAGCAGAATGGCAGACATGCAGGGACTGCTGGAAAGACTGGAGTGGGCCGTCAGCCGCCTGGAGTCGCTGTCTGCAGAGTCCCACAGGCCCCCTGGGGATGGCGGGGTAGGCAAGAGTGTCTGTGGAGGTGTGGCACCCTCCGTGGAAGCCTTTGATAAGCTGATGAACAGCATGGTGGCCAAGTTTTTAAAGAACAGTAGGATCCTTGCTGGTGACATGGAGACTCGTGCAGAAAGGGTGTTACGGGGCTTTCCTTCTGATGGCATCTCATGACCAACAACCCCGAGAGAATGCATGGCTGCATTTCTGAAACCCAAATCAGAAAAGATTCAGAAGTCCAAACCTTCAGAGAGAGAAACTGAGGGAGTAACATGTTTAGTCATCTCTCAGATGTCAGCAAAAGCCTCCCTACCTTTGATTGCATAACTGTGTCCCCCAAATCCAGTACTTACGTCAACGAGATGTGTGATGCTGCCACCTTTTACACTAACAGAGTCTTAAAGGGGCTACAAACATGATTTACACCGCATGGACTGGGTGAGGTCATATGTGAACATTTGGAGTGAGTTTCAAGCATGCATCAAGGAGCACCACACCACAGGCCTCACGTGGAGCAGAACAGGTCCGCAGCACCCACATCAGCGCTTTCTGTTCTTTCCTGAGGGCCTGACCTTTCTCCACATCCTCCTCCTCCACCTCCTCCAGGGCCCCTCCACTTTTTGAGAATGAAGACACAAAAGAAAAGTCCTCTCCTTCATGCTCAGCTTTATTTGCCCAGCTTAACCAGGGAGAAGCCTAACCCGGCAGAATCAGGGCTCTGGCACGTCACAGATGACCAGAAGGCCTATATAAGTATCCCAGCCTGCAGGCTCACGGAGGGCAAACTATGTCTCCCCCCAGAAGCTACACTCCAAGTCCCACATCTCCCAAACATCCTTCCCAGAAACATGCACCCCTGTTCAAGTTGGAAGGAAGTAAATGGAGAGCAGAGTACCAAGAAGATAGGAATGACCTTGTGATTTCAGAGACTGAGCTGAAACAAGCGGCTTACATTTTCAAATGTGAAAAATCAGCTCTCCCGATGAAAGGGAAAGTAAACTCCATTCCAGTGGAAAACTGTAAGAAGTTTGGTCTGGTGTTTGACAGTGTGGTGGGCATTGTGGAAATGACCAACTCCAAGGACATTCAAATCCAGGTAATGGGGAGAGTACCAGCAATTTCCACTAATAAGACAGAAGGTTGCCACACATACCTAACTTGGGGAAGATGCATTAGACTGTGAGATTGTGAGCATCATGTCATCCAAAATGAATATACTTATTTGTCAGGGTGGTAATGACAGAGAATTTCCTGTCCCTCAGCAGTTCAGGACAGCATGGGATGGATCCAAGTTGGTCAGTGAACCCCCTCACCTGAGTCCCTCCATCAAACACATAAAAAAGTAGCAGTGAAGAGCTGGAAGTTGCAGTAGCACCTACCACTTTAGTTTTGGCCTCCGACAATTCTGTGCTATAGACACAGCATCGTTTCTGGCACGACTTTGTGGGCATTTTGAAATACTTAACGTTTCTTCATGATTTGCCTGTGTGCATGTGATTTTAGTTCCACGTGGTGACTTGTGAACACTATGGATTTAAAGGGAAAAAAAAGAAATCTGTTCCCCTCATATCACAAACATAGTACCTGATAGGTAAAATTACTGCATGATTCAGTTTTCCATGTGTGTTTAATTGCTTGTTGAAAAATAAACTAAGATGTACATTTTTATCTTTTAGACAATTTCAATATGATGTAGTAGTAATGTGCCCTGAGAAATGTACAGTTTTTTTCTTATTGTGAGCACATGTTCACCTTTGGCAGTGTGGACACGCTGTCAGCAGGAGTACGTATTTCAGCCCACGCTTTTAAAAGATGTAAGAACATTTCATATTAAGGACCAAATTCAGGTTCTTTGTCCTTGAAAGACCTATATTCTTTATAGTTACTAAAAACCAAAAGTATAAATTTGAATTATTCATCTTGTATGTATTTCTACCGTGTCATTTGAAAACTTACTTTTCTGCATAAGAGATTTTTATGTCAACAGATTGATGGGAGGAAACAGTGCTTTTGCTATGTAGTACCTCGCAGTGTTGCCCAAAAATCAAGCTCAGTGTCTGTTTTCCAATTTTGAACATGTTAAATATCAGATGCCTTCTAAATGGTGTCTTTAATGTTTTATTATAGTCTAATTTTTTCTTTTCTGCCTGCCAGACTTGCTAACCAGTCGCAAAAATGAACATGAGAAAAGCCATAGATGTATTACTTCTCCTAAAGCCTAAGGAATTATTTGTTAGTTTGGCTTTCTGCTCTGATTTTGTAGTCTTGCTAATACATGCTTTTTCTTTTTCGTTTTTCTTTTTTTTTTTAGACAGAATTTCACTCTGTCACCCAGGCTGAAGTACAGTGGCACGATCTCGTCTCACTGCAACCTCTGCCTCCTGGGTTCAAGTGATTCTCGTGCCTAAGCCTCCCGAGTAGCTAGGGTTATAGGCGCCCGCCACCATGCCCAACTAATTTTTGTATTTTTAGTACAGACAGGATTTCGCCATGTTGGTCAGGCTGGTCTCGAACTCCTGGCCTCAAGTGATCCGCCCACATGCGCCTCCCAACTGGGATTACAGGTGTGAGCCACCACACCCGGCCCCATGTTTTTTTCAATGTTAAGGGAAGTTATGATAGTCCTTTGTATCTTTTCAGTACATAGTATTGAAAAATCTGCAACTTATTGGATGACATTTGATGAATTATAGTATAATGCTTATGGACCCAGTGCAAGCATATATATATATATATATATATATATATATATATATATAGTGCCTGTTACAGCCTTTGGAGTATGTCATTTCCATTTTTAAAATATCTTCTGTATCTGTATAGTATTTGGATTATTAATGCTCACATACCAAGGTTTTGCTATAAAAGTTTTGTTCGTATAATGTTGATAGTAAACATCATTTTTCAACTGTAAACTTATTCTGAAATAAAGTAAAATGATAATTGTTTAAAAGTAAAATAAAATAGCTCAATAGATATGGTGCCAGAGCAGCTGCCACCTGTCAGATTCTCATGGGTCCTGGTGGTATTGGGCACACAAGAACTATGTGCAGGCTGATACCTTTGAAATCAGTTGAGTCTCCAGTTTCAACATTTGGTTAAGTTGACAGAGCAATTCCATTTCTTATCTTGATTGGGGTATTGCCCTCTGAGTAATCTTGCCACACTCTCAGTTATCGTGTTGGTGGGCCTAGCTGGTTGTGGTCTGATCACTTCAGTCATGCCTCCTCAGTAATTGTCAGCCTCTGAAATGGGCCACTCTTGGCAGGTTTCTACCTGGTCTCTTTCTGTCTCTTGATTGAGTGCCCATTTTGGATCTTTGCAGGATTCTGCATGGAGCTTTTTTTTTTTTTTTTTTTTTTTTTGAGACAGAGTCTTGCTCTGTTGCCCAGGCTGGAGTGCAGTGGTGCGATCAAGGCTCACTGCAGCTTTGGAACTCCTGGGCTTAAGCAATCCACCCACCTCAGCCTCCTGAGTAGCTGAGATCACCGGCACATGCCACCACACTGGGCTAATTTTGTTTATTTTTTGTAGAATAAAAAAAGTTTTATTTTTAGTGTTTCCCAGGCTGGTCTCAAACTCTTGGGCTCAAGTGATCCTCCTGCCTGGACCTCCCAAAGTGCTGAGATTACAGGGGTGAGCCAACAGAGTTACTTTTTTTTTTTTTTTTTTTTTTTTAGCATTCTTTAGAATAAGTGACATCTGTGAAGCTGCTTCTTGGGTATTTAGTAACTGTTGCTACTTTAGACTGAGAAATATTTGCAATTAGAACATCTCAAAGAATCCTTAAAGGAAAGAGGAAGAGAAAAGTGCAGTCACCTCATCTGTCACAGGAATGGAAAAAATGGCCAAGCTGGGATAGTTAAGGATGTCTAGGAGGAAGTGCTGGTGCCCACCTGACAACAACCACTATGTTGCTGTGTGGCCTTGAGTGTGTCAGTTAACTCTGAACTCGGGTTTGCTTGCAATCAAGACTACCACTGGGCCCAGGCGTGGTGGCTCACACCTGTAATCCCAGCACTTTGGGAGGCCAAGGCAGGTGGATCACTTGAGGTCAGGAGTTCGAGACCAGCCTGGCCAATGGCAAAACCGTGTCTCTACTAAAAACACAAAAAGTAGCCAGGCATGGTGGTGTGTGCCTGTAATCCCAGCTACTCGGGAGGCTAAGGCAGGAGAATTGCGTGAACCCAGGAGGCAGAGGTTGAAGTGAGCCCAGATCATACCACTGTGCTCCAGCCTGAACGACAGAGCAAGATTCTGTCTCAGAAACAAAAACAACAAAAAGAAAAACCACCTCTGGGATTTTTGCAGTCTAGAAAGCATTTTTTTTTCTTACCCATCATCTCATTTTATTCTCACACACTAGATATTATCATTTGCCCCCGGCTTGCAGGCCTGGAATTGAGACTTTGACAAGTTAAAAGACTTTCAGTCTGTGTTTTAAACAAATTTCTTGAGTCCAAATCCCGTGGTCTCTCCACTTCACCCTGGATTAGACCCTGTGGCCACAGAGATCCCTTTTAATTGCCGGGACACTCAAGCTTCTTTGGAAGGTTAGAAAAGTGTCGAGAGTGTCCCCGAGAATCCGAACTTTCATCTGTGCTCTTAGCGATGCTTCTCAAACACTGAGTGGTATTTTGTGAAGCTTCCCACACACGTCTCTGTCCAGTCTGCTCTGGTTGCCGTGTTCCAAATGCCAGCGACTGATATCCTTCACTCAAAGAGCCCCTGTTACAGTGTGGCGTAGGTCACATTTGGTTTTCTATTTCCTGGTGATTAATCCCCAGTTATAAGGCAAAACGATGGAATTTTGAGGATTTTTTGGGGGGTCTTTTCTCCCTTTGTTACAACTGCTTTGACTGTTTTATTCCTGGGGAAACACAGTCTGTTGGTAGATGTCACCCATCCGAAGGGATTGGCATCACAGTCCATCTGCGGCGCTAAGAGTATGATAGGACTCTGTGCTCAGTTGCTTAAGAGTAGTGGGTAAGCTGTGGCCTCCATGAGTGCTAAATCAGGGTGGGCTGGTCTTGCTACACCCATTTTTCCCCCCACCCCATCCCCGTTGGTTTGGGCTTTCTGCTTTGTCGTGTGCTGTGGACCATTCTGGCAGAAAGCTAACCACGGGGGACATTCAGATATTCTTCCTTTCTTCCCACCCCAAGCACTTTAGGCTTTCATTCATTTCTTCAGTGTCCTTCTTATCATCTCAATCTCTCTGTTCTTTCTTCTTCCTCCCCCTCCTTTCTTCCCTTCCTACTCCTCTCCCTCCTCCCCTCCCTACTCCTCTCTTTTTTTATACATTAACAAAAATTATTTATGTTGAAGTGGGCAGATGACTTGAGCCCAGGTGTTCGGGACCAGCCTGGGCAACATAGTGAGACCCTGTCCTACAAAAAAAAAAAGAACTTAGCCAGGCATAGTGGTGTGTGCCTGTAGTCCCAGCTACTCTGAGGGCTGAGGCAGGAGGATTGCTTGAGTCTAGGAGGTGGAGGCTGCGGTGAGCTGAGATTGTACCACAACACTCCAGCCTGTGTGACAGAGCAAGACCCTGTTGTCAAAAAAAAAAAATTGTGGTAAAAGACATATAATTTACCGTCTTAACTATTTTGTTAGTATGCAGTTCTGTAGTGTTAAGTGCATTTACATTGTTGTACAACCAACCTCCGGAACTCTTTTTGTCTTGTAAAACTGAACCTCTGTACCCATTAAACTCCCTACTCCGCCTTCCGTGAGCCTCTAGCAACCGTCATTCCATTTCCTGTCTCTCTGAATTTGACTACTCTAGATACCTCTTCTATGTGGAATCAGACAGTATCTGTTTTATTTATTCTGCCTTATTTCACTTAGCTTGCTTTCAGGGTTCATCCATGTTGTAGCATCCTCTTCTCTCTTTTTTTTTGTTTTTTGTTTTTGTTTTGAGACGGAGTCTTGCGCTGTCACTCAGGCTGGAGTACAGTGGCGTGATCTTGGCTCACTGCAACCTCCGCCTCCTGGGTTCAAGCAATTCTCCTACCTTAGCCTCCTGAGTAGCTGGGATTACAGGCATGCGCCACCATGCCTGGCTAATTTTTGTATTTTTAGTAGAGACGGGGTTTCACCATGTTGGTCAGGCTGGTCTCGAACTGCTGACCTTGTGATCTGCCCACCTTGGCCTCCCAAAGTGCTGGGATTACAGGTGTGAGCCATGATGCCTGGCCCACTTCTCTCTTTTGAAGGTCCTAGTTCACATTTGGCAGGTGAGATCTTAGAAAACAGTCCTTTTCTTAATTTATTTCTCATTGAGATCCACAGAAAGTTCAGCTGGTGAATACAAGTGTGTGTCTTGGCAGAACCTCCCAGGGTCTTGGTTTATAATCCAGGTGGTTCTCACAATGGTTAAGGTTCCTGGGTGTAGAGAGAACACATGATGGATCACGTCATCTTGCTAAGAGCCATCCTCAGGCTGTCCTACCTGTTGACTCAGGCTATCCCCTTGGGAGCTGGAGGTAGTGCAGCTCAGAGTGTGGGATCCGGGAATTACTGAGGGCTGAATCTCTGGTAGCTGCCGGGTATGCTGTTCAGGATGGTATCACTCACCTCTTGGGATTTGCAGGCTCAGCGCTGCTCTTAACGATCAGCTGGATCAATGTTCTCAAATGCCATGTTGCACTCCACCTTGCTGGCCGGCAAGGTCCTCTTAACCTGTTGGTCCGCTTTCTTTGTTACAAAGTTGGTCTGGCTTATACTGCTGAAGGTCATGGGATTTTTGTTAGCGTATTATTGAAATGAGACATTTGTGGCACTGGCGTTGTATTGTTTCTGCTAATAGGAGCCCGTGTGTCTTTCACATATGGTTAGTCTGATTGCTTTTTCTAGCCCGGGGCTTTGCCTTGGAGAGAGTCCTAGCAAAATACCATTCACAGCCTTCTTCCACGGGGAAGGATGACTAAGAGTTTAGTGCTGGAAGAGCAGAAGAGGAAAGCTGGAAGATTAGAAATGAAATTGGAGCTGCTGATGTGTGTGTCTCTATGGTACAGTGGGCAAGCCCTAGTCCTTCTTGGGTTGATCACTAACTTGTCACACAGTGCCTTGGGCAAGTCCTTTCACCTCTCAGGACCTCTGTCTGTCTCCCTATAGAACAGGGAAGGTGGCCAGGCATGGTACCTCACACCACCAGTGCTTCGGGAGGATGAGGCAAGAGGATCACTGGAGGCTAGGAGTTTGAGACCAGCCTCAGCAACAGAGCAAGACCTTCTCTCAATTTAAAAAAATAAAAAAAAAAAGAATGGATGAGTTAGGCATGGTGGCTCACCCCTGCAATCCCAGCACTTTGGGGGGGCCAAGGCGAGCGGATCGCTTGAGGTCAAGAGTTCGAGACCAGCCTGGCCACTGAAATCAGTTGGTGAAACCCCATCTCTACTAAACATACAAAAATTAGCCGGGCTTGCTGGCAGGTGTCTGTAATCCCAGCTACCCGGGAGGCTGAGGCAGGAGAATCGCTTGAACCTGGGAGGCGGAGTTTGCAGCGAGCCGAGATCGCACCACTGCACTCCAGCCTGGGCTACAGAGCGAGACTGTCCAAAAAAAAAAAAAAAACCCAAAAAAACAGGAAGGTGATTTCTGCCCTGCTCACCCTGCAGAATTAGAGGATTCCATGGAAAAGGGTTGATTACTATGCTCAGTAAATGGTAACTTGATCCTAGGGTCAAGCAATGCAAACACCATTTTAAGGTGATTAAAACCCACTCAGGGTTAAAAAGGGGCCCCCATGGTCACTTCTCATGGCAGTGATATTTACATGGCTGGGTATGGAGCACACTCCATTCTTCCCCTGTACCCACCACTCCCACCCTCCCTGCTCTTGAGCTGCCGGAGGATGGGTGGTTTGCAACTCCTCCCACAAAGACTTCTATCACTGCTTTCATCTCTGAATTACTGTGGTTAATAGACATTTCTAAGTAATTTCATGTACTATGTGTGGTTTTAACCAACTTTAAGCTTTTAAAGGCCAATCATCCAGGGACATCTCTAGATGGAGGGGGAAAAAATATCAAGCTTGTTGCCTTCCCAACCTGCAGCCACTGGAGACATAAGCATGAGTCTGTCTGTAGGCATGGCTGGTCTCATTAGATAGAGTCAGAGGAGTTTGGAGCCAGGTAAGTTTGACAGCAGGTTCTTAGAGGTCATAAAATAGGGTTTTAAATGTTCCCCTCAAGTCTTTCTCAACACCAAGCACAATTCTCAGCAGGGGTTTAATAAATCCTTGGATCTTCTAGCAGTTAGAAGACGTCATTTTGAGGAACCATCCGAAAGAAGCGTGTGGATATGGGCCAAGGAGCTTGAAAACTTTGCAGTTAGCATGGCAGGAGCTGACTTACCTCGAGCTGGAAAGAGACCACGTGTGAATTCATCAATTACAACAGGGGCCAGGAAAGAGAAGGTGGCGGTCAGTCCAAGTCTCTCTCCACTACTAGAGTACAGATAAGTTCCACAGCACCACAGATTGACCATAGAACAGTGGTGATCAGTGATTTAAGTACATTAAAAGGATGTTGTAAGAATCTTTAGGTAGATTTCTATCATACAGAGAATTTTCCTTATCTAAACCACTGGATTTATCCGACCTTCATTCCCCATACTGCTCCATCCCTGATGTCTACTCAGTTTTCAGCCAAATCAAGGTCAGGATAAAGAAGAGATTTGGATGGAAGTAAGCTAGATATTCAGGCTCCTGCAGTAATACTCAATTATTGAATTCTCTAGAAATACCAACTCTGCTATAATGAAGTCCTGGGTTTTAAAATATCTTTATAAATCAGGTGATTCTGTACTGGCAACAGCCAGCTTGCTGTTCCTTGCTTTGTTATAAAAATAAGATGGTAAAGTCCTGAGAGCTTGCTGGGATTGTTAAAAGATAATCTTAAGTATTTTAATGCACATTATTCTTCATGCAACTTTGAGCCTTAAGTGCCCTGAAACAGAATAAGATCGGAATCCAATGGAAGAGCAATCAGCTGGTGTCATCATCCTGAGACTCCAGTCCGGTCTGCTGTAACCCTGTGTAGCTCCTGGCCACTCTACAACTGCCTGGCTGTGAATCAGGGCTGCGGGGAATACCATGGCTGAGATGCGTGATGCTCATTTATTTAATTTTAGTTCAGTGGATCTAAAACAAAATAAAACCAAAGTTTCATTAACATCAAGGTTTATAATATGTATTTTCTAGCACATTTGATGTGATTTTGATGTGTGATAGTATTTTTGTGCTGTAGCTCGTTTCTTCTTCCCTCCTACTCCTCCCCAATCATGTAATGTGTCCCTATACCTGCTGTACTATTTGTACTTCTGGTAATGAAATTCCAGTGGGCAGAACTGTCATTGGCATTTCTGCTTGCTAACAGTATTGCTGTCCTAGATAACTAGAGACCCTGGTTTACTGGTGAAGCATTCACCATATAGCCCTTCAGATTCCTCTGTGTGTGTGTGTGTGTGTGTGTGTTTCTGCCAAACTTACAAATGCATTATTCGAACTTATTTTTCTCATATTGAAGGTGATTGATAATGCATTAACCAATATAATTTGTCATGTACTATTTTGGTGAGAGTAATTTATACTGCCTCTTATGCTGGATGTAGTAACATTTTTGACTAAGTACTTCCTAACATTAATCTAAACCAATCCTTGATTTAGAATATAACCTACTTTCCACTCTAAGGACATTTTACTAAGGCTGCCTTAGTTATAAAGTTTTCTACTGGCTGTCTTAAAACAGTGAAAATGCTCATCTATAAATGCAGTAAGTGTCTTTGTGATATATTGATCTTTCCTATTTCCTTTGCCTCTCCTATTACCACACTGTGGGTGGTAACATATCTGCAAAATGTTTTATAGGGTATGGAGTGCAACGTTTTAAGCCAAGAAATTGAAAACAGGATATGAAACAAGAGAAGAGGGGGAAGGAGGAAGTCGATTAAGGTCATCTCCATATATTAAGGATTTAGTGGTAGAAATGCCAAGAAAGGCG
Organism: Symphalangus syndactylus; assembly: GCF_028878055.3. Taxonomy (NCBI): domain Eukaryota; kingdom Metazoa; phylum Chordata; class Mammalia; order Primates; family Hylobatidae; genus Symphalangus; species Symphalangus syndactylus. The sequence continues at coordinate 27,750,010 of NC_072430.2, forward strand.
AGTTTGCATTTGTAGCAGGCAGGTAGCACCAGGAATGTTGGAAAACCCGCTTGGTCTCAGAAAATATGATTAGGAGTTCTTCGCCAGGTAGCACCAGGAATGTTGGAAAACCCGCTTGGTCTCAGAAAACATGATTAGGAGTTCTTTGCCACATACATTCATGAAATTATGAACAGGTTAGCAAATATTCTTAAGTTATATGCTATGCCATTAAACCATGTGAATTTGCCATTTTGTGTATCTGTTGGTCATTTCAGTGCCTAGATGTGAGCAGGGTCAAGATGATAAGCAGAATACTCACAGGTTCTGCACTGTGAAATATGAAACCTGTTTACAATAAAGCAGACCTCATGGTTTTTGAGGATGCATTTTCAAAGGGTGTCAGTCATGCATACTTGGGGAAATGTTTTGAGGGAAGTGTGGGGAGGGGTTGCAGGTGTGTGAGTGCAGATGAACTTGGCCTTATGCTAGTTTCTCTTCTCTTTCAGCACATCAGGTCCACCCATCTGGCCGGGCAGTACCTTCTTCAAGAGAAATGGAGCCCTTCTCCAAGGTAGGTCCCTAGCAACACCCCTTCCTCTCCCTCCTCCTCACCCAGCCGCCTTTCATCACTCCTTTGTGCTTGGTGTCAAATAGGAGAGTTCTGTCCCGTTTAGGAGTGGCCGCTCTCTGGAGAAGTGTGACTGTTGTGGGTGGGGTCTGTTTCTCCAGTTCTCTATATTTCTTCCTACTCAAGCTTCTCGGTCACTGTGAATCATGAGTCTGAAACCAGGCCTCTAAGGGCTGCTTCTTTGGCCTGCCATCACTGGTCATATTCTGGAAGTGTTCGGCTTGCTTTGGTGACGTTGGAATTACATGGTAATTAGAATGTGACAGAAACATAAACTAGGCTGATAAAAGCAAACCCCTTTACATGTTTCAAAAACTTGAGCTGAAAAAGGAGGGTTTGTTTATTCTGGCACTTGTATCATCATGGAGGTGCATGCATTTCTTGCTGTTGCCCAACATCTACATGTACCTGGAAGGTTGGCCGTGGTTTGTTCTGAGGTTCGGAGTCCAGTCACCCTACATTGGTCCCCACAAGTGTCACCTACAGGGGACACCCTTGCTGTTGTCCAGCCCAACTCAGCTGCCTTGTCCTAGTCCCTAGGTGGTGTGCTCACGGAATTCCAATGACCTTTCATCTCTACTTTTGCCATTAAGTTCCTTTTGAAATGGCCAAAGTTAAGGAGGAATAAGTGATTTAAAAAATAGCAAAGAGGTTCATTTTTAATCCTTTTAGAAATTACTTTGGGGTTGTTGCTATTTTGGATATCTGTTCTGTAAATAAAATGGAATTGAGTGGTTCCCGGGGTCTTGGAGCTTTCTATCCCTCCTACTTCTGTTGATTGGCTAGGAGTCAGACAGGTCCCACTGGCCAAATGCGGATGGGTTTGGCTGTGCTAAGAGCTTTTGAACTACACTGGGCTTATGGTGAGGGATTTTAGTGTCTATTGATTGGTCGAGAGCTATTTAGCCTCTTTCCCTTAAAAGTACAGGCTGAGGGCTGGCCCTATGTATGAAGGAGTAGAAGATAAGTGTGGTTAAGAAGAGATACATGTATCTTCAGGTTTCTGTAGTAGCTCAAACCCTTGTCAGAGATGTCATCACATTTTTAGTGCTGATTTATAGGCCATGCAATTGCATACTGTCATTTTAATAGCCCGTGAAATTGGGGACTCAAGTGTTTCTTTGTATTTTTGCTTCGTACAGGTGAAATGTAGTCAGGCAAGTTTGGTTAAACCTAATTTTAATAATCATTGTAGATATCCTAAATGTTTAAGAAAACAAAAGGAAGTCCCTCCACTCTCAAAAATTAACACATAATTTTAAAAAATCTATTCTGTTTTCCCTTTAGATAGTAGAAGTGGAAACTGATTAGGATCAGCCTTTGGGTTCTTTTCAAGTGAGTTTCAAAGTTATGCGTGTCATTTTTCCTCTAAAACTATAGCAGTGATATGAACATCATTCAGGTTTGGATTAGTTTGAGAAAAGAGATTTTGTTCTTAGAGCCTTTTCTCACGATTTTTATTCATTCACTTTGGCATTAGGTAAGTTCTTTTTGTTCGTTTCTGTGGGGCAAAAACATGAGGGAAATATTAATGTTGATAAGGTTTCTGAAGTTGAGAGATGTCAGTATGAGATTATCCTGTGCGTGTAGACTTCTTTTCTCTTCCTGATAGGGTTACAAATTCCCCCAGTTGCTGTAGGCACTGTGAATTAAACTAGTACAGATTTCAGATGCTTATTGAATCCACATCCAGTTAAATGCAACGCATTAAAATTTTGTACATTTGAAAATCAGAAGAATCTTGGTGAGAGCTTGGGAGGGTGGGCAGAGATTTGTTAACATTCTTTTTTTTTCTGTGATGTTTCTTCATTCCCTAGAGTTCTGGAGACACTTTTGTTGTGATAATATTTTTTTGGAATATGTGGGTATTCTTCCTAATTATTATTTTTGTGTTCCTTTGGTGGGTGGTTCTGGGCCATGGGAAAGTTGCTAAGGCCCACAAGCAAGATTTTACGAATAAAGATATGAGTACCTAAAGAAGGGACTGTCCAGTCATGCCAGGGGAAGGTTTGGGTTAGAATCAAGTAGAAGAAAAATGTGTCTGTTTAATGCCACTTTCTCAGGTTTTTGATTTCTCACTTTCTATTTTCAAAAATATACACACACCCCTCCTTTTCCCCTATAGCAAGTGGATGGAAATTTTTCTAGATAATCAGACCAGTAGGGAACTCTGTTAATAGGTTCCAGCCACAGGCATTGGAATTGAGGGCAAGTAGAACGAGGATGCTTGTCCCCAAAGATGCCAATTCTCAGCGCTGGGGGAGAAGGTGCAGTTTGGTCACGTGGGGGTGACATGGGAATCTTTCTTTAGGGTGCTGTGGGACCAGTGACTGGCCAGCAGAAGCCAGCCAGGGTTATGGATCATGAGTTATGGATCACTAGCAGGACTGGCAGAATTGAACCAGGGTGGGGGAGAACTTGCTTCATGGAGTGGTCTCCCCAGGACTCAATAATGCAGGATAGGAAAATAAGTAGGATATTGTTTGGCTGTGCCCCCACCCAAATCTCATCTTGAATCGTAGCTCCCATAATTCCTACGTGTTGTGGGAGATCATTGAATCATGGGGCGGTTTCCCACATACTGTTCTCGTGGTAGTGAGTAAGTCTCACGAGACTTGATGGTTTTATAAGGGGTTTCCCTTTTGCGTGGCTTTCATTCTCCCTTGTCTGTTGCCATGTAAGACGTATCTTTTGTCTTCCACCATGATTGTGAGGCCTCCCCAGCCACGTGGAACTGTGAGTCCATTAAACCTCTTTTTCTTAAATTACCCAGTCTCCAGTATGTCTTTATCAGCAGCATGAAAATGGACTAATACAGTGGGGGTGCCCTGTTGTGTAGAGGAGGGAGACCTATTTTTGTCAGAAGGGTGGGAGCAGAGGGGCTATCACTTCTTGGGAGAACTGACACTTAAGGCCTTAGAAAAGCAGATAGATATAGCTGTGTGGAAATAGAAAAAAAAAGTCATTGCAAGAAAGAGAAATAACCAGAGAACTTAGCTTCACAGAGACCATAGCAACAGCGCGGAACCTGAGCACTTCATAGACACCTTTGGATAGCGACGGGAAGAATAATGCAATGTCTGAAGAGGAAATAATGGAAGTTAAAACCTGAAACAAAGTGAAAATCAGAATGACCTAATAGTTACAGTGGGGCACCAGTTTTCATTGTCTAATCGTCGTTTGGTTTAGAGTGGAAACTTAATACCTTTATTTTTCCCAGCACAAAACTAATTGCAAGAATTAACTGGTCGTTCTCGAGGTCCTCCTTGGACGTCGGGTGCAGTGCCTGTATTTTGGTTCAGAATCACTGGCAGGAGGGGCTGCTGAATCACCTCTCGGTTTCGAGGATAATGGGGTAAGATTTGGTTTGGATTACACCAGGCATGGGTACTTAACATAATTGGTCATTTCATCAGTTCACAGTCTTTATTTTAAATACCATTTAGGCTGCTACAGACAGTTTCAGCAGGCTAGAGAGCACTTCAGTTCTTGTACAATGGAAACCAAGCAGAGCATTAGAAGGGGACAAGCTCATTGTTCAGAGGGGACCCAGGGCGGGCTGAACAGAAGAGTGGCTTATTCAGAGCCCTGCAGGCGTGGCCAGCTGACAGGTGTCCCCGCTGTCCCTTCTTCTTGTGTCTGTGTGTCTCTGTGTTATGGTCTCTATGTGTTTGAAATGTGTTCTTTATTTTATTCGTTTAATTCATTTACTAATCTCGCTTATTTTGTTAATGAAAAGAATAAAGTCTTTTTTATATTTTCCCATTTCCAAACTCCCTGTCCCTCTCCCCCATATTCCATTCACCCATCAAACTTAAAATTAGGTTACTTTATTAAAACATCACCCTTGGATGATTTGTTGTAATGAGTCAGTGATTCATAATTAAAGACATTCCTCACCCCTGATCTGACCCTTCATCTGGTCTCTGATGGTTTCATCCCAAAACGACATAGGCACCTCTGCTCTTGGTAGCTTCATGCCTTCTGCTGAAAGCTGCCACAAGCCATGCTGATTTTATTTCCTCCTTCTGCCCTCTTGGCCTTGTAGGCCCTGTTGGCCTCAGAGCTCCCCACGGGGTTTTGTTCAGAGAGGAGCTACTGCCTGACCATTTTGGCCTGCTTTTATTTCTAGCTCTTCCTCTAAGCAGGTGTTCCCTGGGCCTACCCTCCCCACCACACCTGCAAGCATTTCTTTGTGATAACATCTCTGTGTGTCCAGTCCTGGATTAGGCTGGAGATCCCCAGGGGATGTCCAGGTCCCACCCTCTCAACCACTCACAGCCCGTTCTGTGGTCAGACCACGAGTCCTAGCCCTTCTTGGAAAAGGCTGCTTGGCCCACCCACTCTAAGAAGCCCAGCCACTGTCAGCACAGATGAAACCACTGGTTTTACAAACCTTTCCAGTGACTCACTTGACACCCTTACACCCTTCTGGTCATTCTTCCCTCTTCGTTTTCTCCATCACTGTAGTATTGGGCCACTAATTATTATCAACTCTGTGTCCCTAGTGCAGTGGTAGAATTAAAATAAATTATCTAACATATTTTATTTCCATTCACTTCTGTTGGTTGTTGTTGTTATTGTTGTTGTTGTTGAGATGGAGTCTCGCTCTTGTCGCCCAGGCTGGTGTGCAGTGGTGTGATCTTGGCTCACTGCAACCTCTGCCTCCCGGGTTCAAGTGATTCTTCTGCCTCAGCCTTCCAAGTAGCTGAGATTACAGGCATCCACTACCCCCCTCAGCTAATTTTTATGTATTTTTAGTAGAGATGGGGTTTTGCTGTGTTGGCCAGGCTGGTCTCGAACTTTTGATCTCACGTGATCCATCCACCTTGGCCTCTAAAAGTGCTGGGATTACATGCTTAAGCCACTGCGCCTGGCCATGCATTTACTTCTGACAACTCACACTGGACGAGCTAATGTAATGGAAGGACTTAAAGGCATTTTCAGCCCGCAGAGGAGGATTGTGTTGCCTTAGACTCCCACCTACCCACCCCCACAGCTTAAATAGGGCTAAAGGAAAGCAGGTCTTCTGCTGTGAGATGCATGCTGTTCCTCCCTGTGCACCAATGTACATGCAATCCGTAGAATGTGCATGAAGTTGACACGATTGTTAGATGACTTGCTTTGAGGAATACCAGTTTCCCATGTTCTAGGTTGGCTTCATGTCCAAACTTACTTGGGAGTAATTGCGTTTATTACCCATTCTCCACAACCCTTACCCCCTCCCATAACTCTGCTACAAACTTTTACTGCTGAGATGTGTGAGATACCTCACCTTGGTTGTCTTTCATGCCATGAAAGGCTCAAGAGGAAGTTATAGTGGAAGGAACACTGGATTATGAGTCAAGGGACCTGGGTTCTGGTCTCAGCCCTTCACTTGGTAAACTTTGTGACCTTGGACAAGCCATGTGGCATACCTAGAGCTTCATTTGCAAATTAAGGAGCAGACCTCAGCAATGGCAAAGATTCCCTATCTGGTACCAGCTCTGATCCACTCTAGCAACTTCCCCCAAAATAGGTCAGAATGGATTTTGATGCTTAGTTCTGGCTCAGTGGAGAAAGAGTGTTACCTTCAGCCAGCTGTGTCTGCTGTGGGTGCAAGGAGAGGACAGAGTGGGTGGAAGGCGCTGAAGATCCCCATCCCCAAACAAGATGATTTTCCAAGGTCCTATGGATCTTAGGGAGGCAATACAATATATTATAGGTTTGGACAACCTGGAAGTGAACCCTGTGTTGGTTTCTTGGGCAGCTGGCTTAACTTCTCTTTAGGAGTCATAACAATGCTTGTCTCCTGGAGTCCTGGCGAGGATTTGGTGGTTTCACATTAGTCAAGCACATAGGACAGTTCATGCTAAATTCCCAATCAAGGTTAGCTATTGAAATATTTTACAAAACTGCAACTCTTAGGAAAATAGGGCTAAAATCCTCCGAATGTGGTTTCCTTGCGCTCTTCACCTTCCTGGCTCAAAGGCCTCTTGCCCATCTGTTAGGGCAGTTCTCAGGATGGGGCAAAGGCTGAGGATGCCCAGAGCCTGTTGGATGTATACATAAATCTGAAAGAGAATTCATGCATATCTTTATCTCAGACACTTTTAATTCCTCATAAATAGGACTGCTTCCTTGAGAAGTTCACCCAGCTCATAAGTACCAAGCTGTACTCGATACTCTCAAAGTGTATATTCACAGCAGGTACACACATAGCTGTGTGAAAGAGCACAGACTTTAGCATCACATCAAACTGGGGCTGAATCCCTCCCTCTCTGGGCACCAGCTCTCTGACCTTGTGCCTCAGGTTTGATTGTAAAATGGGCCTGTGAGATGTGTTTCTCACAACCCCATTTTACAATCAAACCTGAGGCCCAAGGTCTTTGTGATCTTTGTAATCTTGGTGAAGATTAAAGAACTGTGAATGTCACAGTCACTCTGGTGCCTGACACCTCACAAATGCTCCATATGACGTCAGCTTTAGCCTTCAATGTTTCATGCCTCAGGTTTCTGACCATTCATTCTCATAGGTATATTCCAGTTGAAAAAACTTCCAAAACCCTCCAAAGGAGCATTTTCCCAAACACCTTCCTTTCTCATGATTTCCATTTTCAGTGTCACCCTCTGATATGACCAGGATGTCACTACCAGACTCTTGTGTCTGGCCACAGCCTCTGGTCTGGAGTCTTGGCACCCCTTACCTCTCTGTAAGGGCCAATGAATCCCAGGTTTTGTTTGGATTTGCCCTGACCCTCGCCCACTCATTGCTTTCCCATTTGGTTGGAGCTTGAAGCCCCTGGGCTCTTTGGCCTCTTCTATCTAATCTGCTCCGCAAGCTGACTCTTTTGTCCATTTTGCAAAGGAGGGCATCCACCTAATGCATAAATCTCCTGATTCTCACCCTCAGGCATACACATTAAAAAAAATTAGCAATGACAGAAAAGGAAAATAAGAAAACCTCTCTCCATTCCCCCCAACCCCTAAGTCCTAATTGCCTTCTGTCCTCTTTGGGCCTGCAGAGGCCCTCTGGTTTCAAGGAGGGGCCCTGTATTCTTGGCATCATTTGTCTTATTGTTCTGCACTGAGTTGTTTGTAAAGCTATTTCTGTAACTACAGTAATAGAGTCAGCTAGCTGCTTTTGCTTAAAATCAGCGGTGAGTTTAAAGGGCTGCTGGTCTGCAGCTCTGATCTCTCAAGGTTTTATGTGGTCACTGAGAACATGCAGAACACAGTCTTAAGTTACTTTTAAAATACAAGGAAATGCAATTTAAAAAGAAGGCTTTGGTTGATTCTGATCTTTGCCATCTCTTGAGATTCCAAATTTGCCCAATCTCTAGTTACCCCCCTTCTTCCCCAGTGGCTATAGCCTGGTGTGGAATCTGGGAAAATACCAGTCAGATATCCTGTATTTTCCTGTCTGACTTTAATTTCAGCTCTTCCCGCTACCCGTGTATAGTAACCATTTTAACCAAAATCCAGTGATGCACACTGAGAAAATGGCAGTTTTGTGAACAGAAACAGAGGAGTCAGGAAATTGAGGCCTTTATTAAGAGCTTCCTCCAGGCCAGATCCCTGCTGGGGTGTGTGTGGGCTTAATCTCATGTTTCAGGGTAACTGTTCAGTAGGAGGTGGAAACTGAGGCTGGACTTTGGAAGAGGGGAATCAGGGTGGGGAGGAAGCTTATGGGCATAGGTTATGGGCATAGATGAGCTTTGCAGGAGGGTGTAGAATGGAAAAGAGGAAAAGGGTCCAGAGAGCTGACCCATATTTAAGAGCTAGGTTTACAGCAGTGAGAGAAGTAGTAGCAAACAGCAGTGGCCGTGAAGAAGCAGCGGCTCAGTCCGAAACTGGGGAAATCACTGAAATGAAAGGTGCAGAGTTTCACAAAGAGGGAAGGGACAGGAGCCCCCTCATAGAAGAATAGGAGGCCAATTTCAGCAAAACATTTCAGGGCTCTGGGGTTTTGTATTAGCATGCCTCTTTCTCGCTCCTCAAATTAGGATTATTTTTATTTTTTTATTTTTTTTTGAGACAGAGTCTTGCGCTGTTGCCCAGGCTGGAGTGTAGTGACGTGATCTCGGCTCACTGCAACTTCTGCCTCCCAGATTCAAGTGATTCTCTTGCCTCAGCCTCCTGCGTAGCTGGGACTACAGGTGTGCGCCACCATGCCCGGCTAATTTTTGTATTTTTAGTAGAGACAGAGTTTTCACCATGTTGGCCAGGCTGGTCTCAAACTCCTGATCTCAGGTGATCTGCCCACCTCGGCCTCCCAAACTGTTGGGATTACAGGCGTGAGCCACCGCACCCGGCTTAATTTTTGTTTCTAATGTCAGTCCCCCCTGCCCACCCCAAATAATATCTATTGCTTTTATTACCAAAATAATATGTCTTTGTTACAGAAAATAGACAATCTAAAGATATAATTACTCCTAATTTTACCATCCACATGTAACACCTATAAGTTTTTTTAATTGAAGTGAAACTCATATAAAATTAATGATTTTACAGTGTACAGTTCAGTAGCATTTAATAGTCGCAGCATTGTGCAACCATCACTTCTTTTTTTTTGAAACAGAGTTTCGCTCTTGTCACCCAGGCTGAAAGTGCAGTGGTGCGATCTCGGCTCACTGCAACCTCTGCCTCCCGGGTTCAAGCAATTCTCCTGCCTCCCAAAGTAGCTGGGATTAGAGGCACCCACCACCACACCCAGGTAATTTTTTTGTATTTTTAGTAGAGACGGGGTTTCACCACGTTGGTCAGGTTGGTCTCGAACTCCTGACCTCAGGTGATCCACCCGCCTCGGCCTCCCAAAGTGTTGGGATTACAGGCATGAGCCACTGCACCCAGCCTGCGTTATTTCTTTGTACTAGCCTTATGCATTCGATATGGTTACTCCCATTTGTAGATGGGAAAAACAAGGTCTGAAGCAATTGTTCTGCTCTAAGTCACAGAAACTTGGACTCACACCAGTCTTTACTTCAAAGTGGCATAAATATTTCTAAACAGTTTTCTACTTTAGATAATTGGATGTTCTACAGTGTTTTGCAGACTAGGGCTGAGGGAGAATCCTGTTATGTTTATAAGTAATTGACAATAAGAGAAAAAGATGGAAATGAAAACTTTGTCTTCTTTCATTTAAGTCATTAAGGTGCTTCATTTTCCCTCCTGGTTCCTACACGGTTCACTCTATGATTTTTAAAAACTCGATAGAGAAAAAAGGAAATCCTAAAATTAGTCATTCAAAGATTAACACAATGAGAGGAACCCATCCATTCTTTAATAGAATGAATATTTTATTTTAGTCTATGTGAATTTTATATTAGTAGATAGACAGATATAGATACAAGTAATTTTACACCAGTTATAATTCATGTATAGGAATCTTTCGTTATTTAATTTTTGAGCATTTAAAAATGTTTTTCTAGTCTATTAAATTATATCAGTTAGATTATAAAATATAAAGATTAAGCAACCTTGGATCACATTGCACTGCAGAGCCTGCTTTTATCAAAGTGCTCAGTCTTAAAATACAATTGAAAAAGTCATTCCTCTTGAAATTCTGTTGAACTGTAAATGGAAGTCTAGAAATATTTTTATACAATTCCCAAGAGATTTTAATGAAGAAGAATAACTTTTTAGAATATATTCTGAGTGAGCTGTTCACATGACAGTTTCAGACATGGACTTAAAATCATCTACCTGTAAACTGCAAGGGGTCAAGTTTGTGTTCTTGTTTGGTTCCCTTAACAACCAGAAGGTGTGGCTCAGAGTTTCTGGGGAGTGCCTGCTGCGGTGCACGTGACAGGGGAGCGGGTGTGCGTGTGCACATGCATGAGTGAATGTGGCCCCTCCCCTCAGGCCTTTACCAGTGCCAAGTGTGAACTTCCAGAATGAATCTCTCCTGCCATCCCTCTGCCCGTCTTTCTCCCCAGGTCCCCTGTTGGCCTTTGTGAGTCATGACACACAGGCATAGGGTAAATGACCTCAGCTTTTAAGTCAGGCATACTTGAGTCCATTCCACACCTTGCTTCCTGATTTTCACCTGATTTTGGAGAAGTTTTCTAACCTTCTTTGAGCTACTATACAATGAAAAAAATATCCCTCTTGCAAGATTACTGTGAGGGTTGATGATGATCTGTGTAGCATCCCTGGCACTTAGTAGGTGCTCCAAGAGCAGGTGCCATTGCCACACTTCACTCCAGAGGAGGCAGCATAACTAGGAGAGAAGTATATGGACCTTGGAGCTGGCCAACTTTAGGTTCAAAGGCCAGCCTCTGCCACCCACCAGCCGAGGGACCTCGAGCAACTCATCCAATGAGTTTGAGCCTTTCCTTTCCAGTCAGTCAAATAGATAGTAGTACTTACTTCATGGGATTTTGTGAGAATTAAAAGATAATGTATGGACAGAGACCGGCACAGTGCCTGGTGATGATTGAGTATCCAGTAAATAGAATTAATGATGCTTATGGTAGCATTTCTACGATGTCCTGCAATTTCCTAAGATGTTCAGTACCTCCACCCCCAACAGACAACAGCAAAAGCAATAGTAACATAGATCCTTCTCCAGCTGAACTGAAGTGATACCTTTAGGAATGTTTCAGACTGTTTTCAGTCTCTCTGAAGCTCCTGATGCATAAGGCAAATGCCCACGGGATGGCTATGGGCGGAGTGGAATAGGAGTCCTGACTGGCTATTCTTTCTGACCCTTCTGAGTGACTAAGATCCTGCAGAAATGTGACAGAAAAAGAAAGTTCCTTGGAGATGGGCTGGAATTGCTTGTGATCTGTCCCTCTGATTGTGCTAAAATGCTTTCAGCCAGGTCCAGGTCCGTTCTGCCTTAGCACAGCAAATCAATCACTGTGACATGGAGGGTTTTCCAAAAGAGAAAAGATTTGTTCACAAAGGTACCAAGTGAGGAGGCAGGAGAACAGCTCTCAAATCCACCTCCCTGAAGATAAGGCTTAGGGATATTTATGGGTTAGGGAAGCAGGGTGGTCTAACTTGTGGGGAAAGGTGATTGGCAATGGGGAAAAAAATGAAGTAACAGGTTCATTCTGCACAAGCATAGTCGGGGTTCATGGCATCTCAAAGGAAGTATGTTCAGTAAATGGCAGCATTAGCGTGATCTGGGGGTGGAGCTTTTGGCCCTCCAATGTCAAAAGGCCACCTCTCCGGCACTTTCGCAGGCCCAGTTGAAGGGGCAGTGGTCCTAACTGGTTTGAACTGGACAGGAGCTTGCCCTAGTTCCTGAAAAACAACTGTTGGGACCATTACCATGGTGACCTATGAATGTTATCTGTAAAGTAGCCAGTGAAGGTCAAGTTCCAGCATTCAGTGGCAAGGCCTCAGCTTCATGGAAAAAGGAAAAAAGAAATAACAAAAAGCAAGTGACCAAAAGCAAGCAGTACAGGCAGATCCGATCAAATTAACCCCTTGGTTTCAAGAATGCAAACTAGACTAAGACATTTGCAAAGACTAGTTTCAGAGACCACAGGGAGACTGCAAGACAGCCAGCCATACTTGCAGTGATACGGAGCTTTACAAAGTCATTGAAGGGATTGTGTTGAACTTCTCCCTACCTCATGGTCACCACAGCATACGTTGGTTGTCCCCTCTTTCCGTAGGCTGTGATTTCTAATGGGGCTTGATCAGGATGATCTGATCCTGCTAATTTGACACGTTGCAGCGAGGAGTTAGAACCACAGGTCTTGGTGTTGATGACGTCTGCCAGTAGAGATGCTCCCAACGTCCTAGTTGTGGATTCATTTCCCACATTTTGAGGGATTTTGTGAGGAGGTTGTGATAAGAAACAAGAAGGCTGTGACATGTATAAAGGTCGATTGTGTGTTGGTCATTTGTGTATTGTATTTCTCAGGCTGTGGGAGACTTTTGTCCCTGTGTTTTGCCATGCATGGCCTGGAAAAGAAACAGTTATGAAGTTTTCACTTTTCAACTTTGCAGCTGTCATAGGTCCAAGTTGTGGTGGCTCACGTGGACAGTATGGGTTCCAGTAGCCCTATCAGGACAGCTTTCTCCTCCCACCCCTCCACTTCCCATAGATTTCAAATGGGAGGTGCCAGCTTCTTACAGAAACTCCCTGGCCTTAGCGACTGGTGGAGGGATGGGCACGTGGCCCAGTCCAGGCCAGAATTCCATCCTGGGCTTCGCATCCTGGCTCTGGGAGCTCCACAGGGTGTGCTGGCCTCACATGCCCTACACGTGGAATCCGCTGGGGTACGGGAAATGGAACCAGCACAGAGATGCACAGACAGGGGCCACTCTCTCCTTGCCCTACCTGTGGCTGGATTTGATGGGCTCATAAATTCTCCTTTATACTTAAGCCAGCTTGAATTGGGTTTTTCTTATGTACAGTCGAGAGTCATGATGAATACAGTGTCTCTAATTAACAGTGTTAGTTAAACTAAGTATACAGCACTGGTGATTTCTGTGTGTCAGTGTCATTTCAGCCTCTTTGTTGTCTTAAGAGGCCCACTTAGTGGTTTGACTGTCCCTTGAGAGAATAGAAGGTGAGCTTGGAGAGTTTTCAGAGACAGTGACTTGATTTAAAGAAAGTAGGATCATAGTAGTAATACCCCTCACATCCACGTACCCCCCCATTAGAGCTGCAGAGACCTGGCTTACATGTAATTTCATTTACTTCTTGAGAGGTAGGTGGTATCTTCCTGATCTTACAGATGAAGAAACAGAAGCTTAAAGTCGAGCATTTGGCTAAGCCAAGCAGCATATATGTATATGTGTTAAATGAATGTGTAGCTGTATGTGTGTGTAGGTGCATATATGTTTAAGTGTGATGAGCATGTGTGTATATGTGTGTATGTATTATTATGAAGGATTTTCAGAGTCAGGATTCAAAGCCAGGTCCCTCAAATGCTAAATTCAGGTCTATAGCACAAATGCTATTTTAGGCACTCCCCATTTCCTCCAAGTTCATTGACTCACATGTCCAACCAATGCCATTTATAGTTAGATGGCCTTATATAGAGAAGAACTGTGTTCACCCCCTGCCACGGCCCCCACCGCCAACACGCACGCATACTCTGATCATTTTGGAAATGGAGCACATTTTCTCTTTTAACATCTTATCTTCCCCTCACTACATTTTGGATTCATTGTGAACAATTTTGAGTCTCATTAGAGGTGTCTTAATTTTAAAAATTAAGTTGGGAACTAGCAAGTGAGATTGAAGAGGCTATATCTTTGGTTCTGAACTGGATTTTCATTACTCAATTACTCTTCAAATTATACTGATTTGAGATGTGATTATTATTATTTTTCCTAAGTAGATTGGATAATGAGAGAAATGCAAAGGCATGCTAGACTAATAGTGATCTGAGTTTCTGCTACCTCACTTGTCCTCCCATTTCACCTCCCCCAGCCAGAGCACTGCCCCGGCCCCTGCTTCCTGGTCTACCTGGTGAGCCTCTCTCCCCTAACCCAGTGAAGGTGGCTGCTTCCCTGTCTTTCCAGTGTCAACCCAGCTATGACCACTGCAGCGCCAGGGATCCTGGCCAACTTGCGCATTGTAATCACGTGATGCAGTGCTCACCATCCTGCAGCAGTTTCCTATGTTAGTTCCCAGCCCTTCCATATATGCCTCATTTAAATGTAAGATTTAAATTGTACCATCTACCCCGAGAACCCGCTGTCTAGCCACCCTCATCTCCTCAGGGTCAAACCTGCTCACAGTACCTTTATCAGAATTGCTCCTCAACTGCCTGAAACACATTTCTTTCATCTCCCTGTCCTTTTTCCTGTAGGGAAGAAGGTAAACTACCTAAAAGGGAGGTGGTGATGTTTTCTCCCTACATCCTGCTTCATCACTTTTCCCCTTTGCTTTTAAATACACACGTGTCATGCTCAAGTGCTGTCTGTGCATTTACTCATGGCTCGTGCCTTTGGTATGAGCCTCATTACTGGGTGAGCTTTGCCAAATGAGCTTTTGCTGTTGCTGCAAATACAATGGCATCTCTTTTGTTTTAGGGCCTGGAGTGACATTGTGATGGAGAAGTGCACAGTTGACCATATCGAGCTGGTCAGGAGGGTAGATTTAAGAGATGCAGCAACAGCAGCCTCTCCTATAAGCAGCAGAGTCTTCCCTGACATCTTACTTATGTCCCCCAGGATCTGAGCTCATTGGCCATGGCAGGAACCACTAAGATTGTTTGGTTATTCCGTTACTTCTGTCTTCCAGCCAGACTGTAATCTCCTTGAGGCTGTAGTTTTCTTATCTCTATCCCCAGCACCTTGCAGGTTACCCAGCGCACGGTAGGAAATCTATGAAGGTTTGTAAAATATATGCATGTAACTTACTGTTATGGACTGAATTGCATCTCCACCCCCACCCCGCCCCGCCTCCGAAATTTATATGTTGAAGCCTTCACCACCACCGCCCCGCATGTGACTGAATTTGGAGATAGAGCCGTTAAAGAGGTAATTAAGATGAAATGAGGACATAAAGGAGGAGTTTTTATAAGGACTGGTGGCTTTGTAAGAAGAGATACCAGGAACGTACATGTACTGAGGAAAGGCCACGTGAGGACACAGTGAGAAGTCGGTTACCTGCAAGCCGGGGAGACAGCCTCAGGAGAACCCAAACATGCCACCTCTTTGCTCTTTGATCTCGGACTTCTAGCCTCCAGAACTGTGAGAACATCAATTTTTGTTCTTTAAACCACCCAGTCTGTAGTATTTTGTTCTGGCAGCCTGAACTAATATATTTACCAACTGTCCTAGCTTCTTGTATCCCAAAGCTGGGACTGTAGGGGTCAACTTTGGCTGCTAAGGGCAGTTTGAGAAGATCCCAAGGTTGGCTGCTTAAGATGAATCCACAGTAATGGGCAGCTGTGTCCCACCCCGCACTCCTCCTTCACCACCAGTGAGGCAAGTCTGGCTAAGGCTGTTTCAGGCATTCCCACCCTACCAGGGAACATGAATGTCATCATCAACTAAGATTCTGAGCCTCTTGGAAATTATTTTAACTTGACCTACATCACCGTATACCCCGAGACCTTGGCATTTCTGTATACCCATGAATAATAGCAATTAGCATGAAAAGAAAGCTGAAAGTCTCAAATAGGAAGCTCTGCAGTCTGGCCTTAGACCTTCCACTTACTAGCTATGTATACTTGCATGTGTAATTTTACCTTTTTGGGGGTCTATGATTTGTTTTTAAAAGTGGCCATGCTGCTATAATGGACAGTTCCTTTTCCCTCTTTTGGGAATTAACCCTGGCTTGCAGCTGGAGAGCCCTCCATCCCCTCAAGTCCATTCATCTGTGTGCTTCCAAGTGATGTCTCTACCACTAGTTTAAGTCGCTCTCATTCCCCTGGCTACACTGGTGCTTCTGGGTGGTCATGTGATAGAGGCTGGTCTGATTACAGTGATTCTCAGACCTTTTCCAATGAACACTGGGGAAATGCTAGATTCAAAGCTGCTGTTTGTAGCCCCAGGGGCTGCCGGCAGCCACCTGTGAACAGAGGAGAGCCTGTCCAAGCCTGTTTTCACCAGCAGCGTTGCTGAGTTGGGGGACAGAGAATAGGACTTGGTAAATGCCATTTGAAAGGCATCACTATTCCTGGTTTCCCCAGTCACAGGCGATAAAGTCTCTTCAATTCGGTTTTTAAAAATCGCTAAAGGTGGAAAGATTCCTAGCTGATAAAGCTATTAACACCTGCCCTGTCCACCACACAGGAGCTTTCATAGTACAATTTCTAAATAAGATGATGAAGACAAAAACTGCATGTGACATGCAGTTTGAACACAGGGAATTATTATTTGGAAAATCCAGTGACTGGTGCCTATTGAACTCAATATCATGCTCTTTGAACATCTGTGAAAAGATGTGTACATTCTTAGCACAGTGTCACCTTGTAAGGAATGAATACATGGAAGCTGTTGTTATCATCAGTAAGAATTATTGCAGCAGTGATAGAAGGGGGATGTAGAAGTCTTTGAGAATTTTGATTTGATGAAGAAGATAGCTGCATGGAATCCTACTTGAGAAGGAATTGATTCTGTTTCTGTTGGGGTTAGGTGATACCAACATCTTCCTGATGTGGATGGCACTTGTTTGTGGAAATTGAGTAGCATCCTCATAGCCAAGTTCCTGACAGTGGAAACTCATGGGGAGCCCTTTCCTTGTGAGCCCACCCTGAGGGTGTTCCTGCTTTTCTTGGGCCTGATTCTCATCTGATCACCTTGGCTGGATGTTGCCTCAGCCAAGGACAGTATACAAAGACAGGCCAAGGTTCTGGTTATCCTTGTGATGTGATATAGTTTGGCTGTGTCCTCACCGAAATCTCATCTTGAACTGTAGCTCCCATAATTCCCATGTGCTGTGGGAAGGGACCCTGTGGGAAATAATTGAATCATGGGGGTGGTTTCCCCATACTGTTCTCTCATGGTAGTGAATAAATCTCATGAGATCTGATGGTTTTATAAGGGTTTTCCCGTTTTGCTTGGCTCTCTGATTTCTCTCTTGTCTGCTGCCATGTAAGATGTGTCTTTTGCTTTCTGCCATGATTGTGAGGCCTCCTGAGCCATGTGGAACTGTGAGCCCATTAAACCTTTTTCTTTACAAATTACCCAGTCTCAGGTATGTCTTTATCAGCAGCATGAAAATGGACTAATACAGGGTGCAAGGTAATGATTAGGGAGGGCAAAAAGGGGGCTCCTGAGGTGCCAAGAGCCCCCTGTTAGTTCATTTGGTGCTGATTACGTGGTAAATTCTTTTTTTTTTTTTTTTTTTTGAGATGGAGTCTCACTCTTGTTGCCCAGGCTGGAATGCAATGGTGTGATCTCGGCTCACTGCAACCTCTGCATCCCAGGTTCAAGCGAGATTCTCCTGCCTCAGCCTCCCAAGTAGCTGGGACTACAGGTGCCCGCCACCATGCCAGCTGATTTTTGTATTTTTTAGTAGAGACAGGGTTTCACCATGTTGGTCAGGCTGGTCTCAAACTCCTGACTTCAGGTGATCCCCCTGCCTCGGCCTCCCAAAGTGCTGGGATTACAGGCATGAGGCACCACCCTGGCAATTACATGGTAAATTGGGAAAATTCACTGAGCTGTACACATACAAGGACTTTGCTGGACATACGTTATTCCGATAGAAAGTTTCAAAAATGATTGGGCAGCTGCAATTTCATTACACCTATTTGATTTCAGATTTTTATTATGTACATGTAGTGAACCTCAGAATTCTTACATGATTAAAAAATAGGATTGTCATAGATTTTATCAAATCAATGTGGTAATTTAGAGCTGAACGAAACACAAAGTAACAAGAATTTTTATCACAATTCAAGCATATTTTATAAAGTCTCTCCAAACCTGCTTGTTATCGATGTTGTTAATACAATATTTAGATTCCATTTTGAACATTCCAGCTGGCAAAGATTACAGAAATGTCAGTCTCTCCCAAGAATGGGTTGGTTTTTTGTTTTCTTTAAAAATTCATTGCCAGAGAGTTAGGTTCACAAATGTGAGTTAAGATGAACTTAAGTGACTATAAGTAAAATTAGGAAAATGAAAACCCTTCAGCAAAAACTTGAGAAGGCCTTTGCCAAAACACACTGGCAAATTATATAAGCTTTAAAATTTTATGTAGACAAAAGTGGTTTCTCTTTCCACCATAGTATCTTGATGGTTAAGTATGTCGGTGAAGTAATTGTTTTATAAACTATTGTTTAAACCTTGAAACTTCATAGCAAGCGTTTTTCTAGGCAGAAAACACTGCTTGAAAACTTTGGAGATTTAAAAACAAGCAGGCCAATTTCACTGCGATTTGTAATTTCCAGTGGAATATGGAATAGCCAAGATCTTTTTAATCGGGAAACGTATATAATTATACCAATACCTTAGAGGTTCACTTTGAAAAGAATCCTCTTTCTCTGCAGAATTTGTTGAAATGATTAAGGTTGCCTGTCCGATCAGTGAACCATTTGTTATCTCCAATTAAACTGAAAGTCTCCATACATCAGCCCTTTGTAAATACTAAGTGGTTAATGCTGCCTCTTAGGTTTCCAAATGTCTTAAGAATGTGTTGTAATAAAAAAAAAATTAGCATCATTTTAATATTAATACTCCGACATAGATTTTATCTTGAGAGTGTTTCTGAACCGAAGACTCTGTTAGCCCCATATTCAGGGGCACAGGGAATCTCAGATATGTCTGTATTTGTTTTCCCGAAAGAGTTAAGACAATATTTTCTTTTTTTAGTTAAGGTTAGGTACCCACATGTCCTGATTTTGACTAGTTTAATTCTTGAATTCTTCCTCTTTAGCATATTTTCCCTGTTCTAGTTCATCATTTCCTCTCTCCGACGTCTAAGCTCCTTGCTTACTGTTTTCTTGGAACAAGGTAGTTTAAATAGTATTTCCTATGTGTCTGGGATCATTATTTTTGTGATAGCAGCAAAGTGCCACAGATCACACTGACCTCCAGTTTGTATATTTGTGTGTGTGCAGGGACTAAGTTAAATCATAGCATTTCAGAACTAGGAGGTTTCTTAGATACCTAGCTGGCCCCATCCTCAATGAATAGACAAGTAAACTGGGCCCAGAGTCAGGGCTTGCCCTGAGTCACAGGCAAACTGGTGGATTAACCTGCCCCTTCTCAGGTCAGTCCAGCTCTCTTTTCCAGCCATCAGACTGGAGTAAACTCTCCTTCTCTTCTCCTTCTCCTCCTTTTTTTTTTTTTTTTTTTTTTTTTTTTTTTTTGAGACAGGGTCTCACTCTGTCACCCAGGCTGGAGTGCAGTGCACGATCTAGGCTCACTGTAACCTCTGCCTCCTGGGTTCGAGTAATTCTCTTGCCTCAGCCTCCCGAGTAGCTGGGACTACAGGTGCCCACCACCACACCTGGCTAATTTTGTTTTGTTTTGTTTTGTTTTGTTTTTTAAGACGGAGTCTCGCTCTGTCACCCAGGCTGGAGTGCAGTGATGCGATCTCGGCTCACTGCAAGCTCCACCTCCCAGGTTCATGCCATTCTCCTGCCTCAGCCTCCCGACTAGCTGGGACTACAGGCGCCTGCCACCATGCCCAGCTAATTTTTGTATTTTTAGTAGAGACGGGGTTTCATCGTGTTAGCCAGGATGGTCTCGATCTCCTGACCTCGTAATCAGCCCACCTTAGCCTCCCAAAATGCTGGCATTACAGGCGTGAGCCACCATGCCCAGCCTAATTTTTGTATTTTTAGTACAGACAGGGTTTCACCCTGGTGGCTAGTCTGGTCTTGAACTCCTGACTTCAGGCGATCTACCCACCTCAGCCTCCCAAAGTGCTGGGATTACAGGCGTGAACGACCACTGCCGGCCCTCTTTCTCTTCTTAATATATTCAGAAATATGGAAAGGTAGAAAAGAAACCCAAACTGCAGTATATATGGTAATGAAAGCAGGAATGTACAGCTGAAACTTCTTTCTCATCATACTGGGCCCAGCCCCGGCCTTGAGTCCCAGCATTTCTACTTGCTAGCAGCATGTATGTCTTTCTGGGTCTCAGTGTCTCTATCTATGAGTTGGGAAGTCAGACCCACAATGATAGATCTCAGGGAAGACTTCAGTGGTGTTGCTCCCATGCTTGCCATACAGGAAAGCACTCCACACCTCGAAGCTACCACTGAACCATTTGGTGGATCTCTCTCGGACATTGCAGGCCCCAGCCAGGCCTACCTGGACTTGGCCCCAACCCACTGCTATATGCATAGTCCAGAGTTTGACTGAGGATGACCCCAGCCCCAGGGTCAGCCCAACCCAAGGCTCAACCCGTGGTTCAGGATCGTGCACACACATGCACACACACAAACACAGGTAGAAGACTGAGCAATTTACATATGCTAAAATGTAAATTGGGATTATTTTGAGCTGTGGAATTGTATGGATAGTTTTTAATGAATTTTATACTTGCCATGATAAAAATATATTGGTTACACAACTAAAATACATAAAAGAACAAAACTAAATGTTACAGCTGCTCATTTATGTCATTAGGGTAATGTTAAAGGTTAGTTAAGATCTTTAAAAATCTGAGCAGTGCTTGCAAACATACAAATGGCAGAGTGATTCCGACACTTGGGCTGCTTAAATATTAGGGGGTAGGGAAGCTTTCAGTTGGGCCCCTCTTTGAGCCTAGTTGCCTGTGCCGGAGCATTCTAATCTTTAAATAAATACAATCCATATCCTTAAGCTGTTACGCGAAAGAAATAACAACTAATAGCAAGTCGGCCATGAGGCCCATTGCCGTACACATGACCCTGGGGACAAAGTGGGCTGCACCCAGGCTGTGCCAGCCTTTGGCTGGTCCCCTCCCACCTGATACAGATGAGCTGGGTTAGTGCTAGGAAGAGAGGGCCCCTCTTCTCTTGCTGATTGCCAGGAGCACAGGGGTGCCAGCCCAGAGCTCTGGTGCAGGCTGCCGCAGTGGTCAGGCTCTCCCAGAGACCTGGCCTCATCAGGAGTGATCCCAGCTTTGTGCCCGGGAGAGCAGATCCCCGTACAGAAAAGGGAAAGCAATTCAGTGGCAGATTATGAACTTACTGATCACATTTGGGAACAGGTAGTATTTGGGGAGTTAGTTCAGATTAAAACTGTGGAGGAGCAGTTATGTAAGCATCTAGTGTGCAGGGTGAGGACCAGTGAGCTATTTGGAGTTCTCAGGATTATAAAAATCATTACGTGTTGTTTAACAACTGGGGAATACTTTTCAGGTGTTCTAAATGATCCATTCACACTGCCCAACACGAGGCTGCAGACTTCCACTATCTGCTGTTACTTGTAGAGAATCCCATAGACTGACCTGATCTGTTCCATAAGGACCAGCATTTTAGAAGTTCTGTCTGTGGATATTCTGGTTGAGAGTAGATTCAGAACTGAATGTCAGGATTCCAGAGGTTGAATGTGTGTAGTTGTTTTTATTTCACTTAAGTCTTTTCATAATCTTAAAACATATTTAATATGCAGTTCAGATAGGCTTCCAGATGTTCTGTGACAAACAAAGCTGGAAGGAAGGTTTCTGTCGGGGGAGTTGACCCCAAAGCCTGTAAGTTTCTGCCGAGCCCTGGTCTGTACCTTGGTGCTCACTACCATCTGCTTTAGAGCTGCTCTGCTGTGAGAGGCTGCATGTCAATGACTATATTTAATTAATTTGTCTAACGTATCCCACCTAGTTCCAAAAAGAATTTGCAATGGCCTACAAAAGTGCTGTATACCTAGAGGTTTTATTTTTTATTTTATTTTATTTTATTTTTTAAAGGAAGTACAGAAATTATAACAAAGGGAAAATAAAGGTAAGAAACCCAAGATAAAGTTAGGGGATAACATTAATATACAAAATTAATATTGTAAGTTCTAGGTATTGGTTTAGGAGTGGGATCAGTCATGAATTTGGCTCTGAGCTTCCTAGTGACCAGAGCAAAGAGGGAAACATCATCATTTGAATGGTTTAAATGTTCAGAAGATTAAAACTGACTCATTACCCAAGAGAAACACAGAGGTCTGTAATACTAAAACCTGAGAGATGTTTGTCCTTTAGATTCTCATAGAGAGAGATCATCAGTCATACAGCAAGACACATCCTTAATAATATGCCTGGTTTCAAAGGCAGTTTCCTGTAACATCTCTCTAGGCAAAGCAATGCAACAGACATGTAGAAGTCAATTATTCAGTGATAGTTCCAGGGACATTGCCTTCTTGTCTCTGAGTGACTGGGTCTGAGGTCCAGCCCAGAATCTGTAGTCTTCAAAGCCACCAGGTGATTCTGTTGTATAGACAGGCTTGATGCTCTCTGTTTTAGGCAGTGAGAAACAGCTAACTAAGCTAGGCACGTGGCCAGAGCTGGAAACACAGAGTTGGTGAGTTGTTCGTGATCAGGGGATAACCGAGCATGTGAGAGGTGAAGCTCACGAGGAAGTGAGCCTAGTAAGGAAAGAGGGTGTGGACGAATGAGCCTGATAGGACCCCAAAACAGGAAGAGACCTGGGCACATTCCCGAGGGAGAACCTTCATACTCGTTTTAACCCATTTCACAAATGTGGTTTAGAAGAAGCTACATAGATGGGAAAGGTATAGTGTCATGTGAAGAAGACATTTGAAGGTAAAGCACATTGAATATATCTTTAATTGGGACCACTGTAACTGTTAGTTACATTTATCTTCTGAAAAAAGCTGCTTACACTTTAGAAAATAAGATGTAGGTGTTTTCTGGGACTTCAGTGGTCCAGGTAGTATCACAATGACTACTGTTTATTAACCTGGCCTGTTGTGTTCCAGGCATGGAGCTTGGCACATACCTGTATGCCTTCACTTGAGCCTCACCAGAGATCTGTGGAGGAAAGGTGGCATCATCATCACCGTCATCATCGTCATCTCCCTATCAGTGACAGGGATTTACTCAGATTTGCCCATTCCAAGAGAATTCATAAACTTGGCACTCCATTTGTGGTTGTGAAGCTTTCTTTCCCCTTTCCTCTCCTCCTCCCTTCCAGGGGGTTGAAATAATATAGAACATGAAATTAGAACTGTTTTCCATTGTCAGTAAACTAAGGGAGGTGGGAGGCTGAGGGTCACCTGGCTCAGCCTCCTCCTCACCCCCCATAGAAAAGCCAGGCAAACACCACTGCTCCAGGGTGTTGCTGCCTCTTAGAGCACTGGCCCACCATGATTTTGTGATGCATTTGTCATGGCTCTAGTGTGTGTGCGTGTGTGTGTGTGTGCACTCAAGGTTGGTTGGTCATTCCCAGTTTCATTCTTTATGATGTCTCCATGAAGGCTCTACTCTGCTGTTAGGATACCATCCTCAAGCCTTGGTACAAATGCCCACATCATTGTCTTCTCAGCAGCATATTCTGAGGAAACGTCACTCCTTAGAGAGTGCTCACAGGCACCCATGCCACTCGCTTTGCATCGCTCTGAGGTTAAAATAAAAATCCACGGGACATCGAGGACCAAGCCAGTCTCACACCAAGACCTTAAATGGACATTAGCTGAAGTCTTTGAAACTTTCATTTTTTTGTTTTTTAGAGATAGGATCTCACTCTGTCACCCATGCTGGAGTACAATGGTGTGACCATAGCTCACTGTAGCCTTGACCTCCTGTGCTCAAATGATCCTCCTGCCTCAGCCTCCCAAGGAGCTAGGACTATAGGTGTGTGCCACTATACCCAACTAAACATAATCCAGACTTTTTATGGTGAAAATTCACCTGGTGGGGAAGCCCAGAGAGGATTTTGAGAGATTTCCTAATCTAGTCTCTTCCCACAGGATCGGATTATACACGAATTGGTACTTACAGGTGGTGATTAGTTCTGTTCTTAGAAGATTTCTCTAGAGGGTAATTCAGCTACTTTCTTCCGTAGTATGTTTCAGCCCAACTTCGTGGAAGGAACTTCTTCCCACTCTCTAATTTGAACCTCTCTTTTTATGGTTTGAATACAATTTCCTTTACTTCTGTCCTCTATGACAAGGAAAATAAACAACCAAATGGGTCCATTCCCTGCATCTTATTGTAACACCTTGAAAATGTCGCCTTGCCCACAAACACCATGGGCCTCATGGAAGGTGGTGGGACTCAGCCCCTCACGGTGGAATGGAAATAGGTCCATGTGTCCATGTGAGTTGTTGATGGTGGTGGATGGAGCCACCTCCTCCTGCCCTAGCCCTGGGGGACTCTCACTGCAACCTGCAGGATAGGTGGTTAAGGAGGGGTTTGTTTTCCAGCTAAACAATGGAATATTTCTCTGCTCAAAAATAACCGGTTTATTTCCTACCAGCTGACCTGCGATTCACACGAAAATAATATCTTGAGGGGTCTAAACTATACTGCTTTTTATAGCTTCTTCTGATTCTTTGAAAAGTAGACTTGCAGAGGTCTCACCTGCTCAGGCTCCTTTTGGCAGAATATCAAACCGTGGTCTCATAGCCAGATTTTCCCTGAATAATGAATGAGCCAGTGTCGAGCAAGTCAGAAATAGAAATCAATAAAGCTAAATTTCATCAAGAAGAGGCAGCTTTGCAGTGGAATGATAGAGAACATTGAGGCCAATGGATGCCAAACTCAATAATGCACATCCTTAAACTCTCACGGATTAGGGAAAGCAGAAAAGAAAACCAGTGTCTTGGGAAGAGTCAGAAGGGATCAGAGCTTGAGAACACACCTTGCTCAGTGGGAAGAGGAAGGATGGGCAAAGCATCAGAGGCTCAGCTTCTTACGGCCGGGACAGCAATAGCGTGATGCACAAACCTCCCGGGAGCCAGCGTTAAACATCTTCATAAATCATATGTTTGCAGCTGTGTGACCAAAATAGACGTCCACCCAGCCTGTTTGTCCTGGCCTTGTGGAACGTGGCGTGACCGTAGGTCCTCAAAGACATCTGTGATTCCTGCCCCTGCTTCCCTCAGTGCCGTTCATCAATCATCTGTCCAAGCCTAACTCTCCCCTCTGATCGCCAGTGACATGGTCCTACTGACTGATTGATTGATTGATGATTGACTGATTGATTGATTTTCATATGAGATAGATTGAAGCATATTGTGTGGAGAGCCTTTTTTATGCCAATTATTCCATGAAAAACTTGATTTTCCCCTTGAAAATGACAACAGGTGTCCTTGAGGGGACAGGGCAGTGTGAGGAGGGTGGCAGGCAGGGAAGAGTGGTGCCAGCACACTCATTCTGCCCCACTGGCACCAGGCAACCATGAGTTCTTTTATTAGGGCATGTCAGATGTGCCTCTGGGGCTGGTGTCAGACCCACCTCCACCCTGCCCTCTAGACTTACTGTGAGCCTCTGGCACTCATGGGGAGGTGTCTTGTTCCTTGGGTGCCTTGGTACATTTAAAAAAAAAAAGTGTGAGAGCCACTGGAGGCTGGTTGTAGAAGGGTAATGAGAGGGGTCTCTGTGCAGAGTGGCACTCCTGCTTCTTACTCCTATGAAGACCTTTTTTCTTGAGGACAGTCATGAATGGTGTGCCCAGTGGTTTCTCCTGGAAGGTCACAGTTTGCTGACCCCAGGCCTTGTTAGTGGTTTAGTTGGAATCCTGCTTGGAATGTTTTGCATGCTGCTTTGAAAAGAGCACTGGGCCAGGAGCAAGGGCTTTGGGTTTAACCTTTGCACCTTTTGTACCCTCCTTCATAGCCAGACATGTGCAATTTATAGTCAACTCCCTGGGCCTCAGATCCTCACCAGGACAAGAGTGTTGGATGGGACCGTTTCTTAAGATCCCATCTAGCCTCTGGCATTCTGGGTGTGAGGGAGAAGACTTTTGTCTTAGGACTTTTTGTTCTTAATTGTTCTCGCCATTCCTAGAGCCTAGTACTGTTGCGTCTGACACTGAGAGAACCAATGCTTGTTGAATGAATGAGTGAATGAATGAACACAGACCAACAGTAATTCATCTTCATAGGCAGCCGGTGCCTGATTTAAATACAGAGAGCCAGTTTCCTTGTGTTTGACTCAAGTCTACACAGTTGGAGATCTGGGCATCATTTGAAATGCTGCATTTGTGAAAATGAGACCGGAAAGTGGCAACGTGGGCTCATGGCTGGTGTTGAAAGAAGTGTTAATGTGTGAATTTCTTCTAAGAGACATTTCACAATGCACTGTGTCCTTAGCGTTCTCGGCCTTCATCAGAAGAAGGAGTCACTGATGCTGAGGCCTGTGCTCCCTGTGTTCAGAGAGAGTTTTATAGAGTAGCCCCTGGCCTCTGGGAACTTAGCCTCTAAGAATTTGCACTGCCCCCAAATGTGCCGCATACAGGAAATCCCCATGGGGGGAATAAAAAAAGCTCTGAATCCATACACAAGTGTCATTAAAGCACTTAGCTTTCCTGCAGATCTCTGCTAAGTGCTGCTAAGTGCATCGTTAGTGGGGGAGTGGACAACAGAAGGCCCATGCCTGGGCCGCAGTGGCAAAGGTGTGGTCAGAGAAGGTGGCCTTGAGCGCTCTGGGTCTCAAAAGGTGAGTAGGACAAGTGTCTCTTCTCAGGCCCCCTAGGAAGGCCTCATGGAGGAGACGAGTGTTCAGAGGCAGAACTTGGAGGTGATCCCGCCCCACCAGGCAGAGGACACAGATTGATGGCCCTGGGAGCAGAGCCAGCACACTGGTACACAGATGGGTTTTTTTATTGTTGGACAGAGTGATTTTGAAAATTTGAATTCATTGCCACTACTTAAAAATCAGGAAATTTTACATAAATATCTGGATTTCTAGCTTCCCTTGACATCTGGGAGATGGAGCAGCCCTGGGCATGCCTTGCCACAGGGCAGCAACTGGCTGGACCTGAGCAGCCACACTCCGAGCTGTCTGTCTAGCCGTGCAGTTCTGACCACTCGCTCCTTTCCCTGCACCACCCCTTCTCCCCACCCCCCTTACAGACACTCAGCCATTTGAACTGAGTCTCTGGTTAGGGAACAAGCTTGCTGACTTCTGTTGGGGAAAACGTTCCAGGCTCAGGCAATTCAGGCAGCCTTGCAGAAGGCAGGATAGCATGGCGATGATGGTGGTGATGATGCAGCTAAAACATGAAACGTTCTACTACGTACAGAGCCTCTTCTGAGCACTCTCCTTGCTTTAACTCATTCGTCCCAGAGAAACGTGTGAGGAAGGGGCCGTCATGATCCTGCTTTACAGATAGGGAGACTGAAGTGTAAGTTTTGTAGGGGCAAGTACCTTCTCCATGTCGTGTTGTTAGTATGTGACATAGCTGGGGTTTCCATCCAGGCAGGCCGCTCCAAGACTGGTGCTCTTGACCGGGGATTAAAAAAATAACAGTTACAGGGTGCAGAATACAGGCCAGGGATGGTGCTGGGTGGTTTGATGGGCCATGGCCATAGATCCCAGCAACAGCCATTGGGACAGGTACCATGTGCCAATGAGGAAACAAAGGCTTGAAAAGATGAGTGATCTGCTCAGGCACACAGCTGGAGTCCAGAATCCATCAGGGCAGCAGAATTGGGAAGTCCTGGGGGATTTCAGGAAAGAGATTGGGGTCTTGAAAAACACAGTGATGGCTAGTGGGAAGGGTACAGATTGACTAAAGAGGGAGGAGGAGGAGGCCAAAGATTTATTAGAAGGCCCTAGACAGATATGTCTGTACATTCGGTTTTTTTAAAACAGGATTGAATTTTGCTTCTCTTCTTTTAATTTGGCGTCTGTTTTCTTGGTGCTGTAGCCCAAAGAAAGGAGCCCCCACCAGCCAAACTTTTCCCTTAAGAAATGACTCCGGGAGTGAAATAAGACCTGATCTTTTCTGTGCTCACAACTGAGGTTTCTTCAGTCCAGCCTATTTGTTGAGAAAGAGCCGTTTGATCTCCCATGTGGGCAGCATCAGGGCAAACAGGATGGATCAAGCCTCACAGAGTGGTGAAACCTGGAACCAAATCTCCACCTTGAGGCCATGCAAAGACATGTTGGCCCTGGGCAGCTCTCCCTGGGGAGCTCTTGAATTCACTCTTCCAGAACCTTCATGCCCTAGAGCGAATGCCAGATCCTTGCCAGAGGCTCTTTTCTGCAATGCCCATGAGCACTCCCTGAAAAAGGAAGTTTCCAAACGCAGGCTTCCTCCATTTTTGGTACCCCCCCAGGCGCAGGCTGTCTCGCATCAGGCCTTAATGAGCCCTGACAACCTGGGGCAGGAGGGAGCCATTTATAGCTAAACTGTGGTGGCTGCAGGCTGACCATCATGAGGCAGCATTCTTCTCCCTGGCACAGTCCACCGGGATCTGCACGGAGGCAAAACACCAGACTCTTAGTGTCCTTGGCAACCCCCTTCCAAGCTCTCCGAGCTTGTCTCCTTTCTCTAAAGTGACTGTGCTTCCCACTTTGGTTCCTGCAGTCCTGAATCTACCCACCCTTTGGGACAGTAGCTACCCGCCATATTGTCCACACACTCAGTTGAAAACACATGCCAGTTTTATATCCTATTTCACACTGTATCTGTTGTTTCTCTAAAAATAATAATATCTTTGCATACTTTAACTCTTTATTCCAAGATTTTCATATAAAATCGAGGAATAGGTAAAATGTCCCATTTGCATTTTGAGTCCTCATATCTTCACACACCTCTTCGAGATATTTATGTAAAATTTCCTGATTTTTTTTTTTTGAGATGGAGTTTCCCTCTTGTCGCCCAGGCTGGAGTGCAATGGCACGATCTCGGCTCACTGCAACCTCCACCTCCCAGGTTCATGCAATTCTCCTGCCTCAGCCTCCCGAGTAGCTGGGATTACAGGCATGCACCACCACGCCCAGCTAATTTTGTATTTTTAGTAGAGACAGGGTTTCACCATGTTGGTCAGGCTAGTCTCGAACTCCTGAACTCAGGTAATCCGCCCTCCTTGGCCTCCCAAAGTGCTGGGATTACAGGTGTGAGCCACTGCGCCAGGCCAATTTCCTGATTTTTAAGTACTGGCAATGAATTCGAATTTTCAAGATCACTCTGTCCAACAACAACAAAAAACCCGTCTGTGTAGCAGGGGTAGTATATGGCCTACTTTGAGAGGCTCACATATTAAAAGTGTTAATAATCCTTGGCTCTATAGTCTGGATCTGGCTTGTAGTTTAGCAGGTTATTAGCTGAGTAACCTTTGTCAAGTTACTTAATCTGTGTTCCTTCATCTGTTAAACGGGCATAAGAATCACTACTTTGTAGGGTTGTTGTAAGAATGAAAGATGATCTTTTAAATGGCTAAGTGTAAAAGTGGCACCTAGTAGACAATGAATGGTTGTTATTCAAGACACAGTTCTTCCAGAGAACTATCCCTGTTTCAGCCAAAGCTTACTGTCTGCAGTTGTAGCTAGTATATCGCAAAGCAAGTGCCTTTGAATGCTTTAAACCTTGGTTTTGTTATATAAGGTTGAGCATTTTTGTGTCATTTGTCTTATTGCTTGTGCTTTGAGGTCAGGGACCACATGTAAAGACACCTTTGCATTTCCCATAGCACATCATTGGTGTTCTGTAAATATGCCAAGTTATTTGTTTATAGTAATGATTTTATGAATCCAAAGCAGCATGTTGAATTATTGTACAAAGAAAATAAATTTAAAATGGAGAAATATTTCATAAAGCAGGTGGCAGTTGAGTGGGATCTTTATATAGAAGGAAAACAGACATTTTAAGCACTTGATTAGGTCCATGTACTCTTAATATTTGGAGACTTTTTTCTATGCCAGTAAAGTAACTGAAATCCACCCACATTCCACATTAAATATCATTATATGTAAGCTATGTAAGAGTTGAATTTAGTTGCTCTTGATTGGTTAACATATGTTTATAGACATTTAACTGAGCATTTATTTCAAATGTGCAAGGTGCTTTTCCAGTGAATTTTGTGTTTTGGGCTCACCCATTTTCATAGGCTACAGAAAGCTTGGAGGCCCAAGCACCAGAATTAGGGGACCTGGTGGATCAAACAACTGGTAAAGGATTCTAGGCAGAAGGGGCAGTCTGTGAGTCAGGTCAGCTGCCTAGGGTGAATTCCAGGACAGTGCTTGCGTGGGTGTGCTGTGGCTGTAGGAAGCGTCTGGGAAATGTAGCATATGTGGGAAGAAGGCTGGAGGCTAGAAAAGGAGGAAATGCCACCTTCTGAGGCACCAGTGGCTCACGAATAGGGGCATTTTGTTAGAAGAAACAGAAAGCATAAATCCAGCACTTTCAAATACTAATCTTTTTCTTCAGCCATTTCTTGGCCAAGATAATTTTTTCCAGTCAGTGCTATGGAACTGTATTAGTCTCTTCTCACGCTACTAATAAAGACATACCCGAGACTGGGTAATTTATAAAGAGGATTAATGGACTCACAGTTCCACGTGGCTGGGGAGGCCTCACAGTCATGGCAGAAGACAAAGGAGGAGCAAAGTCATGTCTTAAATGGTGGCAGAGAAGAGAGAGAGCATGTGCAGGGAAATTCCCCTTTATAAAACCATCAGATCTCATGAGACTTTTTCACTATCACGAGAACAGTATGGGAAAGACCCACCCTCATGATTCAATTACCTCCCACCAGGTCTGTCCCACAACACATGGGAATTATGGGAACTACAATTCGAGATTTGGGTGGGGACACAGCCAACCCATATCAGGAACATATATGAGTTTGGACACAGAAGAAACATTTTCTTCTAGAATGTGCCATTCCCCATGGCCCTGGCAGAATAACTTGACTTCTCTGGATGCGCTTCCTCATCTGTGACATATGTGAGTTGGTCCGGGAGACATCAAAGGCTGCTTTTCTTTATAACCAACAGGTGTTTCTGCAGTTCTCTCAGAATTGTTCCATTGCTGTCACATGACCAACTAGAGTTCGATATTCTTATATGTTTATACTCCACTTTAGAAAACAAAACCAGGCTGGATGCAGTGGCTCACGCCTGTAATCCCAACAGTTGGGGAGGCTGAGGCAGGAGAATTGCTTGAGCTCAGGAGTTCAAGACCAGCCTGGGCAACATCTGAAGACCCCCATCTCTACAAAATTTAAAAAATTAGTTGGGCATGGTGGTGTATGCCTATGGTCCCAGCTACTCAGAAGACTGAGGCAGGAGGATCCGTTGAGCCCAGGAAGTCAAGGCTACAGTGAGCTGTGATTGCATCACTGTACTTCAGCCTGGGCAACAGAGCAAGACCCTGTCTCAAACAAACAAAACCAAAACCAAAATACCTCCATCATGTTCAATCTAATTGGTTCAGGGTTTGGCACACTTTTCCTGAAAGGGTCTTATAGTAAGTCTAATAGACTTTGCAGGCCACAGAGCCTGTCTCACTTCTCAGCTCTGTCCAGGCACCCACAGGTAGCATGTAAACTGATGGATATGGCTGTGTCCAAAAAAGTTTTATTGATGGCCATTGAAATTTGAATTTCATATAATATTGATGACATTTTTTTCAATCATTAAAAAATGTATAGAACCACTGTTACCTCTCAAGCCATGCGAAACAGGTGGATTTGGCCCATGGGCTGAAGAGCCTGTCCCTCCTCTGTAGTCACAGGATTTCCTCCAAGTTCCTGTTGTAGTCCGATACACCACTGTGTCTTTTATGGTGTTGTCCCATCGTTGGATTTGTGTTTCTTTCTTCTGAATGAGCAGGGACTATGAGACCTTCCTCTACAGCCAGAGTTCCTGGCGTATCATAGGTGCTTGCTGAATGCCTTCCAAATGAATGGTGTAGTAATTATCCCACTTGCAGGATGGCTGTGTCTACATGAAAAATTTGGAAGTTATTGTTTCATTCCTAGAAGGCAACATCTGTTTGGAGAGATCCGTGCTGGAAGGTATTCAGCAGTATCACGGTGTGTGCGTTGCTGACTTGCCCTCTCAGCATTTCAAAGGCTGTGATGCTTGTAAATAAATTCTCTTTACCTGACAGCGGCTGCTCTAAGAGTTACTCAGATGGGAAGCTCTGAGTGCCTGTGAGTGTGAGTGAGCGAAGACTGTCAGAGGAAAGGGGAAAGGGCTTTGGAAAGGAGGATGGAGAAGAGACAGGTACGACAGCAACGGAAGCCTTTCCTGCTACAGGTGGCCTGTAAATATACTGTGTAGCTCTGCAGGAATTTCTAGAATGTTCCTTTCCACTGTTGGCAAGCTTTAGTGAGTACAGTGTATCTGTTGAGTCCAGACTCTCAAGAGACTCATTTGAATGAGCCCCTGAAATACTTATTTTATACCTGGTTTATAATTTTAAAGCAAGAGCTTTCTTTATAATTTCAACCCAGGAATGATGTTTGGCATTCAGGTAGCCTGGTTTGTGCGGGCACAGGCTTGTATACGTGGAGGGTATAATGCCAGGATGCACAAACAAGAAATTACAACCATTTACTTGTGTATTATTTTCTCAATTTGAAGCACTTGAATTCCAGAGCTCTTAAATCGAGAGGTTGAATTCCTGACATTTTAAAGTATTCCACTTGAATAAGCTGTTTAAACCATTAGAATGGCTTTAAAAAAAATTCACCTGTTTCTTGGATCATTTGCTCTTGAGATTTACTTAATTGAAGTTTTTGCCTTTTCATTTTACTTCAAATCAAAATCATGTCTATAACGAAGAAAGTTCTAATTTTATTCCTATGGGTAAAGTCGATTTCATACCTCAGACTGTTCTCCACCAGGTGAAAGCAGGCAGTTTTCCACTGCCACACGTAGCACAGCACACGTAGGCATGCACTTATCTTTTCTTCCAGAAGAAATCCTTAAACTCTGACTTTCCCCCGCAGGGCATCATTTCTGTAAATACAGCAGCTTTTACATTTTCAGGGTCTCTGGCCCATGTCAGCTCAAAGCTGAATTTGACTAAAGCCAGTCCCTAGGGAAGAGAGGAGACAGGGATGGGAAGAGTATTAATAATGAAGTCACAAAATTATTCTGCTGGACATTTTTTATAAATCATTTGCTCCTGTTGGTGGAAAGCGAAATAATACTAAGATGCAAAAGTATGGAAGGTGGAACTAAAACTGAAATTATCAGTTCACATATTTGTAAACTGCGTATTTTTATCAGTTGCTGGATTAGGCCCCTAGAGACAGTAGTGGCTAAGTGATAAAGTCTTTGCCCTTGTGGCATTTTATAGTGTAGTGGGAAGACAGAAAACAAACAAGTAGAGAAACAAATACGTAATGTGATCTCAGGTCCAGCTAAGCGCCAGACAGAAGAGAAAAGTAAGGTGAAGGTAGAAGGGTTAGAGCAGGAGGAAGGTGTTATTTTAGGTCAAGTGGCCAGGGAAGGCGTTTTGAAGAATTGATACAGATTCCAAAATGATGAGAAGGTGCAATTGTGCCACCATGGACGAGAAGAGCTTTCTAGGCAGAGGGCAGGTGCAAAGATGGTAGGAACAAACACGGCTTGTTGAAAGAACAGCAATGTTAGAGGAATGAGCAAGACAAGCAGTGGTAGGACAGGAATTGGGAATGATTAGCAGAGGCCAGATTATTGTAAGTCATGAAGAAACTGGATTTTATTCTAATTGTGATGGGAAGCCACTGGAAGGTTTTGAGGAAGGGCAAAACTGAATCTGGTGTACTTTTTATAAAGATGACTCTGCAGGGTGGAGAACAGAGTAGGTTGACAGGGGACAGGGGGTACGCGTGGAATCCAGTTACAAGGCTATAATCATAACCTAGATGAGGATGATCATGATTTGACTGAGACTATGGTGGTAGCAGTGGTGAGATATAGTTGACCGTGCACTGGACCTCTAGTCCAAGGTCTTGTCTTAGAGACTCAAGACCTTGCACTAGACATTCTTTCCTGTCCCTTTATCATAATTCCGGCCTATAGTAGAAGCATAATGAATTATCTATTTAATTGAGACTAGAAGTAAGATTAAGTTTAAAATCTTCTACTGATTCTTCCCTGGCCTTTCATAGCTCTCCCGGGTTCCAGAAAGCTCCACTAGCAACTCAGTTTTATTGGTCAAAGTTTTCTTAGTCCCCAGGCTTAGGTATGTAATAACCTTTGACTGGTTTTAAGCTAGGGATGGAGAAGAGAGGGAAAAAGGATAATTGTCATATTTTATACAGTAATTATACTTAAGCTTTGTGTTACACTTTGCAATTTACAGAAAGTATTTTATTTGTATCACTGTTTTTGCACAGGAGAATTTTGAGAAATTATGAGATGGAGGGATGGATGGACGAATGGATGGACGGGTGTTCAGGTGGATGGACAGACTGACTATTGGGTGGGTGGATGGATGGATGGATGGATGAACAGAGTGACTATTGGGTGGATGAATGTTTGATGGAAGAAAGAAAGGAAAGAGGGAGAGAAGGGAGGAAGGGAAGTCTCTTTCTCCTCTTCCCCAGATTGGAGGGATGAATTGAGGGAGGGGTTATTATTCATTTAATTAGATTTTCTTAGTAATCCAGATCTGAACTTTTCTAACCGTCGTGTCATGCTTTCTCTCTTCTTCAGCCATAAAGCCGCATCCGGCTGGGCACGGTGGCTCACGCCTGTAATCCCAGCACTTTGGGAGGCTGAGGCGGGTGGATCACAAGGTCAGGAGTTCAAGACCAGCCTGGCCAAGATGATGAAACCCCGTCTCGACTAAAAATACAAAAAATTAGCCGGGCGTGGTGGTGGGTGCCTGTAATCCCAGCTACTTGGGAGGCTGGGGCAGAGAATTGCTTGAACCCAGGAGGCAGAGGTTGCAGTGAGCCGAGACCACACCACTGCACTCCAGCCTGGCGACAGAGTGAGACTCCATCTCAAAAAAAAAAAAAAAAGCCGCATCCTGCAAATAAGATGTGAAAGGAGGTGTGGGCCCTGGGTGGGGCGGGCACTCGGATGAGATTCTCTGCCCACTCTGTAGAATTACTCTTCACTGTGGCTCTCAGAACTCGGAGCCTGTGAAAACCATGGTTTCACGGTGAGGGGCCTCTACCCTAGGCTGCATTTCCTGATGGCCTTTGACCTTCCCAGGCCTGGAGGAAATCATGCCCTGGGAAAATATATGTTTTAACTTAAAGATGTAACCCAATTAAAATGTAAACACCAGTTCTCAGCTTTAGCCCTCTACTGTGAGGGTGATGTAATAAGAAAAGCCACTGATGTTTTGGGGTTGATGAAAATGGTAACTTTTAAAGGTAACATGGGTTTTATTGAAATATAATTCACATACCAAACAATACACCCATTTAAAGTACAATTCAGTGGTTTTTTTCGTTTTTTTCGCAGAGTTGTGCAGCCATCACCACAAGCAGTTTTAGAATATTTTCATCACCCAGTGCGGGGGAAAAACCCTGTACCCTTAAGCCATCACCCCTTCTCACACCAAATGATGACTTATTAAATCAAGTTGGCAAGTCATGGCCTGCAGGAAAGTGAGCTGTGATTCTCAGCACTCTGATTAGCAAGTGGCTTTCCAGCAAGTGTCACGGGGCTGCGGGTTGGGGTCTGGGGGATGCAGGATGCAGGACTGGGGGCTGATCTCACTGCTTGGAGTATCTCATGGGGCTGCCTCTCCGGCTGCAGGCTGTGTGTCCTCAGGAGTTTGTTTGTTTGTTTGTTGGTTTAACGAGTCACTTAGCACACATAGAAAAAGCTCCGCTTTTTTGGAGAAAAAGGAAAAATGTGAATTTTGAAGTATTCTTTTATATCTCTTTTATCTGAAAAAAAAAAAAAGCTCCACTTTTTTGGAGAAAAAGGAAAAATGTGAATTTTGAAGCATTCTTTTATATCTCTTTTCTCTGAAAAATTCTTCTTTCTCACTCAACCACTTTTCCAAATGCTGGTCCTGATGGATGGAACAGGCTCCCTTTTTACTTTACTTCATAAGTGGTTTATAACCCTGAGGCTGAGAAACTGTATAAATGAGGGGGAAAGAAGTATCCTACAAGAAATACCCAGTTAAAGAAAGGAAAACTGGAGAAACCAAGTCCCTATTTCTTTTTTTTCTCCAGTGCCTTTTTGAAGGCACCTAAAGTCCAAGGAATTTTGAAATGAGAACTCTACAGTGAAATGTTGTTTCTCATTTTCAAACAAAGAAACATTTCTTACTCTTGGGTGTTTTGTGTGCAGAAACACTTTTTTGATATGTCATATTTAAAGGTGAGAATGATCCACTTGGTCAGTAGATCCGTGGAGCGTCAGGAAGACGGAAAGAGGAAAGGGCCCCGAATGACCCACCTGCATATCTTTTGCATATGTTTCCAAAAATGCAAGTCTGTTCATCATACTCGATTTTTCCTTTGTTTTTATTCGCGTTTTAGCATTCTTTTCCTGCATAAAAAAAATGTATGCAGTCCTGCTGCTGCCT
Organism: Symphalangus syndactylus; assembly: GCF_028878055.3. Classification (NCBI taxonomy): domain Eukaryota; kingdom Metazoa; phylum Chordata; class Mammalia; order Primates; family Hylobatidae; genus Symphalangus; species Symphalangus syndactylus. The sequence continues at coordinate 27,786,357 of NC_072430.2, forward strand.
TCAAACTAGCTTTGTGATTTGAAGCTTCACTTTGCTCATCTATAAAATTCATTCAGCAGCACCCACTGTGCTGCATTCTGTAGCACTTTCATCCACCCAGCAGTATGTGTCTTTGTTACTTTGCATCTTCCACCACACCCCTAGAGTGGAAGCTCTGAGGACAGGGACTTTCTTCATTCATTGTGCTATCCCCAGCATTTCGAACAGTGCTTGGCATCCGGTAGGTTATTGGTTAATATGAGTTGAAGGAAATGAACGTACCGGTGCCCAGTGCAAAAAGAAAATTTGATGATTCCTAAGGAGCCCTCTAGCTTGAACATTTTATCATCGTGCTGTAGCCTCTCTCCAGAAACTGGCACTTTTTTGTATGTATCTGAAGGGTAACTGGATTTTCACATTCCCTGATCTTAACTTTTGCTATGTTTCTCTTCTCTGTAATCTTAAGCAAGTTAAGTATGGGGAATCTTCATTCTTGTAGCTATAAGACAAGGTAAGTGGTTTTCCTTTCATCTTGTTTGAAGTGAAATTCTTATACTGGTCTTATCCTGAAGGGCCAATTTCTTTTTGTATTTCAGCTTTGATATTAGCATATGCCCAGAGCCTATAGGAAATCAGTCAACAGACCTAGAAAAAGTCTAATAGCTTTGCCTTTTCATACTCCTCACACTTTGCAAGGTTTTCATGACAGTTGGTAGGTGAACTCTGAGCATATTTGGCCAGAGGCAGAGTCCTGTGTATCTTTGCTTACTAACGATACAATAGGAGGGCTTGTAGATGACATTTGTAGGTATGGCTTAGATAGGGGGAAATATTTGAAGGTTCCTGCATTATTTTGGGAACTTGCCTGGGGTTGCATTTGTATTATAAGGTCAAATTTAAAGGCAGGGAAGGCTGTTACCAATATCATGTATGCATGTCTAAGGAAATATTTTGTCTTTTGCAGGAACTTGATTTCATTTTGCTTGGTTTTCTCGGGGGTGATTTCACCTCAGTTCTGTGTAAAGAGGATTCCCAGATCTCTAGTGTTAAGACTGAATGCCTATCTTGACTAGTTGACTAGGAGTTGGGTTTGGGGGTTGGCTTGTCTGTAACTGTTTCCTGTGCAAAGCCACCTTAGCATCAGTGCAATAAGCTTTTCTTGTGGAGCCAGGGCTGAATATAGCTTTCTATTGTTTTCAGTCTCCTGCGAGATGGAGCTTAGGGGAGCCCTTATGTGAACTGATGCATCCCGGAGAGAGCGCTCATGTGGTTTCGTTGGCGGGCGCAATGCAGACGCAGCTATGTTTAGATTCTTCCCTCTCAGTTACCAGGTGCCCATTCATACCACTCCCTCACTTCCGCAGGTCGTGGAAAATGGTGAAAATAGGATTGTTGAGGTAATTTTTTGAAGCACTGTTATTGTGGCTGACATTGATCATTTGCTACTTCAATTGTATTCCATGATGTCAAATTTACTGTATTTACCTGTAGCAGAAGGAAGATAAACCCTCTCAGAAAATGAAAGGGCAGCATTATTGTGTGTTCATGAAGTCATACTGTGGCCTCATTGGCTATCATTGCAGTCATCGAGGATACATTCTTTATAAAATAACACAATAAGGCTGATGTGTGGAGGTCACGGGTTGTCACAACTGTATCTAGGTTAAAAAATGTTGCTATCCACCCAGCCCTCCTTAAAAGAGGCTATTTATAATACAATGCGGGTGTTTGTGCTACTTGCATCGGGCAGGCGCATCCTGAATGAAGAATTAGCTCTTTAAAAAGAGCATTAAAAATAAAACTCATGTTGTAAAGATCTGACAGCCAAAAGAGATTGCGGGCTGTTGTAAATGCTTGCTTATTTCCCAAGGTTGCTGAGATACTTGCTCTGGGTCATGAAATATTTTGATCTGGCATGTAGGCTTTGCTTTTTAAAAACAAATTTAAATATTCTAGATATGAATATACCTACCTACTTCCTAACAATCACTTGGCGGGCCCTTTGGGGATAGGCGCCCCCACCACCCTCCTGGGAGGGAGGGTCTGTCTTCTCTCCTCCCTGCGTCGGCCACACTGCTGCCTCTTATTCCACCAGGCTCTGGCTTCCTGCATTGGCCGTTCTACTTCCGTCTCCCATCAGGGCAGGACTCGGGGAAGAAACTTGGGCATACAGAATGTGTAAATTACAGCTAAGGTGTAAAGCTGCTAAGAAAAAATAAGCACCCCGATTAATGGACTGTGTCACCGTCAGGTGAATATTCTAAGTGATTTTTAAAAATAGCTCTTTCGCGAGAGTGTTTTGGTTTGGGGTGTGTATTCTTGGATTGTTTTTATTATTTTTCTGCATAGCCTTGATAGGAAAATGTAGAACTCTCTTATCATAATACATGCAGTATTTAGATTGGATACACTTCTTGCTCCCCTTGCATTGATTTCCTGCATTTCTCCTTTGCCTTTTCCCGGTACTTAAGCATCAAGTCGTGGGCATTTTCCCAGTGTAATTGTTGATTAAGTGCTGCATATCCCGCGATGATTATGAGAAGATTACTGTATTCAGCTTTTAATCTTGTGAGTGTCAAATATTTTACTTTAATGGTATCATTATTATTATTATTCGTAGCTCTTTCTGTTTGAGTAATGCAATCAGGCAAAATAAAGGTAATGCCACAAATTCAGCATTTTTATAATAATTCTTTGTCTCAGAATGGAAAGTGCCACCTTCAGGCCATTCTCAAATACTGATGGAGATCTATACAGATGGGAATCAGAATATTTTAGGCTTCTTTTGGTTGCAAGTAACAGAAAGCAACAAGCTTAGGAAGAAATGCATATATACATGAGGGCGGGGAATCTATTGGAGGAAGTACTGTGGGTCTCTCAGGACCCCAAGGCCAAGCATGTATAATAGCTGGTGGTCATCAAGACTGGAACCTGGAAGGCTGTCAGGAACGCGGTCACCACTCGTACCTTCTCTCTGTCACTTTCTGTGTTCTCTGTTTTCTCTAATGCTGCGTGCAGGATGATCAGTGGTCACCTCGTGGCATTCAAGCCAAATATCCCCCGTGGAAGAGAATAGCTCAGGTGGCCTGGCTGTCTTTCAGTTCCAGTGCCCACTTCCCAGGAACAACAGAAATTCTGTGAATGGAGTCACTGAAATCATGTGACCCACCTGGTCCTGACGCCTTGTCCAGGGGAGCAGCAGCATGGACAAAAAACGTGGTAGCCAGGGGCTTTCTCCATGGGTGGGGAGAGGCAGAGCTCCTAAGGGAAGAGGCCCCCCATCGCGAGTGGGATAGACACCCCAAACAGAGCCCCGTTTTCTGTTTTCTTGAGAGAGACAGAGACTCCGGATTCTTATCTAGCCTCCAGTGGCAACTTCTCATGCTTCTCCAGGGTTCCACATGCTGTATCCCAGAGCATTGACACTGAGGGCAAGAGCGTGGGATTCTGAAGAGAATCCCAAAAAACTATTTATAATCAACTGTCTGTTGCCTAGTGGGAGAAAAGGAATCATTGGTATGAACAACTCCAGTTACTGTTTCCACAGAACCAGCAGGCTTTCTGGTTCTTTCCTGAGGCACTCCACTTTACACAGGAGGAAACTGAGGTTGGAAGGTAAGTGTATCACCTGATGTCACACAGCCAGAAAGGAGGAAGCTGGGTCACTGATGCTGGCGGACCCCAAAATGCAGAACCCACGTGTGTCTGTCTCATTTAGCCACCATGGTGGCTTTGGGTTGGATTTTCACAAGCTCACGGTGGCCACCTCATGAGCATGCACAGAGAGCAGTAGATAGCTAATGGGGAAGTGGCTGAGTAGAAGTTGGCCTGAAATGGAAAATTTGCTGGGAATAATTTACAGACCAAGTAATATTTGTGAACATTCACGGGAACTTAAGCTTGGCATGAGCTATCTATACAGAAATCTAAAATCAGTCTAAACATTTGGGTTGGACTTGGAGCCATAGGCCATCGAAGAGCAATGCCGTTGTGTCACTTTGGGTAGGGAGTGTCTGGCTCAGTCACTACACGTCACTCAGAGGATGCCATTGTCAGTGGTATGGGGGGTAGCACTAATTGGAAAAATGGAGGCTTATCAGAGTCACTGCTAACTAATAAAATCACTGGGAAGTGGGTGCAGTTTTTCCAAGAGTGATTATTGTGGGTGGCAAGTATTGAGTGAGGCGCAGAGGGAATAAAATCAAACTGTCTATACACGTGCTGCTGCAGTGGAAAGAACACTGGGCTGGGAGTCCTGGGAGCCAGGCCAAGCCCTTCCCCTGGGCCATTCGTGGGACCCCAGCCCTACCCCTGGGCCATTCGTGGGACCCCAGCCCTGCCCCTGGCCATTTGTGGGACCCCAGCCCTGTCCCTGGGCCATTCGTGGGACCCAGCCCTGCCCCTGGCCATTCGTGGGACCCCAGCCCTGCCCCTGGCCATTTGTGGGACCCCAGCCCTGCCCCTGGCCATTTGTGGGACCCCAGGCAGGTTACTGCTCCTCTCAGGCCCTTTCTTCTTTTCTTTTTAGTATGTTGTTTAAAAAAATAGTAATAAAAAGCATTATACCAAAAGATATATAGTGAAAAGTAAGGCATTCTCTTGTCAGGGAAGTACAGCTTTCTAACCTCCTCCCCAGAGGTAACCACCATGACCAGTTTCCTCTGTATCATTTGACAGCTGATGCCTTTACACAGCCCTGAATGTGTGTGCGTGTTTACACAGATGGGCACAGGCCATGTGCATTATCCTGACTTTTTTTTTTATCACGTAGATTTCTCTGTATCAGTGCATACAGATTTATTCATCCTTGTTATTGGTTTCAGAGTATTTCACTGTATGGTGGTACCAGATGTATTCAAGCCACCCCTGGTAGTGGGCATTATACAAACAGTGTTGCAGTGAATACTCCTACATGTATCTTTGCACACATGTCTTCACCATTGGTTAAAAGTGGGGCCGGGCGCGGTGGCTCACGCTTGTAATCCCAGCACTTTGGGAGGCCGAGGCAGGCGGATCACGAGGTCAGGAGATCGAGACCACGGTGAAACCCCGTCTCTACTAAAAATACAAAAAAAAAATTAGCCGGGCGTGGTGGCAGGCGCCTGTAGTCCCAGCTACTCGGAGAGGCTGAGGCAGGAGAATGGCGTGAACCCGGGAGGCGGAGCTTGCAGTGAGCCGAGATCGCGCCACTGCACTCCAGCCTGGGTGACAGAGCGAGACTCCGTCTCAAAAAAAAAAAAAAAAAAAAAAAAGTGATATTCTGTTGTTATTTATTTCCTTAACTGGAAAGGAAGGCCATTTGTGTTTCTTTTTCTGTGTATTTTCTGTTCATGCCCTATGCTCATTTTTTTCCCCTATTGAATTGCTTTTTCTTATTATGTCATATTTTCCAAAGAGATAATGATCCAAGTGCTGGTCAGTTCTGGGGAAAGTGATCTGATAAGACGTTTGCTGAGAACCATCGTGTGTCCATCGAGAAGTCTGGGTACCCAGTAAAAGGCCCTTCTCCATGTTTTTGAGGTGTGGCCATGGCAAGTTTTCAGCAAGGCTCATTCTGTACTTATCCTTTTGATACTTAGTAAAGGGATGTGTCTGCTCTACACAGAGTGGAGCTTTGACCAGTCACTGCCGGATGAACAAGAGGGAGAGCATGGCCTTGTGGGACAAGATTGTCTTTGCAACCACTGGTCTTCCAGACATAAACTTGGATGCAGACCCTCTTGGCTCCAGAATTTACATGTCATGTGACCTTCTCTGGGTCTCAGTATCCTCATTTAGAAAATAGGATCATAAGACTGGTGTTGCAAGGTGGTTGTGAGCAATAGAAGAACCATATATTTAAAGTAGCTAGCACATGATTGGTTTTCAATAATTGGTAGCTTCTAATATTAGTATCATTGTTATTATCATTGCTATTATTACTATCATTACCATAAATAAAACGATTGACAGTATAGGCATGGGCTAAGACTGAACAATTGGTTAATGCAGCAACCATGTTATATTGGACTTTGACTTCAGGAACCTGCTCCAGAGGATGCAATTTGGTGTGCAGGCCATCTGCATCTTTGCAATAAAAGCTTCTTTGCACCTATGTCTATTTCATTTGCCTTGTGACTCTATAATTTTCTTTCAGGCCTTGCACCTCTGTTGCTAGACATAGTACATAAATCCCATGCAGTTTCCTGGCCTTGAAAAGGGAGAGTGACTTGAAAGTACTCTACTTGAATTCTAAATGGGAAAGATGTAAAAACTACTCCTCCCCCCTCCAAGAAATCTGAGAGACAGAAAATAGATCTTTCTCTCTGGATCTCTTAAACCCCGCTTACAAAATTAACAAAGGAAGATGGATGGCTGAAATAAGACTTCCAAAGAAGAGATGGGAACCTCCTAATTGATTCCCACAGAACTGCTGGTTATTTACAACTAGGAAAATTGCCTGCTTGGAGATACCAATTCAGCTCTTGTGGTTCCGCCGACTTGACAGGAAACAGTCTCTGCTCCTTGCTGAAAAAGCTCTGAGGGAAGAGGGGGGCGGAGTGAATTACATCTAACTGTTTAACACTATCTCATTCATAGATTTCTGCCTTTTCCCCCCGGTTGATCATTCGCAGTCTCCTTTTTAGTATATAATTGTTCATTTTAAATGTTCATATGTGCTATAGCTGGGTGAATGTTAATTACTGGCAGTCTGCAATTATGTTGTCTGTTTGTCATTTCCGTGGTGGCAAGTGTGGTAAGCTAGAATTCTTCCAATAGCAAGAATTGTAATTTATAATCTATCCCCAAAACCATTTAGAAATGGATACATTTCACTCACACTGTTGATGTAGTTGAGTAAATGCATTGTTATTGATATTCACTATGAGGTTTTAAGTGCAAAATTCCCGCTGTACACTAACTGAAAGGCACCCAGTATTTTGGCTAATTCGTTAAACTCAAAACCACTTTTTGAGCATCCAATATGTACTAGGTGCGTAGGACATATCTCTAAATGAACTAGATAAAAAATAAAATATTCTGCAGTTCTCTGTGTAACTACAGGGACTTCCCAAGTGACCCTTTAAGCCACTGTGTGGCTAGTGGCATTGAGTGTGTGTCCCGTAGGGTGCTGAACTCCTCCATTACCAGCACTGTAGTTGTGAGGAATATGGTAAGAAGTTAGAAGCCAGTGGCAAGTGAAGTTCTTATTTTACATTTAAGTCCCCCTCTATGATAATGGCAGCTGAGACAGACTTGGGAAACATAATTTGAAGATCAGATTCGTTCCAGACATCCCTGGAATCTGTGTGCAAATTAAATTGGGGTACATCAGATTGATCCAGTCAAGAAACAGAGTGGGATTGGAAGGCATGTTTGTGCTGTAGAGACCAGGTAAACACAGTCACCGTTGATGTTGCCTGAAGCCGCAGTGCCTCAAGGGGAGGTTCCAGCAACCTAGACCACAACTCACCTGCGGGGATTGCCAGTGTCGGGCTCCGTTCTGGTGCTGTGAGTATACAAGGATGGGAATTTGGAAAGGACGCAGAGTAGAGCTGAAGACTAAAGGTTCCTGCTTTAAAGGTAGAGGGTGCTGAAGAGCAACTCCTTAGACGAGATCGGATTTAAGAGAACTTAGGTAGTTGGAAATACACTGACTTAAAAGGCTCGAGGAAGATTGCTGACTTCCCCATATTCATTCAACAACTTTTTTTGTGCCCATAGTATGCTAGAATGTGAACTAAGACATCTCTGCCATCGTACAGCACACAGTTCTATGGGAGAAGCAAGACACAGTGTGGACCGATAGATAGATGTGATGTCATATAATATAATGCAATGTAGTATCATACAGCTATGAGTGCTACAAAGAATTATGCAGCAGAGTAAAGATGAAGCATGGCTGAGGTACTACTTTATTAATCCTTTCTAGTACTTTACTGTACTTCTCAATGTGAGAAGAAAAATTGAGGGGGAGGGGTGGTCACTTTTTGTTTTCCGGTTAAGCCTTTTACTTTGAGATGATCCTAGATTCACATGTAAGAAATGATACAGACAGAGCCTGTGTACCCATTATGCAGTTTCTCCGAGCGGTAACATCTTGCAAAACAGTAGTGCAATATCACAACCAGCTTGTTGACATTGATATAGTCAAGATATAGAACATTTCTATCATTTACGATGATAAATGCTTAGGAATACAATCACTAGTTCATAAGTTAGTTGCATGTTTAGTTTTTAACAAACCGCTAAACTATTTTCCAGAGTATCTGTACCATTTTACATTCTCATGAGCGGTGGGTGAGTGATCCCGTTTCTCTGCATCCTTGCCGGCATTTGGTGTTGTCACTATTTTTTCATAGCCATTCTGAAGGTATTTAATGGTATCTCATTGTGGTTTTAATATGAATTTCCCAAATGGATAATAATGTTGAAGGTATCTCCATGTGCATATTTGCCATCTGTAAATCTTCTTCGGCAAAATGTCTATTTATGTCTTTTGCTCACTTTCTAGTTGGATATTTGTTTTTTTTTTTTTCCCTGAAATGGTGACAGCTTTGTATATATTCAGTATTGCCCTGCCACATGCTCTCAGTTGCCGATTTTGGTTGTTTGCCAAATGATCATGTGTCAGAGGGGGGCCTGAAACTTAGGTCAAGGGGGAATTTGTCTTCTGTTATATGTAGACAGATGGTGGTGACTGATGGAAGAGAGAGGTTCTTAGAAGACCAATGAGAATCTCTTTCTGGGCTAAAAGAGCTGATAACTGGTGGGGTACATGTGGCTGGAATTTCTCCAGGTCAGCTCCTGGCATCAGGATGCAATGCTTGGTGGGCAGAAGATGGAATTCATCAAAGGGTAGAACTTCTTAAAGGCTTGGGACTCAGGCCTCCAGGTCAGAAAACTAGAGGCTTTAAGTGTCCCCACAGCTAGAGCATTTTTAATCTTTGGGGAGAGGGCATTAGGCCTCCCTATCAGGACAATGAAAGGCTCAGCTTCTAATTAGCATGTGCAAATTGGGAACAAATGAGCAGAAACCCCCTTCTTCTAGCTTACTGTTAGCTCCCATAGCCCCTTGCCAAGATGCTGGCCCTCTCTAAAGTCCAGAGTCCTCAGTGGTAGAGGAGGTGCTGGCTGCATGCTACTTTCTTTTTATTTTTTTTGAGACAGAATCTCACTCTGTTGCCCAGGCTGGAGTGCAGTGGCGTGATCTCGGCTCACTGCAAGCTCTGCCTCCCGGGTTCACACCATTCTCCTGCCTCAGCCTCCCGAGTAGCTGGGACTACAGGCACTTGCCTCCACACCCGGCTAATATTTTGTATTTTTAGTAGAGACGGGTTTCACTGTGTTAGCCAGGATGGTCTTGATCTCCTGACCTCATGATCTGCCCGCCTTGGCCTCCCAAAGTGCTGGGATTACAGGCATGAGCCACCGTGCCCGGCCTGCATGCTACTCTTAAAGGCTCCTTCTGGCTTCCAGTCACTCTTGTGACTCTGACCAGACTTTTGATAGGATGGGCCTCTAGGGAGATGTGCTTCTCCTTAGCTGAGAGCCAGGGGCCTAGTGACTACATCCAAGAAAGGAATGCCTTTTTCATAGAGCAAATCTTGCTTGACTTGGAGCCATAGACCCAGCCACGAGCACCAGCTCTGCCACTCCTTAGTTGTGTGACCTCAGGCCAAACACTCCTTAACCCGCCTGGGCTTCAGTTTCTCCATCTGCTGCTATAACAAATCACCCCAAACCTAGTGGCTTCAAACAACACAAATTTACAATCTTACAGTTCTGGAGATCAGAACTCCAAAATTGGTCTTGGGGGGCTAAAGTCAAGGCATCAGCAGGCCTGCATCCCATCTGCAGGCTCTAGAAGAGAAGCCGCTTTCTTTCCTATCGCAGCTTCTAGAGGCTGCCTGCATTCCTTGGCTTGTGGCCCCATCCTCCATCTTCACAGACAACTGCAGCGGGTCAGGTTCTCACATGAAATCACTCTGACCTCCCTCTTTCACTTGTGAGGACCTTTGTGATTACACTGGGCCCACTTGGATTATCTAATCCAGGATAATGTCCCCATCTTAATTCGAGCTGCAACCTTAATTCCCCCGTGCCATGAAATCTAACAGTCAACATGTGCTGGAGATCAGGATGTGGACATCCTTTGGAGAAGACGTGCTTCCTGCCACGATTGCCAAGACCCCACCAATGAAGCATTTCACAGTTCCAAAGACCTGCTGGGCGTTCAAGTGTCGTCCTCTTTGTTGGAAACCTCCAGGGTCACAACAGCTGATGGTTTCCAAGAGCTGCTGGTGCTGATTGGGGTCGGCATAAGCCCCTCACACAGGCACACTCCTGTTCTTTACTTTGTGTGGTTAGCTTATCTTCTGGGCTTTCTTTTGATTTCAAAGCAACATGGCATGGGGAAGGAGGTCACAAAGAGACAGTAAGGGAATCAGTAAGCCACAAGATTCTAACAGCCCCTGGTTCCAAAGGGCCCTCTCCATGGTGACGTTTTCAAAACATCAGGCATTACTCTCCATTCTGCTCTTCTCTTCCTGCAGGTTTACTTTAGCACATACTTACAGTCACCTATGGGCTTAAGGATTGAATAAGAAATAGCCCACACTCTCAGGGGGCAGTTGCCAGAGAGTGGGCAGAAGTGACCATAGTTCAAGGCATAAAGTTACGAGTATCATCAGGGAACAGACAAAAGCCAGGAAAGGTCAGAGGCAGGTAACTTCATTTCTTGCTGCAGGAATTAGGGAGGTTGCAAGACGGGGGCAAATTTGAGCTGGCACTCACAGAGTGAGTAAGACTTCAACAGCTGGGGACGGGGCAGCCCTGCTGGCGACGAGGACTCGGTGGACCAAGACAGGAAAACATTAGCATGTTCAGGGCAAGCACAACGCAGGGGTGTGTAGGGCTCGACTAGGGAGAGAACTCCACTTTGCTTACCAGCTCATGCCTGCCCAACCCTTGAAAAATAAAGATCTTCTCCTTTACTCATGGTGGACGGTGAAGCAGGAGTATAGTGTTGCATGGCAAAAGCAGGGGAGGGGGGGAGGGAGGGAGGGAGGGAGGGAGAGAGAGAGGATGCCACATACTTTTAAACAACCAGATATCATGAGAATTCACTTACTATCACAAGGACAGCACCAAGGGGATGGTGTTCAACCGTTTATGAGGGATCTGCCCCCTCATGATTAATTCAGTCACCTCCCACCAGGCCCCACCTCCAACACTGGGGTTTCAATTCAACATGAGATTTGGATGGAGATGGAGATTCAAACCCTATCAACAGCAGAGGCAGAGAGTAGAGTGATGCAGCCACAAGCCAAGGAACACCAAGGCTTGAGAGGAGGCAGGAAAGGAGTCTCCTCTGCAGGCTTCCAAGCAAGTGTGGTGGCCCTGCCAATGCCTTGATTTTGGACTTCTAGCCTCCAGAACTATGGCTATTAAAGTTCTGTTGTTTTGAAGAACTCAGTTTGTGGCACTTTGTTGCAGTGGCCCTAGGAACTAATACACGTAGTTTGTACCCCTGTGCTGGGGGAATTTGGCTGGGTTCTCCTTAGTCTTTCAGAGCAGTTTAGATGTGCCTGTTGAAGTCAACCAATGACTATTAGGTGGTCTTTGGGGAGAATCTGATGATCTGAGGGGCACTGTGGCTTTCTGACCTGTATGTAGGTTGAGGTCTCTGGGATCTACATGAGGGACAGAGTGACCTGGTGAGGGAAGGATGGAGTGAACAGGCACAGGCTCTTTCTGATTCCTTCAGGGACTACCTGTACAGCCAGTTGTGACATGGTTCCCTTTAGAAAATGGGGACCTAGACTGGCGTCATGAGGTTTAGGCCAAGGGCTTTGAGTTCATTTACTTCAACTCCTCCTCTTGACAGATGATAAACTATCCCAGAGAGTATCTTGGGACGTACCCGAGGTCACTATGCTAGTAGCAGAATCAGAACTTGAACTTGGATCTTGAATCTCACATCCAGATCACTGAGATTTCTAGAGACTCCAAATTCTGTGGTTCTCACTTCTGAAAATTTTCTTGGGCACAGAATTTTAAGTTAAACCATTAGACTATGTTTACTGGGAGTGGAGGGGGATGACAGAGATTATAAAAAAGAAAAAGAAAAAAGGGGAACATGTTGACCTTCAGGAAAGAGATTTGAAAGAATGATCAAGTTTATATGACTTAAAAAATTCATAGATACTTAGTTTTACTATGTGTCACTGAAAAACAATTTTCTACCCAGTGGATGGGAAATTCCAGCTCCTAGCTTCTTCATTCATGGACTCATTACACCTAGGTATTACAGAGTATAGAATTTACAAAATCAGCAGCCATTATGTGACCTCAGACACCACCAAGTTACCACTTTTTGCCTTTTTCTGACTTTTCCGTCCTCCCTCCGCAGGTTGAAGTAGTGCAACTAATGTTATTTCAGTTAGATTTCAGCTTTCCAGGCTTGCTTTAAATCACAAGAGCGGGATGCCGGGTAGGTTCATTATGGTCGCAGCACTGCATATACAGCATCTTGGTAGCTTTAAATCAATATCTCTCCTAAGGGTTCAGAAGAAATGTCACATACAAGGTACATTGCTTGCACAAGTGTCCTTTGTGTCAGATGCCCTCGAATGTAATTTCTATCAGTAAGACATAAAGGACACATGGAGAGGGATCATTTTGCTTGGCAGCACAGGCTGAAAGGAAGGAGGGGAGGTGGTTATTTTTTGTTGTTACTATGACTGTTTCTTGGGTTCCTCCAACAAAGAAATGCTGTGTGGCTTTCAAGTATCTCTCAGTGCAAATGCTTCCTGTCACAAGTGATCAGTGTCCTGCCATTTTGAAATGGCAGAAGTGGCTTTAGCAGCATTATGAAATTATCATTGCCGTGCTGGATAGCTGAGACCAGCCTCTCAGAGAAATTGACGCTCTCGCCAGCTTTCCTCGAATTATGTCTCGTAAGGCTGGCGCGCTGTCACTTTAACAAACTATCACCCTGAAATGGGGTTGCTCCATCCAGGGCTGTGGAAAAACAAGGTTAGAAGAGCAGAGGACTTGTCGATGGTGAGTAAGTGGGATTAGTTAAACCAATATTGAAAAATGGTTTGCACAACTCTGGGCTGCTCATGTTCCCTCTGAAAACATGTGCTCTTTCAGCCCGCATAGGCACAGAGACAGTTAAAGCTGCATCAGGACCTTTGTTATATAATCTTTCCCGGTTATGTAATTAAGGGTCCTGTTTTTTCTTGCCCTGGTTTACATCGATTGAAATGTGGATAGAAGATCGCAACAGTTCATAGTCTCCTGTAATAGCCGAGGCAGTAATTTCATTGATTAAAGCACTCAGGGTCTATTGGTCATCAGTAACACTATCTGCAGAATGAACTATGTATATGCGAACAGTTTGTGTTTGTAGAATATTAAATAAGTTTCAGACACATATATCCTGCTACAGATGAGCAGTTTGAAAGAACTGGCCTTTGGAGTCTGACTTATAGGAACCTTCTGGGTTCTGCCCAGGTTACTAGCAGGTCAGAATCTTGGGGCAGGCCTAGATGTGGAAAAGTCCAATAAAGCAGTGAGTTCTACGTCCGCCATGAGGCAGCTCCTGTGGCTTTTTCCAGTCTTGGCCCAGTTTCAGTTAGGAAACGTGACACCCTGAAGGCAGATAGTATTCTTGGGGCTTAGCTCCATGCCTTCCCACAACACTGAGCTTACCTGTCCCTGAAGCAGTGGCTGCTGGCACCATTGGGGCCCCTCCCACCTCTTGCAAATGTCATCTCAGTAGCCATAATTTGCTGCCCTGCCGTGCTCCCAGCCAATCGCTTTGAGCAGACCTAGAGATTAATTGCCCCCGTGTTCCCCGCCCCCACCTGCTTCCATCTGCTCGGTCTTGGAAGGATTGAACCATGGGCACATCTGCCTTGTGCCCCACCACAGAGGCACCACAAGGTAGGCAGGTCTGATTTGGAGCACAGTATCGCATGGGGCAGCTGTACCATTGCGTCCCTTCCTTTTTCTCCAGATGCGAAGGTTCTGTGTCTGTCCCTCAGGGCCCTGGCTGAGACCTTCTGAATAGCTGCTGGTGCCCACATCCTGCTGTAACAGAAATCCAGGCAACAGAACCACACACCTCTGTCATACCACCTGGCAGATCAGATCATATCCCTGCTCTGCCCTTCCCTCCACAGTGGACCGAGACCCATGCATTCTTTTTCAGTTTCAGCCACCCTCCTCCCTCTTGGGTCCCCTGGCTTGTTAGCTTCCGGCAACCCTCTCCTCTCCTGAGGCCGAGCCTGCCCTTGACTCCCAGAATGCTGTGTGGCCAACAGGCCAACTAGTGTCTCTCTTGGCCAAACAGGAATTGTTTGTTGCAAATATTTCCTACAAAGCAAGTTCTAACATCATATGGGATGTGGGTAATTTTGATTTTCTTCTTTATACTCTTACTGTTTTTGCTCAAGTTTTCCATGGCGAACAGATACGTTTTTTGTTGTTGTTGTTTTGTTTTGTTTTTCCATTAGAAAGAAAAGAGTATATTTTAAAAGAGCAGTTTGGGATAAGGAAAATAAAAACACATCATCTTTTATGTTCAGTAGAACAACAACAAAATCACCCCAGGTAAGTCAATGCAAAAAAATTAGGCAGGCATGCCTCTCCTCATCAAGTAATAAATGGCCTGTCACAGGTGAGATGGGTGGGATGTTATCATTATCATCAACCTCAAGTCCTGATGTTCCCGCAGAGCTAGTGGCTATGTGCTACTCCAGTAAACGCCATGGGGATTTATCACAGGGTTGCTTCAAGGCTCAAATGAGAAAATAGAAGAAGTACTTTATAAATGAAAGCTATTTTTTCAACAAAAAAAATGAAAACCTTCATCTCCATTGAGAAACAAGGCTGAACACTGTAAGGAGGGTTGCAGAATTTAACCTAAAGCAGATGTGACCTCTGCTATCTAAGAATGTATGTTTATCTATTTATTTAATAAAGAGTGTGTGGCGCCTGTCGTGTGCCTGGTGCAGTTCTTGATACTTGGGATTCATCAGTGAAGGAAACAGACACAAGCCTTTGCCCTTGTGGAACTTTGCATGAGATAGACAACAAACAATAAATATAATAAATAAAAAGCAAGTTGTCAAAATAATAACAGTAGCTAACACTTAAATAGTGCCTACTTAGTGCTAGGCACAAGTCTAAGCCCTTTATGTATACTTAATCCCATACACCCTAGAAGGGAGATAATAGCAATAACCCATTGGGAGAAAGTGATCCCCACAGAGATGAAGTGACTTGCCCAGGGGCACACGAGTGCTGGAGATGGAATTCCATTTCACACAGCCTGGCTTTCATCAGAGCAGATGCTCAGCAGAGGATGGTAGAGGTGATGAGAATGTGGGAAAAGAAACAGAGTGAAGTAAGAGGGATCGTCCATTCAGCAGACATTTTCTGAGTGCTCTGTACCTGCCAATGAGTTAGATCCCTGGGATACAGAAATGAAAGAAATGAAAAGGGTGTGTGTTATCCCTCCGTAGAGGGATTTACAGTATTCTTGGGTTCACAGACATATAAGCAAATCACATGGTAGCATGGTGGGATATACCTTCCTCCCTGGGTTCCTATGGAGATACCATAGTGGAAAAGCATTGGTTTCCATGACCTTTGGTTTTGGACTAGTGAATTCATGGCATTGAGGGCCTTACCTTTTTCTGAAGGCCATTGATCAGTGGTGTTGTACCCTGTCTCTCACTGCAGAGCTTCGAGGGCAAGAGGCCAATGGGGGACATTCACTGCTTTGTTTGGATTCTGGGCTACGGAGCCAGGGAATTCTGCTATCCTGAGCTGGTCTCCTCTGCCTGTACCTGCAGGGCTGGCCCAGGTCCTGTGGACATCCTTCGGTTTGGTCAGTGGCTGTACTATAGCTCTTTTTTGCTCTTTTGAGTGTCGCCCTACCTCCTTTTATCTCTCATTGGCCTCAGCGAGTGTCACCAGAGGAACAACCCACTGCATCTTACCACCTGTACCCAGCCCTGCACACGGACTTGAACTCCAAGCCTGACAGAGGATTGGCTGGGGAGACACATGCCTACTAAAGAAACACCATCGGAAGTGTATTTTCTGCTAGGGAAGGGTCAGTAGCATTTGGTTCCTGCCCAAACAGCAACACGTTGATTCTCACAACTCATCTAACTTCTGCAACTAGGGTGTCATAACAGTGTGTACTTGGGTGAAGATGGATCCCAACTGTCTTTTGGCAAACTTTGTTGTTTTTTTTCTCTCCCTCATGTGATCCCACAGCCACCAAGATAGAAGAGTGTTCTTGCTGCTGAGCTACTTTAATCCCGTGGTCAGAGTGGCAAGAGCTTAATAAATACTTTTGTGCAATAGGATTTTTTGATTGTTTGTTTTAGGGTTATGTTTGTTTCTCTAGTTCTTTTGTACCACAAAATCGTTGACTAAGTCTGAATTGTGTTTGGTATCGGCCTGGCAATCAATGTGACGAATTTTGTCATGGGTGACACTCTTATCTATTTTAGTCCCTGCAGCTACCACTCAGACCTCTTTTTCCTTAGACATGAGTGCCGGAGAGCAGCCATCCTCAACTCTTCTGTTCCCTTCTCCCTCTCTGGGGCAGTGGAATAAACCCCATTTGTCAGGGCTGTATTGGTTGTTCTGATTGCTTATTACGAGGCCTGGTGTTGTGCGAGGCTCTCTCATGACTATTATTTTATCTGGTCCTCAAAACAGCCCATTTTTACAGCCAACATGCTTTGGAAAGGGGCGGGAGGGAAAGCAACAACCCATTTTATGGTTAAGAAAACACAGAATCAGAGAAATAAGGTAACTTCCTCCCGTACACAGCTAGGAAGTAATAGAACAAGGACTTAAATCTACAGTTTTTTATTTGTTTGTTTTCTTTCTAATATATCACTCCAAAGGACGTTTGGATTAGGAAATCAGTTTATTCCAGGTGTTATATTCGTTCTGAACAAGTCCTCTGTCAGGAAATGAACTGAGCCCATCTTCCTAAACATGTCCTTTCTAAAACTCACATGGTTTCTACAAACTACAGCTTTTTTTGTTCTTGTAGTTAATCTAGAAGAGGCAGGATTGAAGATAACTTTCCTAATGAAATAAGAAATTGCCTTCTCTTCAAAACTATGCTTTTTTATCGCTCTACACAAGTTGAATATGATACAATATTAAAATGTCCTATCTTACAGGTTAGTAATAAAACAAATTATTTAAATTTACATTTGAAAACTGTTGAAATGGCCCAGCAAGCCATTCTTATGGACTGTGACCTTGTTAGTTTCCCAGATGTCACCAAGTTTTGCAGTAGGTTTTATTGACTAAACAAAAAGAAACGTTCATCACCCAGAATGTGGAATAACATCTTGAGGGTACATTGAAGAGTTTTAGTAGGTCTGACAAATCCCTAAAATCAAATTCAAAACATGTGTCTTCCTGAGCTTTGCTAATGAGAGATCGCCTCTTTTTTATCAGACCATCAAAGGACATCCTCACTGTATTACTAGTTTTCTTTGTTGTGTAACAATTACCACAAACAGCGGCTTAAAACAATACACTTTAATGATACCAGATTCTGCGGCTTAGGAGTCTGGGCGCAGCTTTGCAGGGTCGTCTGCTCAATGCCTCACCACGCTGCCACCAGTAAATAACAGTCTCCCTGGCCAGGCACGGTGGTGCATGCCTGTAATACTAGCACTTTGGGAGGCTGGGATGGGAAGATTGCTTGAGGCCAGGAGTTCAAGACTGGCCTGGTGAGACCCCATCTCTACAAAAGCTTGGGTTTTCCTTTAAGCTCATAAGGTTGTTGGCCGAATTCCGTGCCTTGCAGTTGTTAGGACCGAGGTCCCTGGTTTTTGGTGGCTATCAGCTGGGGGCCGTTCTTAGCTGCTGGAGCACCTGCCCTCACCAGCCCTCCGATTCCTTCAAGGCCATAGGAGACTCTCTTGTTGCAGTCTGCTAAGACGGAGCCTTCTGTGATGTAAGGTAATCTCAGGGTGACTGTGCTTTATCATGCTGGATTTTATTACCAGAAGACAGTTACAAGTCCCATCTGCATTCAAGGGGAGATAGATTATACAAGGTTGTGACTCACTGGGGGTCATCTTAATGTTCACCTGCCACAATCACCCCACAAAAGTTCAGAAGAACCACTGGTCTAGAACCTTTGAAAACAACATGACTGACCTGCACACATTTCATGAGTTCACCGACTACTATATTCCATCCACAGGAAGAAACCCAACATGACCAAATGGAAAAAAATTGATCAGTCTTATTTTGTCTAGATGGAGTAGATGCCGTGAAGGGAGTCCAATTGATGAAGAATTAAATGAGAGCAAAGAGCTTATTCCAAGCTGTTGGGAAGGAGATCCACTGTGAACATGTGTTACGGTTTGTGTCAATATTGCAGCCTCATTCACTCTATTTTTTGAGACATAGAAAAATCCTGATTTGGACAAATGGGAGTCAGCCAGACCCCAGAACAGCTTAAAATTCCTCCTTCGTGGGTGCTGAGGGGTACCAGCATGTTGATTGAGATCATTCTTGTTTTACTTGGAGTCTAATTCAGGATATATAAAAAAGTCTGAAATGGAATGAGTTGGTCTTTGTATAATGTAATAGGCTATTCCTGAAATTGCTTTTTTCTCCTGGCTCTGTTTGCTTAGCATGTTAGTTTGCTAGGGCTGCCGTAACAAAGTACCTGGCACGGAGTGGCTTCAACAACAGAGATTTATTGTCTCACAGTTTCAGAGATGAGAAGTCTGAAGTCAAGATGTGGGCAGGGCTGTGTCCCCGTCGAAGGCTCCGGGGAAGAATCTGTTCCAGGTCTCTCTCTGAGGTTTTGGTAGTTCCTTGGCTTGTGGCCACAGAGCTCCAGTCTTCAGATGGTGTTTTCCTCATGTTTCTGTCTGCGTCCAAATCTCCCTTTTTCATAAGGATACTGCTCATATTGGATTAGGGGCCCATCCTACTTGAGTATGACCATCTTAACTATTTATGTCAGCAACAACCTGACTCCAAATAAGGCCAGGTTCTAGGGTACTGGTTAGGACCTGAACACATGAATTGGGGTTGGGGGAGGCACAGGTCAACCAATAACACTTAATGAAGAATAATTTGAAATTTTCCCAGTAGTCATACTACTCTAGCAAGTAAATAAAAGTCTCCCTGGCCAGGCATGGTGGTGCATGCCTGTAATCGCTTGAGGCCAGGAGTTCAAGACCAGCGTGGGTAACATAGTGAGACCCCATCTCTACAAAAAATTTAAAACTTGTCTGGGCATGGTGGTGCACGCCTGTAGTCCCAGCTACTAGAGAAGCTGAGGTGTGAAGATCACTTAAGCCCAGGAATGTGAGGCTACAGTGAGCTATGACCATACCAAATGCACCCCAGCCTAGGTGACAGAGTGATACTCTCTCTCCCTCTCCTTTTCCCTCTCCCTCTGCCTCTCCCTCTTTTTTTTTTTTTTTAATGTCTCCTTGGTAGATCTGTTGTCAGAAAACAACTAGATTTCCTTCCCCTCCCCTCCCCCCATCACTTGGGAGTTTGCTAATTTCTCACCAGAATGGCATTCTTGCCTTTTGGACTTAATTTTAGAAATAAAGCTGCTCTTATTCTTCATTTAAAATTGGTCAGGGATAAACCTACTTATAGAAGAATACTTGTCCAGAGGCCAATTATCTGACAACCTCACCTATAAGATGGGTAGAGAATGGAGAACTAAGGTCTCAAAGGAAACGGAAAGAGTTCTGAGTAAAGATGTTAAAACATTTGTGAAATAAACCCTTTCAGAGAGCCTGATGGGCCTTCACTCACATCCTGTTAACCTTTATGTTACACACGATCCTAACAGAGTTGTGAAAGCTGAGTTTCCAGTTAGTAAAAGAGCAGAAGCGTGAACCTGTGTGTCAGGCAAACTCAGGTCAGCGGATGATGCTTCAGGACAGGGGAATAGCTCAAATAGTAAATTGCAGACTACATCCAGTTCAAATATTATTTCATTTATGTATTTTATATATATATATATATTTTTTTTTTTTTTTTTTTTTGAGAAGGAGTCTTGCTCTGTTGCCCAGGTTGGAGTGCAGTGGCGCGATCTCAGCTCACTGCAATTCCGCCTCCCGGGTTCACACCATTCTCCTGCCTCAGCCTTCCAAGTAGCTGGGACTACAGGCGCCCACCACCACGCCCGGCTACTTTTTGTACTTTCAGTAGAGACGGGGCTTCACCATGTCAGCCAGGATGGTCTTGATCTCCTAACCTCGTGATCCACCTGCCTTGGCCTCCCAAAGTGCTGGGATTACAGGCGTGAGCCACCGCACCCAGCTTATGTATTATATATTTTTTAGAGACAGTCTCACACTGTCACCCAGGCTGGTGTGCAGTGACATGATTGCATCTCACTGCAGCTTCAAACTCTTGGGTCCAAGTAATCCTCCTACCTCAGCCTCCCAAGTAGCTGGGACTATAGGCACACATCCCCACACCTGGCTCTTTTTTAAGTTTTGTTTTTGAAATGGAGTCTCACTCTGTCGCCAGGCTGGAGTGCAGTGGCACAATCTCGGCTTACTGCGACCTCCAACTCCCTGGTTGAAGGGATTCTCCTGCCTTAGCCCCCCTAGTAGCTGGGATTATAGGCACGCACCACCACACCCAGCTAATTTTTGTATTTTTAGCAGAGATGGGGTTTCACCATGTTGGCCAGGGTGGTCTCGATTTCCTGACCTCGTGATCCGCCCACCTCGGCCTCCCAAGTGCTGGGATTACAAGCGTGAGCCACTGCGCCCATCCTTAAGTTCTTTTTATAGAGACAGGGTCTTGCTATGTTACCCAGGCTAGTCTTGAACTCCTGGCCTCAAGCAATCCTCCTGTCTTGGCTTCCAAATAAGATTTTATTATGATGCCTTCATTGATGTATGTTCTTTGAATTTCTGTAGCATTTTGTCTTCCTTAGTTGATTGTCACCCGTTTTCTAATGCAGCAGTTATTCATGTAGCACATATTTACATCTCTCCTACCAGATGATTGTTAGAACATACCCAGTTGTGCCTGGTATAGTACCTGCCACACAGTAGGTGCATCAGTAAGTTGTTATTGAAGACGGAAAACTAAAATATATCACATCATATGGGCAAGGTAGGGTTCCAAAGCATTTGGGGTAGAAAAGGTAATTCTGATATTTACTCTTTAAAATTAATTTTTATGAAAGTTATGAAATCTAAATTCTCACCTCTCCTTAGGCTTTTGACAGGTGTTCACAGATCTCATTTTATTTATAAGCCTATCAGTTTTTAATAATCACTTTTAAGGAGGCCTTTTATTAATGTTTGGTCTGATTTGCAAACTTAGTTAATTAAACTCCTTTAAACATTTTAAGCTGCATTTGTAAAGGAAATCAAACTTATTAAATTTATAAGTACTCAATTGCCTGACTCAACAAACAAGCCTCTTAGAGCACTTAAGCAATTCTTATAAGTCTAATTAAGCTCATAAGTATGTTAAACCTTATGGTCTTTTAAGTTTTCTTGTATAGTATATATGACCTTACTGAGATTTTGACTTCAAATTAAAATCTAAGTTGATTATTTAATGCCACATTTTAAGTTAAAGTCTCAAGGCTGGTCTGTTATTCTAATGGGCAGATTCTCTTAATTGTTACAAATATTTGAAATACTATGTTTGAAATACAGTGAGTATTTCAAATATTTATAACAATTGATACATTGATCTGCATTGATATGTTGATCTGCACTGATTTCTTGTTTAAGGAATTCATCTACAGACCTGATTTCCTTAAGTATTTCTCTGCTTTATTCTAAATGTTCCTGGGGGTAAAAGATGCTCACACAAATTGTCCAAGCATGGAAAGACCTGCTTCCCATGAGGACACCTCTCCCCCTGACTTCCACACCTCAGGGATCTTTGGAAACGTCTCTTCCCCAGCAACCAGCGCCGCACCTGGCCCACCTATCACCTTCAACTGCCCAGTGGGAGAATTGCCATAAATTCCAAATCAGATGCTTTCTGAAAGGGACCTAGCAGGGGCTTCTGGCAACTTTGAGAAGGAAAGTCTGAGCAATTGGAGGCTCCTGGAGGCTGCAACACTAACAGATGTTAAAATGAGCTGGTATATTCCCAGCTTTGGTTGACTGTGTCCAGAGCTCCCCAGCCCCACAGTGGGCATACGCAGGGTACCTCCCAGGTGACATCAGCTCTGAAGAGCTCTGTGTGCCACAGCAATGGCCAGTGATGGGTTTCCATGGTGACAACTAAGTTCTCAAGAAAAGATTGTGTAGGTTGGGCGCGGTGGCTCACACCTGTAATCCCAGCAGTTTGGGAGGCCGAGGCAGGTGGATTATGAGGTCAGGAGATTGAGACCATCCTGGCTAACATGGTGAAACCCGTCTCTACTAAAAATACAAAAAATTAGCCGGGTGCGGTGGTGGGCACCTGTAGTCCCAGCTACTCAGGAGGCTGAGGTGGGAGAATGGCCTGAACCCGGGAGGTGGAGCTTGCAGTGAGCCGAGATCGTGCCACTGCGCTCCAGCCTGGGTGACAGAGCAAGACTCCGTTTCAAAAACAAACAAAAAAAGATTATGTAGACAGGGAAGTTGGTGTGTGATGTGATTTTTTAACTTTGTTAAAATATTTAAAATAAAAAAATGATGTTTTAAGAGGCAATGCTTCTTGTAAAATTCTCTTAGAGGGGATACTTTACCTCCCAGCCACGTCACTGAGAGAGATCTTGCTACACAAGACAGACAGTGGCGAGAGTCTGACAAAGGCCTTTGATCCAGTGAGGAAGTTGGTAAAATCAAGTTCTTTATGACTGTGTTGAAGAAAAATCAGAATAATACAGTTTGGTTATCCTTCGTTTGTTAGAAAATGTTAGGGATTTGCAAGGCTTTCTGGCTTTTGCTTCATATATCACAAATCTGACTGTAACCAAAGGTAAAGGTTATATATAATATGGCATAGTGAATAATGCATGGGGAGTGATAACAGACTTTAAAAGAGAGAAAGAAAAGAAGGTGGCTTTTAAGTACAGTATGGCATTTCCTTTTCTGCTGTGGTGATACATGATATAGTGTTCTGTGGTGTGCAAAATGTTATTGGTTGTCATAGCAATAGAACACCATCCAAGAGAAAGGAGGAAATGCTAGCCTAAGACACTTCGCTGGAATAGAACTACCATTATAACAAAATAATCATTGTTACCACTATGTTTACTGTCAAATAATAAAATCCACGCTACATTTAGTGGTAATTCTGAGTGGCCCTGACACCACACTAGGGCTTGTATTACACACACAGGCTTCTGCCTTCGTTTGAGAGTTTTGTACCTATTGCCTCTGCTGCTTGTTGGTGTAAAAATAGGTTCTGTTTTTAATGCATCCCTGAACTCACTTTCAGCTACCGGCCTGATTCCATAAGCTTCAGGGTTTGAACACCTTCTCCATAGAGTGCTGTAATTAATTTTTATGTTTTTCCTTGCTGTCAGGGTTGCCTCCCCTTGGTGATTTTTCAGTCATCATTCTATCACGTTAGCCTGTGTAGTAGAACTGCCTCACCTGGAGCTAATCTTTGCTTTCTGATGGTTCTCAGGGCATTCTTCTGGCCATCTTTCAAAGCATGTATTAATACTTGGATACAATCGAGAAATTCCTCTGATAGGAGTACTGATGCTCAGTTGCCTGGCAGTTTAGCCCCAGAGAGATGCTGGAGGACCAAGGACAGGGTACCATTTGGGTCCAGATCAGACATCTTTGCCACAGTCATGGCCACTTCTCTCTTCCCGGTCCAGCCCATGAATACACATTCTTGACCCAGGGTGGTGTACAGTAGGCAGTATGAAGTAGGTAGTATGGAAAGAGCCATGTGTGTATTTGCAGCCTAGAAAAATCAATCGTATCACCAGCACACAGCTTGCATTGCGGGTCCTGAAAATGGTGATGCTTTAGTTGTGTCATTTAGATCTGAAGATGGTGCAGCACTATTCAGTGCTGTGTGCCAGCTACTCTGTACATGCTTTCTACATACCAGCTCATTTAATCCTCAGCCCGTTTTACAGATAAGAAAACTGGAGCACAAAGAGGTTAAGTATCTTGACTGTGGTCACACTGCTGGTAAGTACTGGAGCTGGGATTTGAACCCATGCCACCTGAATCCAGAGCCTGCGTCCTCAACTGCTCTGCCACTTTCCATGGTCTGGATTGGAACCAAGGGAGGCCGCAAATGAATCCAAAGCATGTAGCTTCTCTGGAAGAACTGCTGGGCCTCGCAAGAGGAAGAAGAAAAATGTGATGAGAAGAAAGGAGGAGGAAGGTGTGGCTTGCAAAAAGCATAGCAAAATGGAGCAAAGCAAACATAAAGTTCAGCTCATCAGTTGATATCAGTATGGAATTATATACATCATTATAATTTAAAAAAAATAGTCAACTGCAGACCGACGATTAGTTCTGTAAGTGGCAAGTGTCCTGCCTGAGACTTCTCTCTAACAGCTTCTGGCAAACCTAGCCCAATGATACCTCAGCGCTGCATCCCAGCAATCTCAGGGGCGTTGCTGGATACATATCCTATTGGTCAAATGAAATATCCAACCAACACACTTGAATGACAACTGTAATAGTAGCTAACATTCATTGACAATGCCTACAAACCAGGTGCTGTTCTAAGGGCTTTGCGTATATCAACTTGTTTGTAAGGGAAGAGGGTGCTATTATCACATTTTCCAGGTGAAGAAACTGAGGCACAGAGCGGTTACGTCAACTTGCCCCAAGTTGTTCTCCCAGTACACGGTAAGAGTAGCAGCCATCTGCTTGCCAGATGTTTGACGACAGCCCACTGCATGTGGTGCCATGCTCCCGGGGAACATGGGCTAAGGAAAGACAAGGCCCTTTCCTCATGGGGCTGACATTCATGGGAACGCGTGTGCAAACACAAAGTTAGAAGCTCTGAGCATCTCCAATAATACCTGCGTTAGTCCGTTTTCACACTGATATAAAGACACACCTGAGACTGGGTAATTTATAAAGAAAAGAGGTTTAATTGACTCACAGTTCCACATGGCTGGGGAGGTTTCAGGAAACTTACAATGGTGGCAGAAGGCAAAGGGGAAGCAAGGCACGTCTTACATGTAGGCAGGAGAGAGAGAGAAGGGTAAGTGCCACACTTTTAAACCATCAGATCTCGTGAGAACTCACTGTCACGAGACGGGGACATCCACCCCCATGATCCAGTCACCTCCCACCGCCTCCTTCCCCTGACATGTGGGGATTACAATTCAACATGAGATTTGGGTGGTGATACAGAGCCAAACCATATCAGTGCCTGTCAAGTATTAAGCAGGAATTTCTTAAGGGAAGAAGGGAGTTGACAAAGATGCAGGATTGAGAATAACAATCTGTTAAATAAAAGGAGAAAATAAGAATTAATGAGCTTTGCTTATGGAAGACCTTGGAAGGTTAGGGGAAGTCTTAGCGGGTGCTAATAGAGTTTGTGTATAGAAACAAAGGCTTCCTACATTGGTTCCTAATGCCACAAAACATACAATAGAAGTAGGGTCATAATGGTGACTGTTCAGTCCAGACCTCTCGTTTCACAGATGAGGAAAGCAGGACCCAGAAAGTCTCTTTTGAGTCACTTTCCCTAGAAAAGCAGCCCCACATGTCCACAGCCAGACGTGTGCAAGGAGGCTCACTACAGCATTCTTTTTAAAAGCCAAAAATTGGAAACAACCTAAAATGTTCATGACCAGGGAAATGTTGAAATAGATTGAATTTCAGCAATGAAAAGACATGAGCCATATCCCGCTTGAAGACAAAACTTATCATGGAATAAAAAAAGCAAGCTGTAGAACAATGTATACGTTTGTCTTCACATATGTAAAACACACACAAACTTAATACTCAAATCGTTTTGAAAGACACAGATGCTCATCTTCATAGAAAAAAGCTCTGGACAGGTACACACCAAGCTTGTAAGGTTACTTTTAGGGAAAAGGCAAGGGAATAGGATTGGGTGACCTCTCTTGTGATGACCTAAGTTTTAAAATAAGCAGTTGTAGTCTTGTATTAATCTTTTGATTAATTAAAAATCACATGATTAACAGGAATGCTCCATTGACTTGTCCGATCACAGTCGTTGAATTAGTTGAAAAGGCAAGTCTAGGACCAGTCAAGTCTTCTAGCTCCTAGTCCCCACCCAGGCACCCAAATATTACACAGATAGGTGCAGGCATGGCGGAGAGGGGCCCAGGGGAATTGAAGGCTTTGTAACTAGCAGTGAATTGCCAAGGAATCCCAGAAACCATAAAAATGTCAGTGAGTGAAACCGGGTTTTGCTAAATGAGTATGTGTTTTTCAAAAAAGACTCCAATTTCTAATGGCATTAGTATTCCAAGCAGCTGAATCCCAGGCTGGAAAAAGGTACAAATGATGATTGCTCATTAGCAAATAGAATACAGATGTTCGGTTCATTTTGCCTGAGTGCACCAGCACCTCGGGGAACCACCAGCATAGCTGCAGGCTCAGCACTGGGGAGGGCTCCCGCCACCAGGAGGGAAGTGGGTCACTGCAAAGCTGGAGGGGACTGGACTTTGCTCCTTCCCTTTAGTAGTTTGTTGGGACCCATGTGTGGGCATGGGAAGCTGACATTTCCAAAGGAACTACCAAGACCATTTTAAATATATTTTTAATTGTGCTTTTAAAGAAGATTTAATTCTTCACCACCTCCCTATGAACTAGCGTGCATGGTCCCCTTTGGAGAGGAAACTCAAGCTCAGAGAAGTGAAGTGGCTTGCCCAAAGGCACACAACAACTGAATGAAATGGCGAATTAGAACCCAGATGTGTTTGGCTCCAGGACTCTGAGTCTTTGGCACACTTCTTACTAGCAGCTAGGCATGGCAGAGGCAAAGAACACATAAAAACATTTTGAGGCTGGGTGCGGTGGCTCATGCCTGTAATCCCAGCACTTTGGGAGGCCAAGGCAGAAGGATTGCTTGAGCCTAGGAGTTCAAGACCAGCTTGGGCAGCATAGACAGACCCTATCTCTGCAAAAAGGAAAAAAATAGCCATGTGTGGTGGCAGGTGCCTGTAGTCCCAGCTACTTGGGAGGCTGCAATGCGACAGGAGGATTGCTTGTGCCCAGGAGGTCGAGGCTGCAGTGAGCTGTGATCGCACCACTGCACTCCAGCCTGGATGACAGAGTGAGACCCTGTCTCAAAAACAAACAAACAAAAAAACATTTTGAGATCTCACACTCTTGTCATTTTCCTAAAACAACTGTTTCTTTTTTGAGCAGCTTCCAGATTTACATACCCCGTTTACCCAGGATCCTCCTAAAAGAGAAATTAAAGAGTTATCTTCAACAGAATCAGCACAGCATAGGGCCAGGCTGGGGGAAGGGCAGATGTAGAGAATAACAAGATGCCATTTCCACACTCCTTGCCCTCAAGAAGCATCTGGCCTGGTTGTAGGGTAATAAAAATGGAAAATCAGATGGCTGTGGAAGGTTTTGATGACAGCCACACACAACAGGGAACAATGAGGATTGTGGATTGTGGAAGGTGGATTTTCATTAAGGGGTGGGAACAGTTTTCTTCGGAAGAAAGTCTGGGGAAGTGATTCTAGACGGGTGGCATCATGGGTAAAACCGTCTAAGATCAAACCTGGCCTGAGGTCAGTGAGAACCTGGCTGGGGGACATTTGGTTCAGCAAAGGCCACAGACCATTGGGCTTTGAATGCTGGAGAGCAGAGTTGGACCATCTTGAAGGATGGAGAAGAGCCCACAGAAGCTTAGAAGGAAAACGGGGCCTGAGTGTGGTCCCATGAGGAGAGTGGGATAGCAGGGAGGGAGACTGTGGTAGGGAGACCTGTTGGAAGATAGTTCCAGAGGTTCTGGCACTAAATGTTGGGCACCCAGGTTAGAGTGTGGGGCAGTGGCTTAGATGAATTCTGAATGCATCTATGCTATGATTGTGTTATAAACTCCTTACCTGCTGAGACATTTTCCCCTTTGACCTATGCCTTACAGATGATTCTGCCTTGGGTAAACATTTGGGTTTTTGTGTTTATCTGTTTTTTCTTTTTTATCAAGCAAGGATGATGGAAAGTTTGTACCCGATTAGAGCATAAAGCCTTTTATTGCTGGAATGATTCCTCCTTGAGCTACCTCCTCCCTCCCAGCCCCTACCCCTACACCTGTGTGCCTGTCCACAGGAAGTCCTCTGTAAGTGCCTGTTAACCACCTTTCCTATCACTGGGATACATCAGCCTAGGCACCTGTAGCCCCGTAGGGCACTGGACTGCTCAGCTTAACTCTTTGCTCCTGGGCACAAATGGTCACTTCTGACTTTTGATGAGAAAAGGTAGGCATTCCTCTAGAACAACACTTAGCAAATTAATATACTTTATCAGGAGGTCACTGAGGTTCTTAAGAATATGCTGGCTTGTCTTTAAGGTGAGATGAAGAGTTTTAGATAGAAGGAGCCATTTCATTATTCCATCGTCTGCCCAGCTGTTAAGATTTTAAGATAGCAAGTCATCAAATTTTTCAGCTGTCTTGCCGCCGTCACCAGACGCAGGAATGTTGCTGTAGGTCTCTTGGGCCAACAAATTCTCCTGACTGCCACACTGCAGAAATTGCACAGAAGAGCCACTTTTCTTCTGCATTTCATCTGATAGGGATACACAACTGGAGACATGCCATATGAAAAACAAAACCAGCTTCCAGAAACTACTGACTTTGACTTCTTGTTCTAAAGACTGAAAGTTTTTCTGCCGCTTTCACCAAGTCCCCACCTTCTTTAAATAGGTAGAATTCAGTGTGGTCGGATGCATTTTGCCTCAGGGGTATAAAATTAATTTAGAAATGACATTTTAAATAGTGGAAGCCTTTTATATAATGATGTGAAAATTGTTCTGCTTTTGAAAATCAAAATCAAACATGAAACAGTATGTCTCTCTGTAAAGAAGTCAGATATCTTGCTGGGATATTACTTTGGCTTTCTGCCAAAAAAAAAAAAACAACTCTATTCTCCTAACTGAAGAAATGAAGCAAAAAAGATATTTGAGGAAGGAGGAGGGGATTGTGATTGTTTTATTGAGACTAGAGGCCAGATTTGCAAAGCAGCACTTCTTTTTTTTAACTCTAACCCAGACAAAAAAAAAAATTGGGTTCCTTCCCCAAATAGAATCTCTAAACTGTATCTAATGAAAGCTTGAATAACTAGTTTGGATTTTAAAAGACAGAAGACCCTGCCCATTGCTGACTGCAGTTTAATTATATAATAAACCAACCAATCCTGTTTTTGTCTGGTTTAGACGCCTTGCAAAATATTTTCCATAGAATATACTACCCTCGCCTCATGTACCTTGTCCCTTTTCTTGTTAACCGTCTGATGGTAAATTCTTTTAATTCTGCTTGTTTAAAGCACTTGGCTT
Source organism: Symphalangus syndactylus (assembly GCF_028878055.3). Lineage (NCBI taxonomy): Eukaryota > Metazoa > Chordata > Mammalia > Primates > Hylobatidae > Symphalangus > Symphalangus syndactylus. The sequence goes on from NC_072430.2 coordinate 27,815,798, forward strand.
GCCTCACCTTACCCGGTAATAGTTTTACAGTCAGAAGCAGCATCTGGCCTGATGATAAGAATCAGAAAATGGAATTGTATTACTCCCAAGGAGCTAGTTGTAGCCTGTGCTTTTTCTTTCAAGAAAATACTCTGCTTAGATAGAAGGCATTCACATTACGTGGTCCCCACTGGGCTGAGAAAAAAACAGTCTGACAAAGTGCAGAAAATATGGTTAGCTCCCTCAAAGTCGAACCACTTCCAGGGTCGATGCCAGTGAAAGGAAACTTGGGTAGAGTGGGTCAGCATGAAGTGCCTGCCCTGGAAAAGGGTCCTTTCCATCTCCCTCTTTTCACAGTCATAATTGAGTGAAGACTATCACCAACTTGACTTACAAAAGCTGCTGTTTGCTTCCTCCTTGTGCCCCAAAGTAAACAAAATAGGCAGGTTCCCGATTTGGAGTGAGCGTCACGGAGCCCAGGCCTTTGTTTGCTGTTAAGTTGTCGGGGCAGCGGAGCAAATAGATGTGAAGAGATTAACCAAACAAGAAGGCCTGGCAAGGGTGACCCTTTCTGTCCAGCCAAGGGAGTGCAGTCATCCACATGGTGCAGAAGGCAGGGACCTGGTCTCTAGTAGGGACTTGGACGTGCGAACCTGGTCCTCTTTCAACATCGGGTGGAGCTGAGGATGACGGAGCTTGCTTCACAGATGATAGAATCCATTTTAGAGATTTAGTCCAACCCCTTTCTTTTACAGATAAGGAAACAGTGGCCATCCATGCTAAGAAACCTGCCCAGACTGGTTGGTAGGTATTTTAAACAAACAAACAAAAAAGATATATCATCAAAGTTATCAAAGTTGAGAGAGAATGCACACTGAATTATTTGTTCGTCTTTGGGAACTTTGTAACTTCTTCCAGAACATTTTGCCACTTTTTTTTGTTTGCATATTGCCCCAAGAGGCTTAGTTTTTAAACTCTTTAAAGATCCATGAGAAAACTGATTGAATAAAGACCCATATGTCAACAATGTACATGGTAGTATTATCTTTGTTACTGTTACAGTGAGTATAAAATTTAGAAGAAACAATAGCTTAATAAATTATTAGGTATAGCCTTAAGCAACTGCACCACAATTTTTGATATTGTATGCCTTCTTTAAGAAACATAATTGTCAAATTTCCTCTGGGGTGGGGGCAGTCTTACTGCCTACCCCAGGACAAATGGGAAAGGGGCTTATTTATTACCTCTCTTCAGTATTTTCCACACAGGGTGGGCTGAAAGGCTCATGTCCTCAAACCAGTAGCTAGCCAAAACAAATATTTAAGTTTTACTTATCTATATATTTCACCTATCTCCCAAAAAAGAGAGGTGACTTATAATGATAAAAGTGCAAGAAACAACGGAATCAGCCATCCGTGAGGCAGGGTTTTGAAACAGTAGCTATATGAGAAAAAAGGGGAGAGAGGGACAGTCACTCTGCAGGGTGTAAGGAAACTAGAGTGACCTATTCAAAACCCATCTTCGAGTTTCCTAGCAGCAAAGGCAAAAAGAGAAATGTGGTACACACAGCTCTTATTTGTGGTATAAGTACACATACTAGTGAAGTGCCTGCCTCTAAGAATGAGCCCCTGTCTTGGGGCTTTCAATGAGTAAGGTAAGAAATGTCTTTAACAGAATTTAATGATAGTTACGAAGGTTCCACAGATATCCTTTTCTTCTGAGGCCCTTGGTGAAAGGCAGGGATTCAGAGCTGAACTGAGGTTGTCTCAAGGCAATGCTGTATGGAAGGTTGGGGGAGAGATGGGCAGCAGGTGTGTGGTCACATTCTATCCATCTGCTCTGGCACTTCCCTGTGCCTGGGAAGGATGTTGAACGAGGAAGCCTTAGCTGGCAGCCAGGAGCTTGCCCAGATGGCATCTCCATGTCCAGAAAAACAAAATGAGGAGATTCCCCCTCCCTCCACTAACCTTGTAAAACTGCAGAGGCCTGGTCCACCTTTGAGTGTCTTTTTGAAATTGTCAACTTAAAAGACCTGAGGTTTTTTTAATAATGTATCTCTTTAGCAACAGAGAGCTATAGAAAGTAACTGCTCCTTAGCTGTGTCAAACCTGATCCTCATTAAACCAGCAAAGCCCTCCTGGAGACAAACAGCTCTTTGGGCCCTCCAGACATGGCGGATTTTAATGATGTGCCTGGTTCTGTGGTCTGGGATACAGAAGTGATAAGTAGTTTAAGGGGTTGAGGCAGAAAGGGAGGCAATACAAAGAATTAAGTATTTACAAAATTGTTGGAAGGGCCAAAGGAGGGGGACCCAGGCCAGCCATTCAGAAATGACTTCCGGAATCGTAAGGAGCCAGCCACCAGGCAGGCTGCCATTGCCAGATCTGTCTGGTCAGGAAGACACCGCATGGCTGTGACCCAGAGCCCACTGCCACCCGTGCAACTGCCTCTCAACACCCAGGTACTGGGAATGGACACTGGGAGGTCACGGCAGGAAAACCCAGCCTTTCTGCAGCATCGCAGGCCACTCACACAGCCAAAGGGCCTCACCTCATCTCACCCTGACTTCATCTAATTGGCAGAACCGAATTTACACCCAGAACCCCAGCTGCAAGGAAGTCTGGAAGATGAAGACTGTAGCTTCCCAACCTCCGCAGTTTGAAGGAGCAATCCACAGTGCCCCCGACACACGATCCTTGTGAATTGTGAGATTCGGATAACATAACACTGGCCAAAGAACATGTCTTATTCTATTCCAGCTGCCATAACAAAATACCACAGACTAGGTGGCTTAAACAACAGAAATGTATTGTCTCACAGTTCTGGAGGCTGGAAGTCCAGGATCAAGGTCCAGTAGGGTATGGTTTCTGGTGTACAGAGTTTCACGTCTGGCTGCATCATCACCTACCCTTTTTTCTGTGCTTGTGTGGAGAGGGAAGAGGAGATCTCTCTTATGTGGTCACTACTTACGCCACTCTTACAGGGCCACGAATCCCATCATGAAGAACATGACCTCATCCAACTCTATCACCTCCAGAAGGGCCCTATCTTCAAATACCATCAAATTGGAGGTTAGGGATTCAATGTATGAATTTTAGGGAAACATAAACATTCAGTGCCTAGCAGAACGCATCTTCCTATTATAGCAAAGATTTCAAGATCATCCCAGACCAAAGGATCATAATGTTTCCTTTTAGCAAGGGGAGAGAATTTCTTTCTGTTCTGTTGATGCTCTCTGGGGTGAGACTTAACCTATGATGAGTGAGTCTTAAGCCAGTGATACCCTTTCTGTATAATCCACTCCTAAAAGAATTGGATAAAGCTATGGACCCTTTCCAGAAACATGCACAAAATCCCAGTGTCTACATGTACTTTTTGCAGGTTCCGTAAGTCTTCCTGTGGACTGACCACCTACCCCAGATCCCTCTTTCTAGCTTGCTTCCTGCTCTTTCTTCAGTACAAGCGACTCTTTGCTCTTCCAGAAACTGCTTTTGTTTGGGTGGTCATCAGCAAGCCATGGTACTGTTGATCAGGTCCCAGGACACTAATGAGATTCAGTGGTTGGAGTTGAGAACTTTCCGTCCACATCCAGAGAGAGAATTGGTTTGTACAGTTGCATACACTGAAGTTCTGATTAGGATCTTTTCTATTACCTTTAGTTAATAAACATGACCAAAATGACTTGGCCACTTTGGAACGTGAAGATTGTGATAAAAATGAATTTACTTGCAAAGCTTAATCTCCAAAATTGCTTTGAATTTGGGCTCAGGTCCCTCCAGAAGTAAGAACTGCACAGTGAAACGTGTAGAGTGACATCAGCTGGCTTGGGTGGGACACAGTATATTCTAGATGAAAGGTAATGAAACTTTTTAAAGAATTGGATGAATTAACATCTTTATGTGAAATGGAATCAATACAATAAATCCACTATGGCTTCGTTAGCTATTATCTTTTGTTTTTTGGGTTTTTTTTTTTTTTTTTTTTTGAGACGGAGTCTCGCTCTGTCACCCAGGCTGGAGTGCAGTGGCGCGATCTGGGCTCACTGCAAGCTCCGCCTCCTGGGTTCACGCCATTCTCCTGCCTCAGCCTCTCTGAGTAGCTGGGGCTACAGGCACCCGCCACCATGCCCGGCTAATTTTTTGTATTTTTTAGTAGAGACGGGGTTTCACCGTGGTCTCGATCTCCTGACCTCGTGATCCGCCCGCCTCGGCCTCCCAAAACATGTCTAGATGGAGAAAATAAGCTGCTAGAGAATGGAGAAATGTAAAAATTAATTGTGTCATGTACTCCAAACTGTGTAGTTTCTTTGGAGAATAAAATAAAGCAAAATGAAGTGAGCCGAATTTGCCACTCAGCAGATGCCAGGATTTTACCCTGTCGATGGACTGTTTCACTTTGATAACCTGTCTGATGAATCACCAAAGGAAGGGACTGACTCTATAGCACCCGTGTTTTTAGCCCTTTCCATTACCGGGTGCTGAGGTTGTCCTTACACTGACAAATAACTAAATGAAATGTGCAGTCTACAACCAAAATGTAACTAAAATAGGAAACGATGGTCTTTAAATACGTGGCTTGTTTGTGTTAATTAATGCTGCAAATGACACTTAGGGATAAATATAGTAGAGGCTGATTTACTGAGCAGCAAAGCAAAACTTTAGAGAATCAGGGCTTTTATTTAAATAGAGTATTTGAGTGACAACAGTATGTGTCTTAGTCCATTCTCACATTGCTGTAAAGAAATACCTGAGACTGGGCAATTTATAAAGAAAAGAGGTTTAATTGGCTCACGGTTCTGCAGGCGGTACAGGAAGCATGGAGGCACCGGCTCAGCTTCTGGGGAGGCCACAGGAAACTTAGAATCATGGAGGAAGGTAAAGCGGGAGCTGGCATTTCATAGGAGGGAGAGAGGGGCGGGGGCAGGTGCCACACATTTAAACAACCAGATCTTGTGAGAACTCCATTGCACGAGCTGCACCGAAGGGATGGTGCTGAACCATTCATGGAAGATCCAGGTACCTCCTGCCAGGCCCCATCTCCAACATTGGGGATTACAGTTGAACATGAGATTTGGTGGGGACACCGTTCCAAACCATATCAGTATGCTAGGTGCTATGTCAAGCCACAGTTCTGGGACTGTGAAAAGTAGGCACATACTTTGCAAAATACTTGTGTAGCATGGAATTGGAGTTTCTCAGCCAAGTAAGTACATGAAATGTTCCAATAAATAATGTAAAACGTGAAGAATTTCCCACTGAAAAGTTTCCCCTTATCTGTTAACAATGGTGGAATGAACTTTTATCAATGCATCCGCATTGGTATATCATGCAGTGACTTTATATTGAGATGCAAATGCACTAGGGTCCAATTAAATACCTTTGTTGTGATGTATTTAGACTTGTTCCTTTGTGTTGTTTTACTGAACCAAAAGAAAATAGTCATATTTCTTAGTAGTGACATGCCTAGAAAAGGAGTAAGGCAATTATACTTTTCTTTAAACTCTAGTTTTGGACACCTCTGAATAGTGGGTAAGTTTTGCTTTTCTGAATAAAGAAGCGTTTACAAATATAGAGAACATCATTCACTCCCAGGCTCTATTCAAGAAAAGCATATTGGTAAAAACTGTATTTCTCGGGGCCATTTATTCAGAGCCCATGCCTTCAAGCAGGAATCGTCACTCCGCTGTGTAAATGTTGTGGCGTGACATCGTCTGCTATTTTTCTGAAACTGTTTATGTCACGCTTTGGAATTTCTGTTCCTCCTTTCAGCTGGGAAGGAATTAGCTGGTGCTCCAATATCAAATTTTTCTGGTGTTGGCTGAGGATTTGAAATACCATTGGAAAGATGTTGGCCATTCGTCAGGGTTACTGAATGGCTATTGGGGAAAGGTAAAGGAGCAGGAGCTCCTAATACGTAAAGGAATGGGAGAGGCACAGATTAGCTGCCTGGGCTTTGTGTTGGAAGGAAGAACTGGAATTAACATGGCCACCAAATAAGGTGGTAACTAAAGCTGGTTCTGTGAGTTCCTCACCCCTGTCATTTTATCATCGCACTTGTTTATATCATTCATATATACGGAATATCCAGTGAGTCCAAAGTGTTTTAGAGTAACAGAAAGTTTATTCTTCCAAATATCCGTGGAAGGTAGGTGAGTACCTCATTTTATTTTAGTGTGTTTGTCATTGCGTGGTTAGGAAGTGCGGCCTTTGAGAGGACTTGTCTAATGTTGTTAAAAAAGAAAAACTGGGAGATCTTCTGTCTTATTCTGGAAGGCATCACTGGGATGTAGCTTCTTTGATGTTTAAGAGACAGGAGGAGGGGTCGAGCTGATTGTGGCTCAAGACCCTGGTTGAACCTGGCTCCTGTCTCAGCCTCCATCCAGCCCACTAATTCAGGCAGACCTTTTTCACACTGTTCATCAGTAAGATGATTTCAGAGGGTCTCTTTTAGCTAGAAAATTCTGTTATTCTGTGCTTAGAACTGAGAGAGTCTGTCTATATGAAAATCCAGACAGGTTGCATTTCCCCACAGACAATTCAGTCTATATAATGGTTTGGGCTATAGGAGCTCGAGCTGTTGCTAGGTGGGGCCAATTATAAGGTATAATAGTATAATAAGTCAGCATTTTTAAAGTAAAAGAGTCTGTGTAGCAACTTTACAAAATACTAAAGTGGAAAAATGATCAGAAATTGATCTTTTCAACTTGGTGATTCCATGGATAGACAGTAGATATACGTCATCACTGGCATATTAATTTGAGTCGTTGCTTTTGCCTTTTCCCCATGGTTTAAAGAACAGTAAAAAGCGCTGGCTAGTCTGTGTCTATTTAAAGAAGTAAAATGCTACTCAGTGAAAAATGATAATTGGTAAACCCTAAACAGATTGAAGTTCCCCAGGGAATAAGCGTGGATGCCTGACCTCAGAAGTTGCAAAGGGACCCTGGCTGCCCATCATTGTCACGCCAATGGGTAGGGCCTGTACCCGCCTTTTTTTGTACTTCCCAGCATGTAGGCCAGCCTGCCACAAGAGGTCAATTTGGATACTGTGGTCACATTTTAAAAAGAGAACTATAATTATGACCTCTCATTATGTACAGTGATGCCTGCTGAGTTAAAGATAATGGCACTCCCTGCTTGAAAGTATCAGTTAATTGCCTGCAGGGGTCAGAAGGGTGCTCATGTCTGTCCCCTCCCCCATAGACTCCCCCAACCCCAACCAGGCATGCATTGAAGGCAGACACACTTGGGCCTGCTGTGCTTCTCACGCTGTTTAAGCACCAGGTTTAACCACTGTTTAACACTGACTATAGTGGAAGGTCAAGTTTAACTCATCTGCAAGAGGGAAATAAAACTTCAGTGAGCTTAGACCTAGCCTGTCTTCCCTGATGGCATTCTTGGACCACAGTGTCACCTGGAGCTCCATGTTATGGGCCCTGTCTCTGTTGACAAAGGCTACATTCCACATCTGGTAGAGGAGGTTTAGTATATTTTGCTACCATTTGTTCCCCATTAAAACCTTTTACTGTAGAGTATTTAAAATAATATCACAAAAAACAGAATCATGAACCCTTGTATACTTTTCACCCGGCAGTCATCAATCCTGGCCAAGTTTATTTCATCTGCCCCTCTCCCACTTTCCGTCACCCCCTTCACCCCCACATAATGAGGATTTTGGAGCAAATCGTCAGTTATCATATAATTTCTTCTGTATGTATTTCATTATGTATTTCAATAATTTACAGATTCTTAAACATACAACCATAATAATATCAATAGCACACCTTATGATGTTAACAGTTCCTTGGTATTTATCCCATCGGTGTTTATATTTCCCCAAAAGCTTATACTTTTTTAACCAGTTTTTTTTTTTTAATCTAGACTCAAATAAAGTTCCATACGTTGTAATTGATGGATGTGTCCCTTAGGTCTCCTTTAAGCTGGAGGAGTTGTGTTGTTTTGTTTTGTTTTGCTTTATTTTGTTTTGTTTGAGATAGAGTTTCACTCTTTTTGCCCAGGCTGGAGTGCAGTGCTGCATCTCTGCTCACTGCAACCTCCACCTCCCCGGTTCAAGCGATCCTGCTGCCTCAGCCTCCCAAGTAGCGGGGATTACAGGTGCCTGCTACCATGAGTTCTACTTCCATATTTATCTACCACTGTCTTTTTCTCTTGCCGCTACTGCTACTACTATTATTGTTGTTGTTGTTAAAGAAGAGATTGAATTGTTTGCTTAAAAACAGATACTCATTTTTATTTCCCCTCTGCTCCCCTCCAAATCTCTTCCCCTAAATGTTTTATGGCCACACTGTCCTTTGGCACAAAGTCTGAAGGCTCCCAGGCAGGGCTTAGGCTTAAAGCAAGCTTAGTTAAAAAAAGAAAAAAAAAAATAAGTCGAAACTCTTTCTAGAAGAGTGTTGAAAGGATGAGAGAAAACCGCAGGCATGGTGGCAGTTACAGTGGTTGATTTTTCCTTCTCTGTTTTCCAGTTTTCTTTGTTTAGTTTTGCTTGTATAATACTAGCTGTAATTTTTTTCCTATTGAAAGATGAAATATGGCTTTCATGGTACGGAACGAACCCAGTTGCCGTCATGAAGTAACCTGATCCACCAGCTTGCCAGCCGGGCCTGTGGAGCGCCTCTCCAGATGTTTTTGTCCTTGCTGCCGCCCCACTGGGAACGGAAACCTCCCCTGTCCACGCCCTCATCTTCGGTGGATCTTACCCTTCCAATCTGCCTGGGTCTGTTCATCATATTTTCTGGCGATTATCGTGCCCTCTTGGTTTTTCCAAAAACAAGTATGCCCCAGATACAAACTGAAGAGCTCTATTTGGCTTAACATTTACAGTTTTGTCTGGAATGAATACGCAGCATCCACAAGAGGAGACCACGTTTGGCCCGAGCTCACCTCCTTTAAAAGCACATGTCCCTGACCGGGCTCTGGCCATCAGCACTTGGGCCTCTTTTATTCCACCTGGCACTTACTTAGTGTTTGTGCTTATGTACTGGGCGTTTTACCCACTATGTTAGTCCATTCAGGCTGCTATAATAAAATACCTCAAAATGGGTGGCTTGTAAGCAACAGAAATCTATTTCTCACAGTTCTGGAGGCTGGGAAGTCCAAAATCAAGGGGCCAGCAGATTCCGTGTCTGATGGCAGCTTGCTCTCTGGTTCTAGAGGGCATCTTCTGGCTGTGTCCTCCCATAGTGGAGGGGACGGGCAGCTCTCTAG